>NC_137973.1:87320100-87731255 GCF_963924665.1 Micromys minutus | reverse complement strand
AACAAAAGCCTGAAGGTATGATGGACCTCAAATTTCTACTTAAACAGAGAGGTTGTTAATGTATTTGAGTTTCTGTGATTATTAGGGTCAGTATTTATGTCCATCCTTCTTAACATATAAACCAGTTTGTAAAAACATCTAAGACTAGTGTGTGAATCTTAGACACTAATAATTGGGACTTTGAAGGAGAAGGCTGTTCTCTTTATTTGTCATTTGACTAGGTCATTTCCCCCTGGCTGGCAAAGGTGTGTGCTTCTTGTTCCAGAGTCATCTGTATTCCTTAGGAAATGATCCCTTGAGTTTCTTACAAGTTCCCTGTACCTTTAGTCTTTAACTTTGGCCACCTATGGAGGAAAGGTCTATTCTTAAAGGCACTCATGTGGAAGAAAGAGACTTTCTCCCTATTTTAAAGTTAACTTGGATGTCCGTAATTACAGAGACCCTAGCCCCACAACCAGGTGGTGTTGCATCCTGGTAAGAAACAGTGTGAGTAGGAGTGTGAGCCTACAGAGAGGAGAAGCCAGGCCTGCAGAATTCACAGTTGATCAAACTGTGGGCAGACTGCTCATGCTGATGTAAGAAGCCCTGGGCATGACATGAACTGGATGTGATTACACATATGAGGTAGAAGCAAAGAGGTCAGAATCTGAAGGTCATCTCCAGATTCATAGCAAGTTCTAGGCCAGCCTGGGGTATATGAGACCTTGTTGGCACACAATAGGCCTTGGCTCTCAGAAAAAAAAAAGTTTTGAACTAGACTCCAGGTGTGAGCAATTTTTCCTATACCAGGAGATCTCAATACCTAGGAAAGTGTGGCAGGGCAGATGTTCTTATGGGTGAAATAACATTTTCATAGCCGGGACTTTGATAATAGTATATAATTCCCAACTATATTTACCATTCATGTTTTCTACAAACCCTTCCCACCAATAAAAATCTCAGATGAAGACTGATGCTTCAGAAAAGGAACAATTACCAGCCACTTACAAAGCCAAGCTTACTCAGCCCCACTGCCCCTCCATATACACATAGAGAGGAACTTGACTCGAATCGAATCCCATGAACCCACATATGTAAAATGACCGTGCCTGAACTCTGCTCAATGAGAAACAAACTAATCCTGGCCAGACCACAGTTATGTTTGGTTTACTAACTCTTTTGTGGTCAGACAGCAAGTACAGATGATACAAGAAATAAGGCACAGTGGCAAATTTGAGCAAAAAGAACTTAGAACGAGGGATAGCAAGTTAGTCAAGCATAGTTCTCACAGTACAAAAGGCAGAATCAGGACAGAAACATCAAATATTTCCCAGAGGCTCATGATTGAACACGAGGGTCCTGTGTATCCTCTGGCACAACAATCCCTCCTCTTTCCCAGTGATTACAAGCCCATGGCTGAAAGAGGCTTGCTTTGGAGCACTTGTTATTCTTAGAAGCTACTAAAACACCTATCATGTGAAAGAGAGGAACTCCCTCAGATTACTTCATTCCCCTTAGGTTGCTATCTGATTTCCTTCTGTTGGGTGGACACACACACACACATACACACACACACACACACATACACACACACAATGCACACATGCATACACATGCATACACATACAACATACACATATGACACACATACACACACTCATACAAACAGGACTCACCACACATGACATACAGGACACACACACACATTTCTAAAGGACCCTTTCTTCCTGTAAAACTTGAAACCCATCTTGGCACCTAGGCCATCCTGCCATCTCAGCTGCTCTTCTACATGTTTGGGCATGAAAAGAATAGGCATAAAATGAAGGAATGATGGTTGGATCCCCGTGTTCCTACCGTGTAAAGTAACAGTACATAAACCACACAGAGAGAAGTGTGGAATAAAGCCAAATTGTCTTATGTAAAGAAAAATGTGGCTTTCTTTGGAATTGTTGCTTTCGATTATAACAGTGATTTCTAAGTTACCACGACAAATCAGCTCATAATTTATTTTGAGAAGTTAAATTAGAAGACAATGCAGTGCTCTGTAGGTGGGATTTCATCTCATACTAATAAACTCTCTTCCCAGATGTGAAATATGCTCTAGATGGTAAAGTACTGTTAGCAAGCAGAAAATTATGGAAATCTGATTTTCTTACAATGTGCTTGCTATTTCTTTAAGCTTACTACCTCAGATCCAGGTTTATTAACACAGACAGCACTAGATCTAAGAGGCATTTGCTTTGCAAACTCTCACAATGACAACAGGTATTTTTTGAGGTGTAATTGAAAAATTCCTATCTGTTTTCAAAAGCTAACAGATGAACAGTAGTGTGAGATGAAACAAAACAAATCAAACAATAAAACCAAAAACCCAACCAAACCAAAAACATAACCTCTTAACTTACCATGGCTTAATTGCTTCTCACAATGACTTCAATAAACACAGCACCTGCTTGAAAACCATGATCAAATGTTCCAGCCAGGAGCTGCGCTCAGCTTCTTCCCAGCTCCTGTTCCCACAGGTTCATATTTAACCTGTGCTTGCTGCCCTCGTTTACCCGAAATGTCACCCTTGCCTGGGCAGAGGCACACATAGAGAATCAGATCTTCTGAACCTCTGCTCATGTATGGTGCTCTATGAAGAAACTCAAGACCCTGCCAGAGTGGAGGAGACCAACTAGGGACCAGAGACACAAACTTATACAGAAAGCACAGAGTAGAAGGATCTGTCCTCAGGCTTCCTTTGCTCTGAACAAGGTCTTTTGATGCATATGACAATCCACTTGGTTTAATGCTATTTTGGACATGAACTGGCATATTCTAATTGTCTTTAATTTATGACTCAATCTTCTGTGTTCTTCTAACATTAACCACCTACTGTGTATTGACAGAAAGGCAGAGAGATAGTTTTCTTTTCTATGAAGATCTGGTCAAGTACATTAATAAATTAGTTTAAACTATACTGAAATTTCTAGCTTTGTTTTAGGTAACACAATATATAAATCTTCCTCTACTGAAGACCAGTAGAATAAGAAAGCAAATGTTCTAATTCCTGGTCTTACCAATTTAAATATGAATTAACGCAAAGGTTCTTGTTATGATATTCTAATTTGAGCATTTTGGAATTTAAGCACAGGCATGTGTAGAATAAGTAAAGGCAGAACATTGAGTTAGGTATGGTGTGACTGCCAAAGACAGTGACTTACAGATAGCAGACATAGCAGTTGTACCTGGGACTCAGACACGCACACACACACATACACATATATGTCACACATATGCATAGCACATATACATATACACTCAACACACACACACCCCACATGCATAACACATATACATATACACTCAACATACACAAACATATATATCACCCACATGAATAGCACATATACATACACACTTAACACACACACACACCACACATACATAACACATACATACACACTCAACACACATGTATACTGTCACACAGATCATACACATGCGTAACACATATGCATACACACTCAACACACATATAGTCTCACACACACACCACACATGCATAACACATATACATACACACTCAACACACATATACACTTTAGCATCAGGCAAAGGGGAGGAGACTGGCACCCATAGCTATGGCTGAGGGCAAGATGGATCCTGACAATTCCAGAATGTGACTCACAGGACAGCTTTCCAGAACATAGCAAGAGCCTTTCAGGTTCACTGCAGAAGGAAGAGTGGGAAGGCTGGCCCTGGTGCATGGCCTTCTGGTAAGGGTCCTGGAAGCTGAGGGCCACGTTTGCTCTGTGGAGTTAAGGTTTCCCACTGGCTGCCTATTCAGCCTGTACTAACTCTGTCTCATAAGTATGCATGCTCTGCCACTTTTTAGGCCAGTGCTTCACAAACACATATATACATAAAGCCAGCTCATCTTCATTAGCTTGTAAAATTTCCCTTGTGTCAGGTGAGGATCAACTCTAATAAGCCTGGGCATTAGGCATCATGTTTATACACTTGTAGTAAAGAGGAGATGTAGGGAGATAGATGATGGATTGGAGGCTCCTGCATTCAGAACAGACCAACCAGGCAGCTGGTTGTTACAGAAAGTAAGCCAATTACTACCCTAAGATTCTGCATAACTGTATTCACTCCTCACAATCCCATGTATACTCGGGAAAATAGAGACAGGTGAGTCTCAGATTTAATCCATCCACTGTGTTTGGAGATTCCTGTCTTTTAACACTCTCACTACTCAGGCCTCTCATGGAGAAGCAGAAAATATAAAACCTTAAAATGTTGGAATAAGATTTGCATTTTGTCCTACTTCTGTTTCTGTGATAAACATACTCTGGAAAGAAACAACTGCGGGGTGTCACAAAGACAGGAACTTGAAGCTGTTAGTCACATCATACCCAGAATGGGGAGGGAGGAAAATGCATGCATGCCTACTTGTTTGTTCTTGTATCAGTTTTCTCACTTGGCTACAGTTCAGCATAGTCCACTTAGGGAATGGTGCTGCCCACAGTGAGCTGGATCTTCTCACATCACTGAACTTTATTAAGACAATTCTCCACAGATAGGTTCACAAGCCAACCCAAGGTAGACAATCCGTCATTGAGACTTTTATACCAGTTCCCTCTGGGTTTTGTCAAGTTGACAAGATCATCATATCATTGGGTAATTTTGAAATTTTTTTTTCAGAAAATGTGTGGACCAAGCTTTTTGATACTAACAAATACAATCCATTTATTTCCAATGTATTTAAATTCAGTTAAAAATCAATTTCCAAAGGAGAAACAAACCTATGCTTTGTATTTAAATCAGTTTATGTTGGGAGCACATGGCTTTATATGTGGTCATAGATTACCTTAGTTTGTAAAAAACATATAATTAAGACCAAAGGGAATGGATCTAAGAGTCTAAAAATCTAAACTGTATTTCATCAAATACTCAGTGGATTGCAGAATAAAATCCTCACTCATGAAACGCTGTGTGAAACTCCTCTTTGCTAACTGCCTGAGCTACTACCCAGAGCCAGCAATCTCCACACAGTCTGTCCAGAGAATCACCCATCTGTTAGGTCCTCTGACCAGTCCAGACCATTTTCTCCCCACTCTGGGAACTTTCAAACCGGTTCCCAACCAGAGTTCATCCCTTTGCAGCCAGACAAATGGTAGAAATTAAAATGTTGCAGGGAGAACACACCATTGTGACAGGTGAGGCAGCCCTTTCATCTAAGGACTTCAGGACATTCTCCCTTGGGCTGGGAGGATGTCTTATTTGTTAAAGTCATTGCCTTGCAAGCTCAAGGACCTGATTTCCAGAATTTTCATTTTAAGAAGATGTTCAACAAGAGCACTAAAGATTATTCTAGAATCTCACTGGGTGCATATCAGTGTAATGGATGAAGGACAAGGAGAATGCATCAAGAGCAGAGTCTATATTTACTTTAAAAAGATTAATCAGTAAGATCATTATGGAACCTCATGATTCCTTGTCTATGAAGTGTGCCATCTAGGCTAATCTATAGAAATAGGGAGTTAGTGACCTGTTGCTTAGTACTAGGAGGAATGAGGTATTGGGGTCATTTACAGGGAAACTGGTTCTCTTGCAGGCGATGTTCCAAATTCAATGCTGGGGATGCTTCCATAGGTTCATGACTAAATTCACTAAAATGAATTTTTAGTGGGTGGATTATACATGCATTATATCTCAATAAAACCACAGCCCTGTGGAAAACTAGTAGTCAGTTCCTCTCTGTCAGAAATCACAGTGTTGGCAGGAGCACAAGTTTCAAAGAGCAGGTGCATGAACTTAGTATGTCCGTAAAATCCTTTTTGAACATTTACAGACTTTTGGTCCACTTGGTGTTGATAAATAATTATGTCCACACAACTATTCATATTCTTCACTTGATGAAATGTAAGTGCTAGGGCCTAGCCAAACATAAGATCTTTGGAAAGGAGGTGATTATCTAAGATTTAATTAACAGTTTTGTTTGACACATCGTCAAAGTGATGACTAAACCAGGGGCCACTGATTAAAACTATTGAAGTATTCCTATTAAATTAAAGGCAGGAGAGCTACATGGAATATGGAGTTCATTCTTTAATTGTATTTATTTTTATCTTTTTCAGTGGTACTGGGGATTGACCCTTAGTTCTGTGTATGACAGTCAACCACTCACTCTGAATCAAATGATTTCCTCAGCTTTGCATATCCATTTCATCAAACAATAGTCTCTTAGTTGTGGGCAAGTTTCTTAAAGTCAGCAGGGTCTTCCTTTGGAGATGCTTTTTCATGGGGCTGCATGCCTTGCAACCCAGGGCTGTTAAGTCCAGTTCTTGTAACTATGGCTACTGATCTGTGCTTCTAATCAGCCATGTACTAATCCATATCACACAATGAGGATCATCGGTAACAGATAAAGCCATGGAAACTGTTTGAAGAGATTTGAAGGCAAACAAGTGTGTCTTGCCAAGGCTTTAGTCAAAGACTGCTAGGTTGGCAGTGTACAAGTATAATATTTCAAGGGTCCTCATACCTGGGGAGTCATGCTCAAATTTGGCATGGGTAAATTAATGAATCTTTTGCAAAGATACTTAAGCTCATGTCTTATGAAAGACGCTATCAGCTCTGAGACCCTTTCCCACTGTAAAGAATTTCTACCGAGTTATGAGGGCACTTCAAGTGTGATGATTTACAGCACCTTCATTTTTCTGTGTGGGGTTGAAATAGTACTTTACGGGACACAGGCCTGACAGGACTGCTCTGTGAGTAGCTGGGGCATAGAGAGGACTAGACCTAGGGCACAGTAGAGGCAGCCCTCCAGTTCGTCCAGGCGAGCAGGAACTCTGCCATAAGGATTTGGTGTCCAACCGGAAGGTCCTTGCATGCGTACCAAATGCTCAAGTCATTTGCCACCTGGAACAGCAGAGATCCAGGAACACAGGCCTGGTGAGACTGTGCAGTGAGTGGCTAGGGCACAGAGAGGTCTGGGCCAAGCACACCTTATTGGTTCAGGGGAGCCGGAACCCTGGAATAGGGAATTGTTATCCCTCAGGAAAACCATCACGTGCAGACCAAACTCTTAGGCCATTTGCCACTGGAAACAGCAGAGATCCAGGGAAACATGCCTGGCGAGACTGCTCTGTGAGGAGTACCCAGGGTGCAGAGAGGGGTAGACCTAACGTGCAGTAGGTGCCATCATCCAGTTGGTCCAGGGGAGCAGGAACTCTGCTGTAGGGACTCCTTTTCCACTGGAAGGCCCTTGAGTGCTGAACAAATGCTCAAGCCATTGGCCACCTAAAACAGCAGAGATCCAGGGACATAGGCCAAGTACACTGGAGAGATGGGAACCAAAAACTGACAAGAAGACCATGTATAAACACAGACAACAAGATGGCAAGAGGAAAGCAAAAGAACTTACACAATGGAAACCAAGACAACCTGGCATCATCACAACTCAGTTCTCCCATCACAGCAAGCAGTGGAATGCCAAACACTCCAGAAAAAGAAGACTCAGGCCTGAAATAATACCTCAAAATGATGATGAGATCTTTGAGAAGAGCATGAAAAACTCACTTAAACAAGAACGGGAGGAAAACCATAAAGAAGTAGAAGCTTTTAAAAAGGAAACGTGAAAAACACACACACAAAAAAAAATCAAAGAACTAGAGGAAAACAGAACCAAAGAGATGAAGAAATTGAAGAAGGAATTGAAAATGGAAATGGAAACAATAAATAAAACAGTAAAAAAGACAACCCTGGAGGAAGAAAACCTAAAAAAGAAATCAGGAGTCACAGATGCAAACATCTACAATAGACTACAAGAGATGAAAGAGAGAATCTCAGGGACCGAAGACAACATGGAAAACATAGACAAAAAAGTCAGAGAAGATGCCAAAGACAAAAAACTCCTAACTCAAAATATCCAGGAGTTCCAGGACACAATGAGAACACCAAAC
Source organism: Micromys minutus (assembly GCF_963924665.1). NCBI lineage: Eukaryota > Metazoa > Chordata > Mammalia > Rodentia > Muridae > Micromys > Micromys minutus. Next base: position 87,723,318 of record NC_137973.1, on the reverse strand, counting down.
CTAAAAATAATAGGAATAGAAGAGGGTGAAGAATATCAACTAAGAGGCACAGTAAATATCTTCAACAAAATTGTACAAGAAAACTTCCCTACCCTTAAGAATGAGATAACCATGAGTATAAAAGAAGCCTACTGAACTCCAAATAGAGTAGACCAGAAAAGAAATTTCTCCCAACACATAATAGTCAAAGTGCCAAGTGCCCAAAGCAAAGAAAGAATACTAAAAGCACTAAGGGAAAAAGGTCACGCAACATATAAAGACAGACCAATCAGAATCACAACCAATTTCTAAGGCTACTCTTTAATGACAACAAAGATAACAAAAGGCCCATATACACATGAAAACTAAGCAATGCTCTACTAAACAATACCATGGTCAAAGAAGAAATAAAGAAAGAAATTAAGGATTTTCTAGAATTTAATGAAAATTAAAATACGACATACCCAACCAAATCTATGGGATGCAATGAAAGCAGTACTGAGAGGAAAACTCATAGCTCTGAGTGCTTCCAAAAAGAAACTGGAGAGAGCATACACTAGAAACTTGACAGCACAGTTGAAAGCTCTAGAACAAAAGGAAGCAGATACACCCAGGAGGAGCAGATGGCAAGAAATAATCAAACTCAGAGCAGAAACTGACCAAATAGAAACAAAAAGAACCATTCAAAGAATCAACAAAACCAAGAGCTGGTCCTTTGAGAAAATTAACAAGATTGATAAACCCTTAGCCAGACTAACTAGAGGGCAAAGAGAGAGTATCCAAATTAACAAAATGAGAAATGACAGTGAAGACATAGCAACTGAAACTGAGGAAATTCAAGAAATCATCAGATCCTAGTACAAAAGCCTATACTCAACAAAGTTGGAAAATCTAGAGGAAATGGATGAATTCCTAGACAGATACCAGATACTAAAGTTAAACCAGGACCAGGTAAACCATCTAAATAATCCCATAACACCTAAAGAAATAGAAGCAATCATCAAAAGTCTCCCAATTAAAAAAATGCCCAGGTACAGATGGGTTCATTGCAGAATCCTATCAGAAATTTATTGACAACCTAATACAAATACTCTCCAAACTATTCCACAAAATAGAGTCAGATGGAACACTACCTAACTCATTATTTTGAGGCCACAATAACCCTCATTCCTTAACCACACAAAGACCCTACAAGAAAAGAGAACTTCAGAACAATCTCACTTATGAACATTGATGCAAAAATACTCAACAAAATCCTTGCAAACCAAATCCAAGAACACATCAAAACAATCATTCACCATGATCAAGTAGGCTTCATCACTGGAATGGGGGGATGCTTTAATATATGGAAATCCATCAATGTAATCCACCATATAATCAAACTCAAATAAAAAACCCCATGGTCATCTCACTAGAAGCATTTGACAAAATTCAACACCTCATTATGTTAAAAGTCTCAGAAAGAACAGGAATCCAAGGCCCATACCTAAACATAATAAAAGCAAAATACAGCAAATCAGTAGCCAACATCAAACTTAGCAGTGAGAAAAATTGAAGCAATTCCACTAAAATCAGGGACTCGACAAGGCTGCCCACTCTCCACTACCTATTCAACATAGTACTCGAAGTCCTGGCTGGAGCAGTTAGACAGCAAAAGGAGATCAAAGTATACAAATTGGAAAGGAAGAAGTAAAAACATCACTGTTCGCAGATGACATGATAGTGTACATAAGTGATCCCAAAAATTCCACCAGATAACTTCTACAGCTGATAAACTAGTTGAGCAAAGTGGCTGGATATAAAATTAACTCAAACAAATCAGTTGCCTTCCTCTACTCAAAAAACAAACATGCAGAGAAAGAAATTAGGGGAAAGATACCCTTCACAATAGTCACAAACAATATGAAATGCCTTGGTGTGACTCTAACTAAGCAAGTGAAGGACCTATGTTACAAGAACTTCAGAACTGAAGAAGGAAATCGAAGGGGTCTCAGGAGTTGGAAAGATCTCCCCGTGCTCCTGGATTGGAAGGATCAACATTGTAAACATGGCCATTTTACCAAAAGCAATACACAGATTCTATACAATCCCCATCAAAATTCCATCCCAATTCTTCATAGAGTTGGAAAGAACAATGTGCAATTTCACCTGGAAATAATAAAACCTAGAATAGTGAAATCCATCCTCAACAACAAGAAAACATCTGTGGGAAACACCATTCCTGACCTCAAGCTATATTACAAGTTAATTGTGTTAAAACTTTATGGTTCTGGTACAGAGACAGGCATGTGGATCAATGGACTAGAATAGAAGATCCAGAAATGTACCCTCACACATATGGTCACTCAATCTTTGACAAAGGAGCTGTAAACATTCAACAGAAAAAGAACACCTTCTTCAACAAATGGAGTTGGTTCAACTGGTACTCAGCATGCAGAAGAATGAAAATAGACCCTTTCTTATCTCCTTGTACAAAACTCAAATGCAAGTGGATCAAAATTCTCCACATTAAACTACGAACACTAAATACTCTGAAACTATTAGAAGAGAAATTAGGGAAAACCTTAGAACACATAGGCACAGGGGAAAATGTCCTGAACAGAACACCAATGGCTCCTGCTCTAAGGTCAAAGATGAACTAATGGAACTCAATGAGATTGCAAAGTTTCTGTAAGACTATGGACACTGTCAAGAAAACAAAACAGCAGCCAACAGATTGGGAAAAGATCTTTATCATCCCCATATCTGATAGAGGCCTAATGTCCAAGGTATACAAAGAACTCAAGAAGTTAGACACCAGAGAATCAAACAATTCTATTAAAAATGGGGTACAGAGATAAACAAATAGTTCTCAATTGATGAATATCGAATGGCTGGGAAGCATCTAAGGAAGTGCTCGACATTTTTAGTCATCAGGGAAATGCAAATCAAAACAACCCTGAGATTCCACCTCACACCAGTCAGAATGGCTAAGATCAAAAATTTAAATGACAGAACATGCTGATGAGGATTCGGAGAAAGAGAAACACTTCTCCACTGTTGGTGGGGGTGTAAACTGGTACAAACACTCTAGAAATCAGTCTGGTGGTTCCTCAGGAAATTGGACATAGTACTACCTGAGGACCCAGTTATCCCACTTCTGGGCATATACCCCAGAGACATTCCAACCTACATCAAAGACACATGCACCACAATGTTCATAGAAGCCCTATTTATTATACCCAGAAGCAGGAAAGAACTCAGATGTCCTTCAGTAGATGAATGGTTACAGAAATTGTGGTATATTTGCACAATGGAATACTACTCAGCTATCAGAAACAATGACTTTATGAAATTTCTAAGAAAATGGATGCATCTAGAGAATATCATCCTGAGTGAGGTAACCCAGTCACAAAAGAACAGACATAATATGCAGTCACTGATAATTGGATACTAACCCCAGAAAGCTCTGAACATTTTAGAAACATCTTACAGAGTATATGAAGCTCAAGAAAAATAATGAAAAAAAGCCTCAGTCCTTCTTAGGGAAAAAATGTGTAGCACCCTTTTATAGTGTGGTGCACCTGGACCTCAAATCATTAATAATCCAAGAGCTAAAATAATAGCCTTGTGACAATTTTTGGTATTCACAGATTATTATGCTTTATTTATACCCAACAAGAAATCTGTTTCCGTGCTATATTCTGTCCTACATGTACTTCATGCTTATGGTAAGTAGTGGGATTTCTATGCATGTTATCAAACCTCTCAAAGAATTAAGTACTGACAAAATTATTCATATAATGTTATGCCAAAATGCCTTTCAAAATCTGTTAATGTATCCCTCTTTTTTCTTTTTTAAATAAAGTGGTAAGGAATAAAAAATATGAAAAAAAAGAAATATTACTTTACATAATAATAAGCCCCCTAAACAAACATAATCATCTCCTCATCCCACTGAAAGAGGTATGAGAAGCTACTTTCAATGCAGTAAGGAAAGACTTCTGTATGTCTGCATTTTCTTTTTTTTTTTTTTTTCAGGTTAAATTATTATGTAAGCAAAGAACTTTATAGTGTCTTGAGTGAGACACTACAGTTCTTACTTAAGAGTCTGTCCTGAACTGGTCTTTATTTAAGCTTACAATTATGGTTGACAAGGCAGACTAAAAATTCCATACCACATTTCACAAGAAAAATGAGGTCACGTCATCATGAGATAACTGATCCCAGATAGTGCCTTCTTGGTCAAAGCTTGAGTGTGTTGTTTCCAAAGGGTGAAAAGGCTGGTCAGTGATGGTAATCGAATGGGGTCAATTTGCAAAGGAGGGGAAGTAGTGATGGCTAAAGATACACATGGGCATGAATGAAGTCTTGTCTTCACGTAGGCTGTTACTCACAGTAGAATCAAAGCCCCCCACACCTTTTCCCAAGAGAACATATTCACAAATTTCACTTATTTAGGTTTTCAGTCTTTATTGTGTTCTGCTTTTTAAAAATTATATTTTTGGAACAACAGGAATCATTAAGGTATTCAGAAGGCAGTAAGAAATCATGAGTTATGGCAGATGTTATGCAGAAGTTATAGTGGGCACTTGAGCTTCCTGGAGACAGCCGACTGTTCTGTACAGCTTCAGTGAGTGATCCCTGGAGAAGTACAGCCCCAAATGTTTTACCTCAGGTCTGCTACTTGCTACTGGTATGCCTTCTCCTGTTTATCACTGCTGTATTCCTCAGATCTGGCATGATGTAACTTGGCTTGTGGAGACCCTTATTGCCTATAGACTGGTTTGATTACTTCCTGGGAAGCAGCTCACGCTGTTGGGTAGTTTTCCTTCAGATCCATATGAAGATGAACTTTCATAAAATATTATTGTTTAGATGAATTAATATTTTTATAAAATTCCTGATTTAAGGAGTTTTATCATGTTAGTTTGATTTAAATAATTTTGGGTTCTCAGGGTAGATGCTAGGAAGTTTAAAGTGAGAATCATGAATAGAATATGCCCCTTCCTCATAAAATACCAAGAACTCCATTCGTTAGAAAAGTAGTACAGTGAGATTCTATGCATTATAAGCATGTAACTGTACTAGCAAGAAAAAATAGGCAAGTTAATCACCAAAGCAAACATTCATTCTAGGTTGGGTCTGAGTTCCTAGGTCTTGTGATATAGAAATATGGCTATAGGTTTTGTTGTGCACCATGAAAAGACATGATTATGAATAAAGAATAAACAATTCTGAATATAAGAATAAATAATAATGAACGATTAGCCAGTTTAGATGAGCAAGACCTCAAAAATAAGATGTAAGATAGATGATGATATATTTCTTCATAAATAAAATGTTGTCAGCTGACCACAGGAGAAAATCTTGCTACTGCAGACTGGCTTGCTTAAAGTTTGCTAATTAGTGAGAAAAGAATTATTGTTTGGGGTTATGTTGAACTTGTGGAGGGAAAAATGGGAAATGTTTAGTTGGGTATGAGTTTCAAAAAAATACATAATCAACAATTCTGTTATAATTTCCTTCTGTGTAATAATTTTAATGGTTTTTGAAGAATATGTTCTTGTAGTGATTGTTTTTAGAGAATATGTAACTTGTGGCTGTGAGATATTTTCTTATATAGACAACTCTGACTTGGGTGATATAAAAAGACTAAGAAAAAAATAAAATTGTTGGCGTCAATTTGTTGAAGTTGATGCTATCCACCAAATATGTATATGTATGTATGTATATATATACATAAAATATTTGGAGCCTGTTCATTGGAGTTTTTCCTTTATCCATACAATATGTTTGTCTGTCTATATGTAAAGTTGGAGCTTGTCTTTCTTCATCCATGTGTATGTGTGTGTGCTTGTGTGTGTGTATGTGTGCATGTATATGTATGTGTATATGTGCATGTATGTGGGTGTGCATGTGTTTATGTATATGTTTGTATATGATTTTTTTTACCATTTTCTCTTTTCTTTCTTACTGGCCCCCAAAGAATTTAGAGATTTCAGAGAGTTTCTCACCCATCAAAAGGAGTGCTGCTCCCAGTGAATCAAGCCTTATTTCTTTAGACAAAACTTTGCTGAGTGTCTACCATTGTCAGCAGCCCCTATCAGTTTCTATTAGAACTGCCCTGGTCAGTACAACCAGTCCCTCTTTGGCTGCTATCAGCACCAGCCTCTAGGCAGACTTCACACACAGCTTTCTTCGGTTTACCCTGTGGTGTCAAAGCTAGCCTTCGACAAAGTATCCAAATATCAATTCACTTGACAGATTGCCACAGTTCAAAGGCCCCTGGAAGATGCTCACGCAGGACCCCAAGCAGGGCTACTGACCACAAACAATCATCAGCGCATTGGGCTCATCTGGATTCCACTGCATTGACCATTCTTCAGTTTGCTTCACAGCATATGAGTGCATGGACCCAAGATGGACTCTCATGCTTACTTTTTACAGTTTCAGAACAAGAGCTCTGCTCAGGGACTCATGTGTCAATCAACCTGACAGTCCCCTCCTCCAAGCACTTGCTTTGCTTTGTTATGTTGCTTTATCTTCGCTGTCTAATAATTTCCCTCTTTAAGATCTCACTTGAATGTCCATTCTTTCTGAAGGGATCTGTGTGTCACCTGTCACCATGTGATGTACAGCATAATGTCCCAGTAAACACTCAGTATACATTCTTAATATCTTCATTGTACTACACTGTACCTTATTCCATGACTAAATCAATACACACTCTAATCAACACAGCTGATGATTTAGTGTGAGTTGAAAAATTGCCAACATATTCTATGTTATTCTGTGCATTTGTCTAATTAACTGTATATAATTCCACATTCATTGTCAGTAATTGAGCCTAAGATGGAGAGATAAAGTCATTACCCTCACAAGAATAAGATATCTTCCTGATTAATGAGTGGTCTGCTCCTAGAATAAAAATTGTACTAATTGTCAATAGAGGAAAGTGCATCTGGCCTCCAATACATCTCCATAATACTCTATACGTTGAGGTCAATCCTCGCGCATTGTAAAAAGTGAAATTATGGTATGTGTCATAGACAGGGGCTCTCTCCAGAAAAAGATGGTGCTGATTCCTTTAGATCTCACCATTCACGACAGTCCAGGTATCAGTAACATTTGCAGCACTTGGAGCTTGTAGGGAAAGATAACTCTCACTGAGATGTTTGCATTTGAATACAAATTTTAACAAGCTCCCAAATGGTTGAAAAAAATCAAAGTTTGAGAGACATGGCCATAGGTCTGCATTTCTGTTATTGGAATTAGTATGTCATATTTGTTGAAGATAGGATAAGTCTTGTTGTGTCTTTGTTTTAATTGGCCCTATAACCTCAATTAATTTAGCGGATACAGGTGGGTAACTTCACAAGGCTTTGAATATTAATATTCTCAAGTGATCTAAATCATGACAATTTATCAGTCATCTATATGTTAAAACAGGACAAGGAAGCAAGTTAAAGGGAAGTAGCTATAAGTTCTTTTTTTGTGTGTGTGCAGAATTGCTAGTTATGTCTGCATTTCTACAAAAAAACCAGGCCAATGCATCAAGGACCTGAAGCTTCTTCCAAGAGACACATTTCTAGAAGTTATCAGCATGACTGTGACTTAGCATGCGGTTCCTCACATGACCAGCATCTGGCAGGTTAATAATTATTTCAGGTAAAGTGAGGATAGTTAATTTGAAACCCATGTGGCTGAGAACACAAAGACCATTCAGAAGCCAATAAAGAAAAACATTTACGCATGGTCCAGTGGGGCAGATGCTGTGGCTCAAGCCTCAGTCTCCTCACATTCAGGCTCTTCCCAAGGCACCTTTGAGGACCCTTTCATAGGGAAAAGTGTGTACTATTTTGTCTCAGGAAATCAGGTCAGCCACTAGGCTTTCTTTAACGAAGGACATGAAATGAGATGAGAGGATTCACCTCTCCACTTGAGCCTCACGGAGCACCACAGAGGTCCAGGAACAAAATCTGGATGGTCATCAGTTTCCTAAATTTGTGGTGTTTTTCCAACTTCTGTCAAAACTTATTATTCATCAAACGCTCTGTGTGTTTTCCACACTTCAATTCCTTTGTAAGTCGCTTCCCTACAGGAAGTCTTTGCTGTGCACTGTGGGTCTCTGTGACCCTTACCTCCTTCTTGAGCTTTATCTTTCATCTTGCTTATTTAACTCTTGACCACGTTATTGCATTCTAATATATTTTATTCTAAATCTACATGAGTCTCTTTCAATAAGCTATAAGTAAGTGATTTCTACAGTTGTGGAGGGGATCAGAGGTCATGCCAGGTACATTTGCCATCTGTGGTCCTTCAATCCTAGTACATAATGGACACCAACTTTTTATACTTTTGGAGGTGGTGTCAAATGTATAAATGAGAGAATGGATGGACTCGTGACCACTAGCATTAATTTCTTAGGGAAGTTATTAATCACCAAGCACACAAACACACATGAACTGGAGACCTGCTACGAAGCTCAGATCCTATCTAGAGAAAGCTTGCAGCAGGCTGTACTGTCTACTGTCAGAGGGGCTTTTTGGTGATAAAGATATCTTAGTTTTGCTTTTTCTAATGGTCACAAGTAATCCCTATCTGACTTGTACAGTTTATAGAAGATGATAACCTACAGTTGACTCTTAATCAGCTCTTGTAAATTTCCTAGCTTTTGTTGTCCCATCTCTCTATCTATTTTATCTAGAATAAAAGGGCTATGAGTAAAAAGTTCATTTTGATTTTTGTGTTAAAGCTGACAGAGATGAGCCACTTGGCTCTACTGATTCAAATACATCTTTAACATTACCTGTCAGCACCTTTTGAGTGTTTTATTCTTGAATCAATAATTATAAGTAACTGATTCTCACTAAGAAGTGTCAAATAACATCTTTTCCTCCTTTATCATTATCAAATTTTGATCATAGGATCCGCAGGTTTTCCCAACCTAGGTTTTACTTTTTATATATTTTGAGGATATGAAGACTGTTATGACCAGAGAATGTCAAGGAATATTCCATGTCCTTTGTAACTACTTTGCCAACACTCAACTCTGTCATTACCATGTAAATGTATTCATAGGTAATATGTAAATGAGCAGGCATAGCTATGTCCAATAAAATTTATTTATGAACACCAAAACTGTAATCTAGTATAATTTTCAAATGTCATGGGATATTATTCTCCTTTTGATTTTTAGAAAGCATTAAAATGTAAAAGCCTTTTTTATCTCAAGAGCCATACAAAAACAGAAGAGGCACCAGCTCCTGCCTGTTTGTTCATTTACATACATGTTATCTGTGGCTACTTTTGTAGGACCATTTCAGCACTGAGCCTCTGCAGCAAGGTTGAATATTTGTCAGTGATGCCTTATGACCTGCAAAGCTAAAGTACTTGCCATTTGTTTTTAGAACAAAATGTTTGCCCATTTTTTTGTCTAGACAGCGATGCTCATCCATCAATACCCATCAGTATTCATCTGGTGTGCTTCCAGAGTACAGTGGAGAAGCAATGCTAAAATGGAGAGAGTTCAGACAGTCATAATCCCGGCTGCCTGGACTTTGAGCTGTGTAGACCAAGACCCCAGACTTTTAGAATTCACACCACAGTGTGGCAACATGGTGAGTCTGCTCTCCTCCTGGTTAACACTCTTTCACAAGAGTTAGATACTTATAGCCACTTGGGAGAATGGTTCATGTGTGTAACACTCTATCAAAGTGACTGACAAACAGTCTGGCTTCTGAGTCAGACTAGAGATGACAAGGAGCATGTTAGGGTGTCCAAGACGATGCCATTAGATACATCAAAAGATTAAGAAGGGAGAATAATCTGGAAGTTAAAACATAGGCTCATTAAAAATAATTTAGTTTGCTGAAATTGTCTTAAAGCAATGAAGATCAATCGGGCAATCCAATTGCAAAAGTTCAAAATTGTTTGAAGAAACCCAGTGATTAAAAATCTCAAATATTGTTTTACATTCAGTTAGTTGAGGATTTCTGGTTTCTGAAGGACAGCTTGTTTAATTATAAAATACTGAATTATAAATAATCACAGGAGGAAAAGGAAGATATCCATTTGGTCCTGACATAGATTTTAGAGATCCTAGAAAGTTCTCCAAAGATGACATTACCATCAACTGTGTGTTCTCATGGGGAAATAAATTTAAAATGTGACTAGGAAAGGGCCAAGGAGATGTTCGTAAATAAAAGCAGAAAGCCCTGATGAGTTTTGTTTTTTAATGTTACAGCAAGCAGGGTGCAGGATGGGAATTTTCAGGGACAAGCCCAATGACCAAGTCAGGCTCAGTATTCTGGAGTTACATTTGCATGGTCCCAAGACCAGAAGTTGATGTCTTCCTGGTAAGATTCCACAGTTCAAAGCCATGGTCATGGAAAGTCCCAGCCTTCCATGGAACAAACCATGTTTCAAGTTCTCCTTCATAATTTTACATATTAAATTATCTATGCCTAAGAAGTTGTAAAAATGGCCCTAAAATGGAGACTCTTAATTTTCATAATGTTTTTTATCAACTATTTGAGAATTTCATATCATGAATCCTGATAACATTAACTTTTCAGTTCTCTCAAATACACCTCCTTACCCTTGTGACCCACCCCCAGAAAAGAAGGAGGAAGCAGAGGAGGAGGACAACCAGAACAGGAACAAGAAGAACAAGAAGAGAAAGAGGACAATCAGGAGAAGAGGAGGAGGAGGAAGAGGACGAGAGTGAGAAGGAAAGAAGAAGAGACCAAGTTCCATTTGGGTTGCCTATATACTCACTGGGGCATAGTCAAACTCTGGGTTGCCAGCCCCTTAAAGAAAATGAAATCTTTCCTCACCTGCAATTCTGCCAGAAGCCATTGATTGTGGAGAACTACACTTCAGCATCTTTATTACAATTTTACTTGTTTATAAAAACCAAAGCAACTCAGAATATGAGATTTTGATAACATTGTTGTATGGCGAGTGTCCCTATCATCCTAGAAGCCTCCCTGCCACTATAGAGGCTGGAGCCACTGGAAACAATTTCTCCGAAGCCCACAAGACAGAGGAGATAGGAGGCATCCCAGGTCATTTGTGTGCCAAACGGATTTTGTTTGTCTTGGAAAAACATAGACCACAGCTGAGTTTCCCTTATACTTAAAAAACAGAGAAAATTGCCACATTAAAAAAGTCAGACAATGGTGAATTATTTTAGGAAATCATGAGGACTTTCTGGGTGACAGGCTCACTATTCTGAGGTAAGAAGAAGTGATTTTGAGAAAACTGGTTTTAAGACTTCATGGATGCTGCAAACAAGAGATGTAGTTCAGAATGGATTCATGAGGTGTGGGTCAGGTCTTTATGACAAATTTAAAAGTCCACAAATTCCATTGACAGATTTAGATTCTAATTAACAATGAGGTTATTAGGCTGTTTTATGTCTGTGGAAGAAATTGACCATTTGTATTCTTTTATTAAAATTTTCAAGTTTTTAAATTGTAAACTTTTAATTGAAATATGACAGAAGGTAAAGGCTGAACAACTGGTGAGTGGGAGACCTAGGCTGCAGGGGAGAGGAGGGATTTCTGTGGAGTGCACGCAGAAAGTGCACCCCCTGCTTTGCCCTGCCCTGCCGTGCCTGATCCAGCGACCGGGAACAGAAAATTAGAACTTCTGTTTCCACCCGGCAGCGACTTCAGGACGTAGAGCGGAGCCTGGCCCATCTGCCACCCTGAACGGCAGCTCGTAGAGGCTGAGCAACTATGGGTGGGAGACCTGGGCTGCCGGGGAGCAGAAAGATCTCTGCGGAGTGCATACGGAAAGTGCAACCCCTGCCTTGCCCTGCCCTGCCCTGCCTGAGCCAGCGACCAGGAACAGAACGTTGGAACTTCTGTTCCCACCCGACGACTCTGAGGCATAGAACAGGGCTTGGCCCATCTGACACCTGGACCAGTGGAGATCCAGGGACACAGACCAGATACAAGGGAAAGGCAAGAACATATCACTGACAACAAAATTGCAAGAGGAAAGAAAAAGAATATATCCCAAAGAAACCAAGACAATCTAGCAACACCAGAACCCAGCTCTCCCATAACAGCAAACATCAGAATTCCAAACACTCCAGAAAAAGAAGACACAGACCTGAAATCATACCTTAAGATGCTGATAGAGATACTTAAACAAGGAAGGGAGGAAAAGCAAAAAGATTCAGAAGCTTTTAAAGAAGAAACAAGAAAAACAATCAAAGAACTCAAAGAACTAGAGGAAAACAGAACCAAAGAAATAAAGGAATGGAAGAGGGAAATTAAAACAGAAATTGACACAATACAGAAAATGCTAAAAGAGATAACCCTAGAGGCAGAACACCAAAAAAGAAATCAGGAGTCACAGAAGCAAGCATTTCCAATAGATTACAAGAGATCAAAGAGAGAATCTCGGGGGCAGAAGACAACATTGCAAACATAGACAAAACAGCCAGAGAAGATGCTAAAAACAAAAAGCTTCTAACTCAAAATGTCCAGGAAATCCAAGACACAATGAGAAGACCGAACCTAAGGATAATAGGAATAGAAGAGGGAGAAGTGTATCAACTAAGAGGCACAGTAAATATCTTCAACAAAATCGTAGAAGAAAACTTCCCTACCCTCAAGAATGAGATGACCACGAGCATAAAAGAAGCCTTCAGAACTCCAAATAGGTTGGACCAGAAAAGAAATACCTCCTGACACATAATAGTAAAAACATCAAGTTCCCAAAGCAAAGAAACAATACTAAAAGCAGTAAGGGAAAAAGGTCAGGTAACATATAAAGGCAGGCCAATAAGAATCACACCCGATTTCTCCACAGAGACTATGAAAGCTAGAAGAGCCTGGACAGACATCATGCACACCCTAAGAGAGCACAGGTGCCAGCCCAAGCTGCTATATCCAGCAAAACTATCAATCACCATCGATGGAGAGATGAAGATATTTCAAGACAAATCAAAATTTACACAATATCTGACCACAAACCGAGCACTACAACAAATTATAGGTGGAAAACCCAATACAATGAGGGAAAATACAGCCTAGTAAAAACAAGAAAACTCCTAAACAAGAAAACTAAAAGAAGAAAAAAACACAGACACAACTCAACCCAAAAAAGCAATAATGGCAGGAAACAGAAACAACTATTCCTTGATATCTATTAACATAAATGGACTCAACTCCACAATAAAGAGACATAGACTATCAGACTGGATACATAAACAAAATCCAGCATTTTGCTGCATAAAGGAAACTCATCTCAGAGACAGAGACAGACACTATCTCAGAGTAAAAGGGTGGGAAAAAAACTTCCAAGCAAACAGCTCCAGAAGCAAGCTGGAGTGGCTATTCTAATATCGAATAAAGTAAATTTCCAACCAAAAGTTATCAAAAAAGATAAGGAAGGACACTTTTTACTCATTACCGGGGAAATCTGTCAGGAGGAACTCTCAATCCTTAACATATATGCTCCAAATAAAAAAGCACCCACATTCATAAAAGAAACCCTACTAAAGCTCAAAAAGTACATTTCACCCCACACAATAATAGTGGGAGACTTTAATACCCCACTCTCACCAATGGACAGATCATGGAAACAGAAACTGAACAAGGACACTGCAAAACTAGCAGAGACTTTGAACCAACTAGAATTAATAGATATATACAAAACATATTATCCTAAAGTAAAAGAATACACCTTCTTTTTACCACCCCATGGCACCTTCTCGAAAATTAACCACATAATTGGACACAGAACGAGCCTCCATCGATATAAGAAGATTGAAATACTCCCATGCATCCTCTCAGATCACCATGGTCTACGGCTGGTCTTTAACAACAACAAAGACAACAAAAAGCCCACATACACATGGAAACTAAACAACACTCTGTTAAACGATAGCAAAGTCAAAGAAGAAATAAAGAAAGAAATTAAGGATTTTCTAGAATTCAAAGAAAATGAAAACACAACATATCCAAACCTATAGGATGCAATGAAAGGAGTACTGAGAGGAAAACTCATAGCCCTAAGTTCTTCTAAAAGGAAACTGGAGAGAGCTTACATCAGCAACCTGACAGCACAGCTAAAAGCCCTAGAACAAAAGGAAGCAGATATACCCAATTAGAGTAGACGGCAAAATTAATCAAAATTAGGGCAGAAATAGACCAAATAGAAACAAAAAGAACCATTGAAAAAATCAACAAAACCAAGAGTTGGTTCTTTGAGAAAATCAACAAGATTGATAAACCCCTAGCCAGACTAACTAGAGGGCAAATAGAGAGTATACAAATGAACAAAATCAGAAAGGAAAGTGGATACATAACAACTGAAACTGAGAAAATTCAAGAAATCATCAGATCCTACTACAAAAACTTATACTCCACAAAATTGGAAAATCTGAAGGAAATGGACGAATTCCTAGACAGATACAAGATCCAAAAGTTAAACCAGGACCAAGTAAACCATCTAAATAACCCTATAACACCTAAAGAAATAGAAGAAGTCATCAAAAGCCTCCCAACCAAAAAAAGCCCAGGTCCAGATGGGTTCAGTGCAGAATTTTATCAGACATTTATTGTAGACATAACACCAATACTCTCAAAACTATTCCAGAAAATAGAATCAGATGGAATTCTACCTAACTCATTTTTTGAGGCTACAATAACCCTAGTACCTAAACCACACAAAGACCCTACAAGGAAAGAGAACTTCAGACCAATCTCACTTATGAACATTGACAAAAAAATACTCAACAGTATCCTTGCAAACCGAATTCAAGAACACATCAAAACGATCATTCATCATGACCAAATAGACTTCATCCCTGGGATGCAGGGATGGTTTAACATAAGGAAATCCATCAACGTAATCCACCATATAAACATACTCAAAGATCAAAATCACATGCTCATCTCACTAGACGCTGAGAAAGCATTCAACAAAATCCAACACGACTTCATGTTAAAAGTCCTGGAAAGAACAGGAATCCAATGTCCATACTTAAACATAATAAAAGCAATATACAGCAAGCAAACAGCCAACATCAAACTTAATGGTGGGAAACTTGAAGCAATCCCACTAAAATCAGGGACTCGACAAGGCTGCCCACTCTCCCCCTACCTATTCAACGTAGTACTGGAAGTCCTGGCTGGAGCAATTAGACAGCAAAAGGAGATCAAGGGGATACAAATCGGAAAGGAAGAGATAAAAACATCACTCTTTGCCGATGACCTGATAGTGTACTTGAGTGACCCCAAAAATTCCACCAGGGAACTTCTACAGCTGATAAACAAGTTCAGCAAAGTGCTGGATACAAAATTAACTCAAACAAATCAGTAGCCTTCCTATAGTCAAAGGTCAAACATGGAGAAAGAAATTAGGGAAGAGGTACCCTTCACAATCGTCACAAAAACTATGAAATACCTTGGTGTGACTCTAACTAAGCAAGTGAAGGCCCTATATGACAAGAACTTCAAACCTCTAAAAAAAGAAATTGAGGAGTATCTCAGAAATCGGAAAGATCTCCCATGCTCATGGATTGGAAAAATCAACATCTTAAAAATGGCCATCCTACCAAAAGCAATCTACAAATTCAATGCAATCTCCATCAAAATTCCAACCTAGTTCTTCATGCAATGTGCAATTTCATATGGAATAACAAACGACCTAGAATAGCGAAATCCATCCTCAACAGAAAAAAAAAAAAAAAAAAAAAAACAACAACAAAAAAAAAACATCTGCGGGAATCACTATCTCTGACCTCAAGCTTTATTACAAGGCAATTCTGCTGAAAACTGCATGGTACTGGTACAGAAATAGGCATGTGGATCAATGGAATAGAATAGAAGATCCAGAAATGAGCCCTCATGTATATGGTCACCTGATTTTTGACAAAGGAGCAGTAAACATTCAATGGAAAAAGGACAGCCTATTCAACAAATGGTGCTGGTCCTACAGGCACTCAGCATGCAAAAGAATGAAAATAGATCCTTTCTTATCTCCTTGTACAAAGCTCAAGTGTAAGTGGATCAAAGATCTCCACATTAAACCAGATACACTGAAATTATTAGATGAGAAAGTAGGGACAACCTTAGAACACATAGGCACAGGAGAAAATTTCCTGAACAAAACACCAATGGCTCAAGCTCTAAGGTCAAAGATTAACAAATGGGACTTAATGAGATTGCAAAGTTTCTGTAAGGCTAAGGACATCGTCAAGAAAACAAAATGGCAACCAACAGAATGGGAAACGATCTTTACCAACACCACATCAGATAGAGGCCTAATATCCAAGGTATACAAGGAACTCAAAAAGCTAGACACCAGAGAATCAAATAACCCTATTAAAAATGGGGTACAGAGCTAAACAAAACGTTTTCAGTTGAGGAACACTGAATGGCCAAGAAACATCTGAGGAAGTGCTTGACAACCTTAGCCATCAGGGAAATGCAAATCAAAACAACCCTGAGATTCCACCTCACACCAGTCAGATTGGCCAAGATCCAAAACTCAGAAGACAGCAGATGCTGGCGAGGCTGCGGAGAAAGAGGAACACTTCTCCACTGTTGGTGGAGTTGCAAGGTAATACAACCACTCTGGAAATCAGTCTGGCAATACCTCAGAAAATTGAATATAGTACTACCTGAAGACCCAGCTATTCCACTTCTGGGCATATACCCCAGAGACACTTTAATACACAACCAAGATATATGTACCACAATGTTCATAGCAGCTCTATTTATAATAGCCAGAAGCTGGAAGGAACCCAGATGTCCTTCAGAAGATGAATGGATACAAAAATTGTGGTACATATACACAATGGAATACTACTCAGCCACCAGAAACAATGACTTAACCAAATTCTTAAGAAAATGGCTGCATCTAGAGAAGATCATCCTGAGTGAGATAACCCAGTCACAAAAGAACAGACATAATATGCAGTCACTGATCGTGGGATGCTAACCCCAGAGGCTTGCACTCCCCCAGAAACAACTCACAGACTGTATGAAGTCTAAGAAATAAAGAAAAGAAAACAAAACAAAAAATATTTACAAAACAAGAAAACTTTAACTATTTCCATGTTACATTTTGTTTTACATGTACTTTATGCTCATTGTAACTATTAAGCTTTCAAGGCATACTATCAAACCTTGAAAAAAATCAAGTACTGACTAAAAAATATATTCATATAGTTTTATGTAAAAATTATGTTAAAATCTGAAAAAAAAGTACTGACAATAATGTATAATTTTAAGCAAAAAATGTTTAAAATCTGTACATTTATCTTTGTTTTGTAAAATAAAGTTGTTTTAAAAAAAATAAAAAATAAACATGTTATCCACAAAAAAAAAAGAAATATGACAGAAAAGCAGATAAAATGGTAACAACACAACTTGATTACTGTCACAAAGGAAATGTCACCACAGACCCTGCAGTTACTTCCTTCCCTCTAGTAACTTCTATATTCCCATAAATAACTACGATGTTTCCCTACGGCTTTCTCACTGTTCAAAACTTAAACAAATGGAACCAACGGCATGACACAGACCTCCAACCTTGGTGACCACTGTGCCTCCATCACCAGCAATGATGTCTGTCGGAGGCTTGGAGGCTGTGCAGACCCATTCTAACCATTCTGTGTTCATTTTTAATCCTTCTAAGTGACTTGTGATGCAGTGTGATGCTGTGACTCAAGTCCATTTGAGTTCTGAGTCTCTTGAGACTGGTCATCTGAAAGCATAGTGCTCACACCTGGGTGGTATGGCTCCCACAGGGAGGCGAGCAATAGCTACTTTCACATCTGTGTTGGTGGCTCTTAGCATGGCAGACTCCAGTCTGATTCTCACAGAACTGGCATTTCTCATACCAAGGGTAAAAGGCAGGGGAAGAAGAGGGTGAAACATCCATCAGCAATGCGTGGACTTCATCATCTCACTGTGTGAATTTGTTAGACCAGATACAGTGACATCCATGAGTGTCATATTAGCTAACACAGTAAGTGCCTACATTTACGTTTTTAGTAGTTTGAACTATCCTCATGGGAACACACACACACAAAAATTCCTTCTGCTATTGTGAAGAAAAGATGCTCTCTTGATGATGCCATGTCTGTGAATTGACGTCATCACTGCAGGTTTAGGTTGAGAAGACAGGTCTTTCCTGGTAGTATCAATAAAGGGGTAAGTTATAAAACTTTTATGAGGTAAATTTAAGACTCTGTTTAAGAATTACATTTTAAGTTAGTTTATTTTGTTATATCCACTGAACCCAGGACCTCCACATCTGCTACAGAGGGGATCTCTACTGACTGATGGCCCAGTCATTGAATCTTTTCCTTATAGCAGGGTATGGATAAGCCTATTAGGCTGGACTCAAATTAAGTCTGAGTTCAGGTAGACTTTGAACTTGAAGCTCTAGGATTGCCTGCCTGTACCATCAGCCTAACTGCAACTTACTAGACTCTGTGGCAACATTTCATCTTCTCTTTAGTGTTTGTAGCAATCTAGGTATCTGTCTCTCAATTCTCAGAACACATTTTAAAGGAAAGCTAGCATGCCTTCTGTTCTGTAGATGGAACTGAAGCTCCAGGAGTTATAAAAATTATGACATACCCAGGATTCAGCATAAGGCTCCAAATCCAGATTCACTTTGCTGAATGCAACCTTCTTATCCAACTTCCTTTCTCTTCTTATTCGTTGATTAACATAATTCTAGAATATTTAAGCAAGCTAGGTTTTCTGTTCATCTCTCATTAAAAAAAGAAAACTCTTAGGAAGAAAGCAGATTTTTATACAGAAAGCTCCTTGCTTGTGGGCATTCACTCAGAACTCAGTCTGTATGGAACAGTTTGAGGCATTGGCTGAAAGATCACATGGAAACTTACAGCTCCAGTCGGGAGCACCTTCAGAAGGGTTACCAGTACCAGCCAGTGTCAAGAGTGTATCTTTCTGGAGTGAAGACTTAGGCAACATTCTTTTCCTTTTATATTGCAGCTCTTTCCAGAAATTCTTTCACAAACACATTCTTCTCACAACACAGGGAAACACACGTTTTATTAGACCTTTGCCAGACAGAATAATATGAGGCATCCTTGGGTTTGTGAATGTTTTCATAAAGCTTGGATACCTGTAGCTTCCAGCATCCTAGAATTTGGAGAAGATTCAGCCTGGACCTGCTCTGGTACAGACAGGAACGGCTTTTCATTGGTTAGTAAGTTACACTCGAGGACCCTGGAGATGTCTGAATACCTGAGAGTACTGTGTGAAGTTCTTAAACTATTATAGAATGTTTTAGTAGAGTTTGGAGGTGTTTTCTGTGTTGCTTGGCTTTCATTTTTCACTTTAGACAATTCTGTAATATGAAAAACAGTGATTTCAGAAAAAAAAACCTAGAGGAGCTAAGAGGTGCCTGACTGAGCCACAGGCTCTTTTACATGGAGCTAAGGGTTGTGTTAGGCAGCTGAGCCATGGTAAGTAAGGGCTCTGTCCCACACTGGTTGGCATGTGAAAAAGTCAAGCTATGTGCTCCAATCCAAGTATTTAACCTTCTGAAGTTTAAATTTCAAGTTTAGTTTCAATCTGAATATACCAGTGAATGGTATATTAATCATGTTCCATATTCTAAGGTAAAAGTTCTATAAAATAATATAAATCTCAAGTGGTCTTATCCTTGAAAGTGTAAATCTTCACTGTAGCCTGAATTCTCTCAGGACAGGGTCAATATCATTTGGGCTTTAGACTCATGAAGGCATTATATTTCCAGATCTGAGAAGGGCTTGAAATACACACTTGGATTAGAAGCATAAAACTAAGTCTAAAGTCATGGGATAATTTCTGAATATCACACGGAAAATATTTGTAACTTTGTCATGAGGGAACAAAAGCCATTGTCACCTGACAAACAGCTCTATAAGCCCCCTCAAAGGGTCTCTTTACAGCCTCATGTATATTTACATTTAATCACCACTTGTTATCTTAAATATCTAAATGGATGGTTGTTTCTCATACCTTTAGCCATCTCATGCTCTAAGGAGCATACGGCAGAGGGAATCTCCGGTCCAGTGGGGATCAAATTTACTTGTTTAAAAGTGATAATGGAACAGGAATTCTAAGGAGTTAGGGTATGGTAGAGAAGGGAATATGAGAAATGATAAAAACTTGAGGAGCTTTAGATAAAGTATGCATGGAAACTTACTAAATAAACTCTCTCTCTCTCTCTCTCTCTCTCTCTCTCTCACACACACACACACACACACACACACACACACACACACACACTCACACACACACACACAAGATAAAATTGAGTTACCCAATACAGAGCAACGATGTTCCTATTAAACACCAGAAGTGAGATTGCAAGTTATTTCAATTGCTCTTGGTCACCATCCAAAACATGTTTCAACACTCCACTGTTGATAAATACTACATACTTGAGTCATAGAACATGGTAAAGTCAAACCATCGGCAACATGGAAGCTACATTCCTATGTAGCCTTCCCAATGCTGGAAGGTGCTATGCACACAGTACTGGAGAATGAGATCAAACATTAATCTTACCCAGCTGTGAACTCGGAAAGCACAACAATTACAGGTGTGGACAAGACATGCCCGATGGTGGCAGAAGGAGCAGGGGAACAAACACGCACTTTACGACTTCATTTAAGTCCTGCTTTATAAGATGAAACCCACACCTGGCAGCATTAGTGGACCACAAACCAGTTTCTAGATATGTCATAGGTCCCAGGGGAGAACATTCCATTATGTTACTAAATACAAACTGTAGTAAACCGACTCTTAATTGATTTAGCACTGTACCAACAGATCAGTAACCCCTTCAACCCCATCAGAGAAGCTCATGTTTGTGGTAGATGGTGATTAACCCAGAGACCCAGAACTGGCCACGGTTCAGAGAACAAGACCGCAAAACGCTCAGCTCTAAAGAGACAATACACACTGTACCCTTCCCCAAGGCTCACTGCAGAAGAGGAGGTGGAAAGAGCCAGAGCTGGTAGATAACTATAAAAAACAAAACAAATCAATGACAGTGTCTTCTGGGCACAACAGGGCAGTTGCATATGTGGACTCAGTGGCTGTGACTGCAAGCACAATGCCTGGGTAAGCCCACACCTGACCACATACTAGGAAGAAGAGAGAAGGTGTGTATAAAATTTTACCTCTAGTCATGGGGGTATTTGACATAATTAGATGTTGGAGAAAGGGTAAGTCAGTTTTCTCTAAGAGTGCAGCCCTTGATTACACCAATCTGGATTCAGTGGAAGATAATTCATACAAGAATATTTGAGTAGCAGAAATTGGTCTTGAAGGGACTTCTCAAAAATAGGATATAATCTTGGCTGTGTCAGAAAGAGAAGCTGGATCTGGGGAGATTTGTGGAAGGTACATATGTTTAAAACATGTTGTGTAAAACTCAAAATATTCAAAAAACTAATAAAACTTAAAAATTAGTGATATACATCATAAGAGTTGAAAGTCATTTCTAACTCTTGTAACTTAAGTAACAAATGATTTCCAGTGAATGTTTTAGACCTAGCAGGATTTGCAGTGAGATGCCAAATGAACTGTTTAAATGTACAGAGAAGACCATGCTGTAAAGACCCAGACTTAAGTGGTTGTCAGAGCCGTGCTCCTGCCTCAGGACTAGATAGAATGCAGTTCCATTTTCTCCTCAGTGAGATACAAAAACCCTTTCTGAATCATGTCCCACATCAGTATTTCTGGTTTGTGGATTAACTTATAAGATTTTAGGCCAAAAGAACAAATTATTAATGATGAAAAATTGATTCAGTTTACTCAAAATGTCTAGGAAGTATACATAAAATAATTGCAAGAGAAACAAAATAGGTAACAGAGCTAACTGGGTACAATGTCACTTGTGCTAACAGCCATTATAAAAATGTCTGCAGCAGATTTATTTGGGTATCACAAACACAGGAAGAGTCCTTTGACTTCCAAGAAGATGAAATAACACATAAGTTGTGAATACATAAGTTTTATTTTTATAATCGAAAGTATTTCACCAGTTCAAGAAGTATTTATGAGGCAAATTACTGGAAGAGAGTGGAATTAAATTCAGTTTTATACGGCACCTTTCATACCCAAAGTATCTCAATAGCTTTTGAAAGTACAGCAACCTGGTGACAATATGACCTGTGAAGGCCATTACACATGTGGGGGCAGGTGGTACAGGCTAGGGTTTATAGCTTGGCTTTATGGATACAGAATATTTTCTAATTCCTCCTTTAACAATTCTATGGCATCTTTATAGTCTATGTGAGCTGCCACCATGGGTAGACAGGGAATTTTCAGGGCTCTGTACTGCACAGACTTGGAACAGGATCACACAACTAGAACTTTCATGTTAAGCTAATTATTCTTGTGAATTTATTATTAAGATTTATCTTTTAATCATTTATATTTATTTGTATGTGCCTATAAGTTTAGAAAAGGAAACGATCTCCTGGAGCTGAAGTGTACATGCTCATAAACCATATGATATGGGTGCTGAGAAGTGAACTCAGTCCTCTGTAAGAGTAGCAAGTTTTCCTAACTACTGAGCCACCTCAACTCCCTATGTTTCAATTAAGATTCACTTTAAAATAATCCTATCTGAGTCCCTGTGAAGAATGGTCTATTTTACCCCCAAACCTGACAATTTAGTGTCAAATGCCATCCAAAGCTCAGGATATGAGGGAGTTTGCATTTAATTTCACGAGAAGGCAAAATTGATGTGTTTATACCTGGATGGAGAAGAAATGGAAAAGCCACATACAAACACATACACAAAGCAAATGCACTATCTTGTCTTTACTGGTTAGAGAAGGCCCTTGAAGAATGTAGGTTACTATTTTAATACAACCGTGGGGTCGGGTGAGGGATGGATGGGGTCTCAAACTGACTTGCTCAGTATTTTACATCACAGAACCTTCTGTCCTGCAACTGCGGAATGCAAGAGGAACAAGGACTGATCAGCATCAGCCGAAACCCAGACAGCAGTAGCCAGGAGGCTGGAAACCTGAGCTGTATCCTTCTTTCAGCCATTAGCCAGGAGCTCAGATGTTATTGCCACATCTAACCACACTCTCTGTCCTGAGGCTGAATACATTGCTCACATTCTTATTTATGACCCCATAGTCTTACCTAATCCTAAAGATGTTCTCTCTATATATCTCAGGACCATGGTGATCTAAATTGCTCCATTTCCTGAGAAATTTAAGCCATCCTTGCTTCTAAGAATTCTTGATAGATTCATGGTTCTGCTTTCCTGGGACTATGTGTGCTCTAACCACTATGTGGAAGAAGATTCCTATGCTTCACTCAGATGCTCATCTGGCCTTATGGGCTTTCTTTTGCATCCCCTTTTTTCTCAAAAGCAGTTTTCAAATGTTCTGCTTCAGAGAAGACCCTTAAGGAGAATGCCATCTTCTATATTGGCCTTCATCACATACTAATTATGTAAATATGGGCAGGTCATCCTGCTTGTTCTCTGAAAAGTGAGGCCTTGTCATCCCAGCTCAGCAAGGCAGATAAAGTCAGAGTCTGGGAATGGGCACAGAGGCTGGCAAGGCAATGCAATACCTGCCAGGGACAGAGTCAGGCTTCTTATCCAGTCTCTTTCCTTTTAGATTCACTGTTTTACAATCCTTTCCATGATGACAGGAGAAACTCAGTTTTCAATCCAAAGTAGAAGCTCCTGGGAGTTGAATGCAGAAACTCTGGAAGAGCAGTCAGTGTTTTTAACCACTTAAGATAACTCCCTCCCCAAGACTAAAATCTCACTGTCCTGTCAGTCTTAGTTTCAACCCTTTCAGCAGTAGAGCTTGTTCCACTAGGAACAATTTCTGAGCATGTGTTCATATAGGGTTTCTAGAGTTGGTAGTTATATTGACCCGACCCCTTTTGGTCTTCAATTTTTCATGTTGTCAACTTAAAATTTCTAGTTTATGATTTAGTACTGTTAGAACCATAGATTTTAATTTAGTTTCTTCTTTTCATGTTTTGTTACTTACAAAGTCAAAACACAAAACTTTGGTCTGCTTACTTAAGTTTCACTGCTTTTGGTGTTAATGTCTATGTTGCTTGTTAGAAATGACTGTGAGGTCAGAATTTCAAACCCACAGATAGACAGGACCGACCAGACACAGGTTGCCTAGGATTTATCAAAAGCATCATGAAATGTGCTGAAGACATACTCAGACCTGTGCAAAGAAGGGTGCTGCTCTCTGCCTTGCTGCTCTGAGGGAAACACTTAACCACCTAAGGCTCTGGAGACTTTCTTTCTTCCTTCCTGTAGTGGTTTGAATGAGAATGACCCCCATAGACTCACATATATTTGAATGCTTAGCTACCAAGGCATGAGACTATTTGGGAAGGATTAGGAGGTGTGGACTTGTTGGAGAAAGTGTGTCACTGGGAGTGGTCTTTGAGGTTTCAAAAGTTTATGCCAGTCTCAGTCTCTCTATCTCTGTGTTTTGGTAGATTAGGATGTTTAGCTCTCAGCTGCTGCTCCTATGTCATGCCTGTTGACTTCCCATCCATGTTGATCACAAACCAATCCACTAAAACCGAAGCCCCAATTAAACACTTACTTTTAAATAACAGTTGCCTTAGTCATGATGTCTCTTTACTATAGAACAGTATCTAAGACATTCCTTCCTATTCCTCTCCATTCCAACTTTTGACATCAGACTCTTTTTAAACCTCTTTACATGTTCACCATATACATAGGATATAGAGAGTGCTCTAGGGCACTGGACAAGGAGGAGAGACAGGGCTTTATGTCCAGAGAACTGTTTCACATGCCCTTGCATTGCTGATGCAATGAGGGAATGAACAATTCAGAGGACAACAATCTTTCCATTCTCTCCTTCTACTATGTAGGCTCTGTCAGCCAAACTCACATCACCAAGCTTGGGCTGTTAGCATCTTTATTAGCTAAGAAATCTTGCTGGGCACTTACTTTTTTATCCTCTCAGTAAATGTCTGCAATTGATTATGGTTTTTTTTAATAAAAAAAATAAGGAAATCCAGGGATGCAGGCCTGGTGAGACTGCACTGCAACTACCCTGGGTGCAGAGAGGTCTGGGCCAAGTGGGCAGAAAGCTCCCCCTACCAATTGGTCCAGGGGAGCAGGAACTCTGCTGTAGGGACTCGGTTTCCACCCGGAGGGCCCATGCATGCAGACCAAATGCTCAGGCCAACTGCCAACGGGAACAGTGGAGATCCAGGGTCACAGGCCAGGTACACAGGAGAGACAGGAACCAATCACTGACAACAAGATCACATATAATCAAAGACAAGAGAATGGCAAGAGGAAAGCGAAAAAACTTACCCAATGGAAACCAAGACAACCTCTCAAAACCAGAACCCAGCTCTCCCATCACAGCAAAGAGCAGAATGCCAAACTTTCCAGAAAATAGAAGACTCAGACCTGAAATATTATGATGATAGAGATTCTTAAACAAAACGGGAGAAAAAGCATAAAGAAATAAAAGATTTTAAAGAGGAGACAAGAAAAACACTCAAAGATATCAAAGAACTAGAGGAAAACAGAACCAAAGAGATGAAGGAATGGAAGAAGGAATTTAAAAACGAAATGGAAACTAAAGAAAACACTAAAAGAGACAAAACTAGAGGTAGAAAACCTAAAAAAGAAATCAAGAGTAACAGATGCAAGCATATCTAACAGACTACAAGAGATGGAAGAGAGAATCTCAGGGGCCAAAGACAACATGGAAAACATAGAAAAAACAGTCAGAGAAGATGCAATAGACAAAAAAGCTCCCAACTCAAATTATCCCGGAGATCCAAGAAACAATGGGAAGACCAAACATAAGGATAATAGGAATAGAAGAGGGTGAAGAATATCAACTAAGAGGTACAATAAATATTTTCAACAAAATTGTACAAGAAAATTTTCCTACCTTTAAGAATGAGATGACCTTGAGTACAACAGAAGCCTACAGAACTCCAAATAGATTGGACCAGAAAAGAAATTCCTCCCAACACATAATAGTCAAAAACTACAAGTGCTCAAAGCAAAGAAAGAATACTAAAAGCAGTAAGGAATAAAGGTCATGTAACATATAAAGGCAGACCAATCAGAATCACAACTGACTTCTCAACAGAGCCTGCGAAAGCTAGAAGATCCTGACAGATATCATGCAGACCCTATGAGAACACAAGTGTCAGCCCAGGACGCTATTTTCAGCAAAACTATCAATCACCATAGATGAAGAGACCAAGATATTCCAGAAAAAAACTAAATTTACACAATATCTAACCACAAATCGAGCACTACAACGAATTATAGGTGGAAAACCCAATATAAGGAGGGAAACTACATACTATAAAAACAAGAAAATACCCAAACAAGACAACCAATAGAAGAAAGACACACAGGCACAATTCTACCTCTAAAACCAAAAATAGCAGGAAACAGCAACCACTATTCCTTAATATCTGTTAATATCTGTTAACATAAATGGACTCAATTCCCCAATAAAAAGACATAGGCTATCAGACTGGATACATAAACAGAATCCAGCATTTTGTTGCATACAGGAAACTCATTTCCGAGACAAAGGCAGACACTATCTCAGAGTAAAAGGTTGGAGATAAACCTTCCAAGCAAACGGCCCCAAGAAGCAAGCTGGAATGGCCATTCTAATATCGAATAAAGTAGATTCTCAACCAAAAGTTATCAAAAAAGATAAGGAAGGAAACGTTTTACTCATTACAGGGGAAATTTGTCAGGAGGAACTCTCAAACCTTGAGATTGATAAACCCTTAGCCAGACTCACTATAGGGCAAAGAGAGAGTATCCAAATTAACAAATTCGGAAAGGAATGTGAAGATATAACAACTGAAACTGAGGAAATTCAAGAAATAATCAGATCCTACTACAGAAAATTATACTCAACAGAGGTGGAAAATCTGGAGGAAATGGATGAATTCCTAGACAGATACCAGATACTAAAGTTAAACCAGGACCAGGTAAACCATCTATAGAATTTCATAACACCTAAAGAAATAGAAGCAGTCGTCAAAAGCTTCCCAACTAAAAACTGCCCAGGTCCAGATGGGTTCATTGCAGAATTCTATCAGACATTTATTGACAACCTAATACCAATACTCTCCAAACTATTCCAGACAATAGAGTCAGTTGGAACACTACATAACTCATTTTTTTGAGGCCACAATAACCTTCATTCGTAAACCACACAAAGACCCTACAAGAAAAGAGAAATTCAGAACAATCTCACTTATGACCATTGATGCAAAAATACTCAACAAAATCCTTGCAAACCAAATCCAAGAACACAGCAAAATGACCATTCACCATGATCAAGTAGGCTTCATCCCTGGGATGCAGGTAGTGATGGTTGAATATACTTAAATCCATCAATGTAATCCACCATATAAAGAAACTCAAAGAAAAAAACCACATGGTCATCTCACTAAATCCTGTGAAAACATTTGACAAAATTCAACATCCCTTCCTGTTAAAAGTCTTGGAAAAAACATGCATCCAAGGTCGATACCTAAACATAATGAAAGCAATACACAGCAAACCAACAGCCAACATCAAACTTAACTGTGGGAAACTTGAAGCAATCCCACTACAATTAGGGACTAGACAAGGCTGCCCACTTTCCCCTGACCTATTCAACATAGTACTGGAAGTCCTGGCTGGAGCAATTAGACAGCAAAAGGAAATCAAGGGGATACAAATTGGAAAGAAAGAGGTAAAAACATCACTGTTTGCAGATGACATGATAGTGTACTTAAGTGACCCCAAAAATTCCACCAGAGAACTTCTACAGTTGATAAATAAGTTCAGCAAAGTGGCTGGATACAAAATTAACTCAAACAAATCAGTAGCCTTCCTCTACTCAAAGGAAAAGCATGTGGAGAAAGAAATTAGGGAAAAGATACCCTTCACAATAGTCACAAACAATATGAAATACCTTGGTGTGATTCTAACTAAGCAAGTGAAGGACCTGTATGACAAGAACTTCAAACCTCTAAAGAGGGAAATCGAGGAAGATCTCAGGAAATGGAAAGATCTCCCATGCTCATGGATTGTAAGAAAAAATGACCATCTTACCAAATGCAATGTACAGATTCAATGTAATTCTCATCAAAATTCCAACCCAATTCTTCATAGAGTTGGAAAGAGCAATGTGCAGTTTAATCTTGAATAAGAAAAGACCAAGAATATTGAAATACAGTCTCAACAACAAGAAAACATCTGTGGGAATCACCATCCCTGACCTCAAGTTATATTACAAAGCAATTGTGTTAAAAACTGCATGGTACTGGTACAGATATAGGCACGTAGATCAATGGAATAGAAGATCCAGAAATGAGCCCTCACATATATGGTCACCTGATTTTTGACAAAGGACCTGTAAACCTGCAATGGGAAAAGGACAGCCTCTTTAACAAATGGTGTTGTTCCAGCTGGCACTCAGCATGCAGAAGACTGAAAATAGACCCTTTCTTATCTCCTTGTACAAAGCTCAAGGGCAGTGGATCAAAGATCTCACATTAAACAAGGTACACTGAATCCATTAGAAGAGATAGTAGGGAAAACCTTAAAACACATAGGCACAGGAGTAAATTTCCTGAATAGAACACCAATGGCTTTTCCTCTGAGGTCAAATATCAACAAATGGGATTCAATGAGATTGAAAAGTTTCTGTATTGTTAAGGACACTGTCAAAGAAACAAAATGGCAGTCAACAGACTGGAAAAGATCTTCACTAATCCACATCTGATATAGGCCTAATATACAAGATATACAAAGAACTCAAGAAGTTAGATACCAGAGAATCAAACAACCCTATTAAAAAATGGGGTACAGTGCTAGAAAAAATTTCTCAATTGAGGAATATCGAATGGCTGAGCAGCATCCAAGGAAGTGCTCGACATCATCAACCATCAGGGAAATGCAAATCAAAACAACCCTGAGATTCCACCTCACACCAGTCAGAATGGCTACGTTCAAAATTTCAGATGACAGCAGATGCTGGCGAGGATGTGGAGAACAAGGAACACTTCTCCACTTTTGTTGGGGTTGTAAACTAGTACAACCACTCTGGAAATCAGTCTGTCGAATCCTCAGAAAATTGGACATAGTACTACCTAAAGACCCAGTTATTCCACTACTGGGCATTTACCCCAGAGACCCTACAACATAAAACAAAGACACATGCACCACAATGTTCTTAGCAGCTTTATTTATAATAGCCAGAAGCTGAAAAGAACCCAGATGTCCTTCAGTAGATGAATGGACACAAAAATTGTGGTATATTTACACAATGGAGTACTACTTAGCTATCAGAAACAATGACTTTATGAATTCCTAGGAAATGGATGCATCTAGAGAATATCATCCTGAGTGAGGCAACCCAGTCACAAAAGAACAGACATAATATGTAGTCACTGATAATTGGATACTAACCCCAGAAAGCTCTGAACACCCCAGAAACAACTTTCAGACTATATAAAGTTCAAGAAAACAAATCCAAAAAAAAAAAAATCATTATGCTTAATCTTTACACACAGAGAAAACTTTGACTATTTCTAGGTTACATCTTGTTTTATATATACTGTATCCTCATTGTAACTAGTTAGATTTTAAGACATAGTATCAAACCTTTAAAAGAATCAAGTACTGACAAAAGTGTATTAATATACTTTTATGCAAAAATGCTTTTAAAATCTGTACATTTATCTTTGTTTTTTAAAATAAAGTTGTTCAATTAAAAAAAACAAAAAATTAAACACCTTGAGGTCAAAAAAAAAGTCATCAGATTATTATATGATACTGAAACCTCTCTTGTGTCTAAGTTCTACTTTCCTGACTCGTGAATTGTACCTTTGGGACATGGCAATTTATAAGTGTCTGTGATGCTAAATGTACAGTATTTCTGGGAATGTGTTATTCTGTCATCCAGAGCACAATTTTGAGCCAACATAGCAATGATGACTTGTGCTTGTTTTGCAACTTAAAATGTATTATATGATTTTATTATAAAAATCTTTTAAAATAAATAAAGAAATAGATGTTTAGGTAATCTACATCATGACCAAGACACAGACAATGCTGTCCCGTGTCTGCAGACTAAAATTCTGCCTTTGTCCTACTCTAATGAGCTCTAGCTCATTTCTGGATCAGATGCCTTAATGTCTCAGATAATGGGAACTCAACAGTTAGACCACAGTGGCCAGCTGGAGGTCTGGCTTTTCCCAGAAGCCTTTGCATCCTGTAAATGCTCTGAGTCCCCAAGTTATCTGCACAAACCCTTTGTCTTCACATTTTATTTTGTCTTGTTTTAATCTGCTCATGTCTTGCAGGCTTTCAGGTTCTTTGATGATTGTAACTGGCTTATGTGTTTAGTGATAAGCCTCGGAATCCACCACATTGGAGCATTTTATAAACAGGTGCTCATCAAATATTTATTCTATTCAGAAAATCCTATAGGCTGTTATTCCATTTGTCTTCTTGTTGCTCAGTTGGATGTGGCTCTGAGCACATGAAAGTCAGAAGTGTCATGGAGTTGTGATTTGGGGTTCCAAGTTTCTACCTCAGGATATTGAGCATGGCACTTAGGGAACATTTACCAAGCAAAGGAGCCTCAAAAGAGCAGCCCCACCTTACTTCTGGTTAAGGGACAAATTTTCCCAGGGCCATTTTCAAGTGTTAATCAAACACATCTTTGTCATAGAATTATATTGGACCCAGAACTTGGTCATTTGTTACTTAAATGGCTTTTGCTTCTCTTTATCATGCCTCAGTATCTCCCAGTGTCCGTCAGCCCCATGTGTCTCTGACAGAATTATCTTTTCTCTGCCGCATGGAACAAGTCACCCCATTACTCACAGCCATCTCCTGACACACAAATGTCAAACCAACTTACAGACTTCAAGCCTCAAGCTGCTTATCAGTTCTGAGCATTTTCTTTCTTGCCCCGTTTGCTTCTTACTGTTTTGGTTCCATCTCTGAATAAAACCTTGAAGTCAGCTCTGCTTCCTTCATCTTTGAGTCATGATCCTGAAAACACCACCGCAACCTGAAGATATATATATTTTAAAACATAAATCCTGACATCTCAGCACTAAGCATCAGCTCTGAGATCCCTGAGACTATAAAGTCTTCTCTGCGACCATCCTCCCTGTAGACCCCAAGCTAATCCGAGACCAGGGAAACTTCAGATTCTTTTATAAATTTCACACTTTTGAAAAAGTGGCTTCGGCAGTCCACAGAATGGAGGACTCATCTTCCCATGAACCTCACCTAAGACTAACCACAAATGCTTACTCTAGCCTCAGCGTGGCCTTCTTGCTTTGCTTCAATGTGTCATCCGGCAGCCTTTCCCTGAGTCCCCCCCCCCCCCAAGAGTCCATATTCCTTGTGCCTGGAGGCCCTCGCCAGCAACATAAGATGCCATCCTATTCTGGAACCATTTGAGTGCCCAGCTGACAGCACGTTCTACACCACATGTTCACTTCATTTCTGTACTCCTCCTCCCTTTTCTCCCCATCTCCTCTTTTTCCTTCTCCTCTTCCTCTCCTCTTCTTTCTCTTCCTCCTTTTTCTTCTTCACCTCCTTCTCTTTTTTCTTCACCTCCTCTACCTTCTCCTTTTGGTGGGTATAGTAAACCTTCTTGACAGCTTTTAAGAGTAAATTTCCCTAGACCCCCTCTCTTCTGCTGGGGATCTGGGGATCTTGGACATAAACTGTGAGGGGAAATCGAGCCGAGACAGGAACTCCTCAGCAGTCAAGCACTCCTCTCTTTCTCTGTTCTTGTTGGGGTGTGTGGTCTAGGGATGTTTATCCAGCCATGAGGTTCACCAGCCTGTTACTGTAGCTGAATTTGTTGTTATACCAGGGAATGTGTTTGATGAAATAGGCATGAGTCCCTCTAAGAAGCCAAAGTTTTCAAAGGTGACATTAGCAGAGAGGGGTGCTGCTGCTCGTGGTGGCTAATCAAATTTAGGCTTGAGTAAGTAAACTGGCTGAGATAAAGGACTCTGGCAAGCTCTTACTATATTTCCCTTAGAAGGAAGAACACTACTAGCAGATGAACATACTGTGTATCATGTCTAGTCTTCTAATCTAACAGGGTCAAATCCTCTTCAGATGGCCTGAGAAACTGCATCCTTCACCCTGGACTGACTGAAGAGGAAGGGCTTTAGGATAAAAAAGGCTGTCTTTTGATGGAGGCCACATCAGCATATGAAGAGAGCTTCTAGGAGGATACAACCAGGGATGGGAAACAGAGCGCAGAGTTCCTCAGAATTGGTTGCTAGGTATGACCAGCACACACACCTTTCTCATTCTTCAGAGGACCCTTAGCATGAGAAAATCAATCTAAACTCATTCATGTCATAGTGAAGCTGCTACAGTGGGAATCAATGACAGAATATGCTTTGAACTCTGGTCCCTGACCGTGACTTCTCATCTTTTTCTATCTCTCATGCTGGAATTATGAGATCGCAACACCACACTTGGCTTATGCGGCATTAGGGCTCAAACTCTGGCTTTGAATATGATACAACCTTTCTCCCTCCATCTAGTTTTGGGATAATGGAGATTGTGTGTGTGTGTGTGTGTGTGTGTGTGTGTGCGCGCGTGCATGTATGTGTGAATGTGATCGTTTATTTATACTATTTATGCAAACCTACTATAGATACATAGTCAATGATACCCTATAAATTAATATTTAGAAGGAAAGTAAGATGGGTCGCCTTATGTTTTTTCATAAGTGACGCACAGAGGCTGTCACAGACACACCTAGTAAGAATCCATGGAGGATTAGCAAAGCTGCTACAGTCCGTGGGCACCTGCCTGTACCTGCCAGTTAAGGAGGACAGTGCCAAGTGGCAACATTGAAAACTGAGCACAGTTTAAGACCTGGGCACTCTGAGGTCCACCAGCCATCCTTGTGAACTTCATGTGACAGAGAAGCCTCAGGAGCAACCCCTAAGCAAGTCTCTCATTTCTCAGCACCATGCTTCAGAAAGTAAGTAGGTTTATTTTTGTTATTATGAGGAAATTTAACAAGCAAACTAATTATCTTAATTTGGTAGAATTCTTCTCATTTGCATTTTGACAAACATTTGTGAGTAGTGTGGATAATTAGAGGCTGCAGCTTTTCAAAAAACGCTAGAAATAATGGTTACACCATTGGCTAAACGTACAAATCTCAACTAAGAAACAGTTTGTGGGTTTTGACCATTTATAAAATATTTTCCTGTTTGAAGCAAATTGCTTGTCAACATCAGTGCAGTTTGGCCCAGGGGATCTGCACTACGTTCTCAGGCTGTTTATAGCATATTTGAGTTGTGGTCACCATTGCTGTCCTTGTAAATCAATCTCATTGGCGTTTCACGTGTTAAATGGAGTTGCATAGCATACTGTAATACATTGTTAAATAGTCTATTAAACCATGAGTCTTCAGCATTGCTTAGTTATCATGCCTTTTAATGTGTCTGAGGATTAAAAACTCAATGTTGCTTTTAAAACCCAAAATAGGCTATGAAGCAATATCATATAATTATAATATTAACAACTTTTAGTGACCTAGTAACTTTGTTGTCTTTTCTATCTAACAGGAGAGGAGAGGCTGAATATATTTCAGTTGAGTCTTTCTAATGTGTCTTAAAATTTTATTTTTATCATATTTATTATTTTTACCTCATGTCAGTGTATGCATCTGACTGTGGGTTTTGTGCAATATATATAGTATTAATACCAAAACCAAACAAGGACTATTCTAAGACAGTCAGCCCTGACATGGAGAAGAAGCACTGAGAGGAAAGCCAGGATGAAAAGTATCCCCAGGAGAGTGTGTGCCTGTGTGGCTCAGTCTGCAGGGTGTGCTGGGCTGTCTGCTTCCTCTGTATTGTAACAGACATGGAAGTCGAAGGACACCAGCTAAGTCAGAGCCATAAAACAGATCCACAGCCTGTGGCACATGAGATTTCTCTAATTTATATTTTTTATGAAACTGCCCTCACATTATGTGGTTGCCAGCATAAATAATAAAGCATGTTACTTAAG
The DNA here is from genome assembly GCF_963924665.1 of Micromys minutus. Taxonomy (NCBI): domain Eukaryota; kingdom Metazoa; phylum Chordata; class Mammalia; order Rodentia; family Muridae; genus Micromys; species Micromys minutus. Next base: position 87,689,259 of record NC_137973.1, on the reverse strand, counting down.
CAGTTTTACATTCACTGTATTGGTGAGTAAATGCAATGGCCACCCTTATTCTCAAACAATAAAACCTACCCGGCCTTCTCATGAAAGATGATTGCATGTGCAGTAAAAACCATAACTCATCAAAAGTTTAGCTATTTTCTCTTAAGATGGAAGAACATTTTGCTTGAACACTGAACGTGACATTAAATATTCATGAAGCTGAATAGAGTTTAAAGACTGACTGGAACTCTTAAATTCTTTTCGACGAGATTGAAGTTCTTTTGAACCAGGTAAAAGCTGCTGTGAACCCGAAGATGGGTCTAAAAGCAGGGATTGCACAGTGCTGGGCAGGCTCTGGACATCACAATCGATCCTCCGGAAAGGCCCAACATCCTCTCAAAGTGATTCATGATAACAGCCTACGTTTGGGTCAAACAGCATTTAACCGCTTGTAAATTTTAATTAAAAGATTTGTCACTTGAACACATAGTTTGTCATTTTGCAACTAAGCGATGTATCTTTATCAGAAAATGACTCCGGGGAAGGCATTTGTCTAATTTGTCATCCGGACACCCATTAAGATAATTTGGTTGCTGCACAGGCATAAAGTTAGACTTTGTAAAACAGAGCCCACCACTGTTTGCAAGCAGAACCACCATGGAAACTACTTACAAAACACAATTTACGCTCTAATTAAATTCTAATAAGAACCTTACTTCTGGTTATTTTTCATTAACAGATGTTTAACTTTTTGAGAAGAGAAAAATTTTTCAGTTGGATTCAGTATTGACAGGGGAACAGGTGGCTACCCAAGTGGCGAAAAGCAGAATTAGAATTATCTGGAGAGAAGAATCAGCCCTCATCAGGAGCTCTAAGGCAGTGGAAAATTCACAGCCTTGACACAATGCAAGGTGACCAGGCATCTCAAAAGGGACAACTGAAGGACCAGTTCAGAAAGAGATAGAGACTGGACGTCTTCTAAATTTGTGTATATGGGATAACAATGAAGACCTTAAAATGCTTTAATTTCAGTGTTCAAAAGTCACATGAAAACTTTATATGTTCAATGCTAGTCAGGCTGAATCAATCAGCAATTACTGTAAGCACAAGGCAGACGTTTTTCACTTCTTAGATATTAAATATATATGAAATATATATTAAAAATATATAAATAAAAATATATACTTCATGGATCCCCTACATGAAATTTGCTCTTGTTGCATGTGTAGCCCCTGTTCCCACCCTGCATGTGTCCTCCCCCATCAGCCCCTAGTCCACCCTGAAGCCACATGCTCTGTTTTCTCATCCTCCTTCTGACTGTGCAGCCTGCACCCACTCAGCACCCACGAGTGGCCCACTCAGCACACACAATTTCTACCCTGAGACACTGGGGATGATAATTAGTTAATTAGAATCGGCTGAAATTTAAAAGAGTTGATTCATAAACTCATTTTGAAAGCAGTGTTTCATCTCCATTCCCATCAGACCATCATTAAGTGCTTGCAAACTTAGATGGGCTAAGAGAGATTGGTCCAGGCTAGAAGCACTGAGTTGACCTGAGTTCAGTCCCACATGATGAAAGGGGAGAACAGATTTCTGAAAGTTGTCCTTTCAGCATCATGCTCTCTTTGTGGCAATTATTCACACAGTGGTGTGTGCATGTGTTTATTAAAACAAGATAAAATGAAAACTCAAGGCAGGATGCAAATGCCTGTGAATGTCTGACAGAAAGAGAGGTGGTTTCTTCCTGAGTAAATACACAGTATTAAATACATTAAGCTTTGTTAAACAATCTTCAGTTAAGCCTGATGCTAAAGTGCAAAAAACCATAATTAATATGCATAAATATGAAATACATATCTTCTAAGTCAGCAGAGGAATAATTAGAAAAAGAAACATTAGAAATTCAACAGAGGTCAGGTAAAGAGACAGAAAAACAATTCATAAAGATTCCTAACACAGTCTCTTCAATGACATATCTTCAGGTAAAGAAATACTATGGGAAAGATCCTCCTAAATTCAGTGTAGATGTCACACAAAGAGAAGCATCATTGAGACTTCGATCCTCCTGGGGGAGAGATTGGAAACAAACACAGCAATAGTCTATTCTATGGCTGGAGTAAACTTGGATATATCACTTATCTTACATCCCTATAGGTGATAGAATAACATGATCTAAAAAAAGAAACACAAAACCCACTTTCTATACATAATATTAACTATTTAGAAAGGTGATCTAAACCTTTTAGGTAATAGGATTTTATTAAAACAAGGTAAAAACAAACAAACAAACAATGCCACAAAGCAATGCTTGAAAAATAGTCCAAGTTTGAGTCTTTTAACAAATCTTCTCCAAGCAAAAAGAAAATAGGAAGAGCTTCCTAAGTCAAGACCTTCATGGCAAGAGTTAAAGATACCTGCTTTTGGAATATATAACCCTAAATAAGTTTTCTCAGTGTTTTAGTTGTGGTTTTACTGCTGTGAAAAAAATCACCATTACCATAGCAACTTCTTATAAAGGAAAACATTTAACTGGTGCCATCTTATAGTTCAGAGGTTTAGTCCATTATTTATCATCGTGGAGGGAAGCAGGGTGGCATGCAGGCACACATGATGCTGGGGAGGCAGCTGAAAGTCCTACGTCCAGATTGTCAGGCAGCAGAATGGGACAGTGAGCCACTGTGCCTGGCTTGAGATATTCTGAAACCTCAAAGCCCACCCCAGTGACACAGTTCCTCCCATAAGTCCCCATCTTTTCCAACAAAGCCACAGGTCCTAATTCTTTCAGGTGTGGGACATTCCCTATGATTATATAGGGGGACATTTTCATTCAAAATACCACACTTGGGCAGATAATAATTATTGCTGATATTTACCCAAGCAAACTCTTATATAGAGTCATGGAAGTCAAACAATAGCAAGATAGGAGTATAGTAGTATATCTGAATACCTGCTCATTGATTAACATACACTGAAATGAGTATATTTATGTTTATGTGGTATAGGTCACAGCATTAGAAATGGGAGAATCAAGAAATGTATACTGGTTTGAATCAGACTGGGCCTCATAAATTCATGTTTGTGTGCTTGGTCCCCAGCTGGAGAAACTGGGAAGGATAGGAGGTAGGGGTGTGTCACTGGTGACAGGCTTTGATACTTCAAAGACCACAGCATTCCCAGTTAGAGATTTCCCTCCCTCCCTCCCTCTCTCCCTCCCTTCCTCCCTCCCTCCCTTCCTCTTTCCCTTTCTTCTTCTCTTACTTTCTCCCACCCCTAACTAGTTCATGGATATTTTCTCAGGTAAGCTCCCAGCTACTGCTCCAGCACCATACAAGCCTGCCTGCACCACAGACACCTCTATGATGGTCATGAACTAGACCTCTGAAACTGTAAGAAGCACCAATGAAATATTTTCTTTAGGAAGCTGCCTCAATCATTGTGTCTCCTCATATCAATAGAATTGTAAGAAAGACACAATTTAGTACTAGGACTGGCTATTTCTGTGTCTGGTCTGACTGCACTGATTGTTGTTGGAATGTGGACTTGAGAACTTTGGACTAGGAAGGTGGTTAATGCTTTACATGGGGTTTAATGGGTGATCTAGTAAGAGCTTGGAAAACAGTAGTGCTGAGAGCAAAGTGGACTACTGTTTTCAGCTAGGGGAACAAGAATGACTGAGGTAGAGATAATTCTTGTAGTATTTTAGTGAATAATGTGGCTGCTTTTATCCCTTGTCCTAAAAAATCTACCTGAGGTTAAATTGAAGAATTTTATATTAATGTCATTGGCAGAGGACATTTCAAGACATCCTAGTACTCAGGTGTCATACAGTTATCAGTGGTCACTTTTATACAGACCTACAATAAAAAGAAGCAAGCAGGGCAAAGAGAAGTACAAAAATGTACAGTTTGAGGAGAAAAAGGAGTAACAGGTAATGCAATGTTGGAGCCAAGTTTTGTGCTCAAAGAGACATACAGTTAAAATTCCTGATGTGGAATGAAATAAAGAGAATGGTAACCTCAGGACCCCACACAGCTCATCCTGAGACCTGCAAAAGGACAGGTCTGAGGGATTTCCTCGACCTAAACAGTAAATCAAGCTTATACAAATGTAACTCAAGGGGTGGTCCAGGTTCCAGTTAGTTTATCAGGCAAAAGAAACTGGCCACTCTTGTCAAGTACTTCTGGCTTCATCAAAAACTATACTGGGGAGGGTTGTGACTGAAGAGTCACTGAGGCCATGCATGTGATAGGGGAGTCTCTGCATAGAGGCCATTGCCAGAAGCTCTGAAGTTAAAGCCTGGATTGTGTTGGAGATCCCAACTTGTTGGACAAGTATGTTGCATTTAGCAAAGCTTGTAGGAGTGAGAGATATGAACAGTGCTTTGACATTAGACATATAGAAGTAGTTTTGGAGTTTGTCCAGATGGATTTTAGTCTTAATTTTTTTTTAAATTAAAAAAAAATTTTAACTCCTTAAAAAAAGGAGTTTGCCCAGTGTTTCCTACATTTTCTTCCCTTCTTCTTCTTCCTTTTAAAATGATAATGAATATTCTGTGCCATTGTATGTTGGAAGTATGTGATCTTCTTTCTGGTTTTGATTTTATATGAGGTTAATGTTAAGAGATTTCCCCAAGTCTCAGAAGACATCTTGAACTTTGGACTTTTAGATGGTGTGAAGGTTAAAAGACTATGGTGAATTTTGAAGTTGGACTGAACTCATTTTGCACTGCTCTATGGTCACAAGCCTATGGGAGCCTAGGAGTAGACGGTGGTGGTTTGAATGAAAATGGCTTCCATAAGTTCATATATTTGAATGCTCAGTCACAAAGGAGTTAAGTTGGCAACTATTAGGCATGGTCTTTCTGGATGAGATATATTACTGGAGATCAGGGTAGAGTGGGCTTTGAGGCTTTAAAACTTACACTAGGCCTAGTCTCTCTCACTCTTTCTTTATCTGAGAGCTTTAGATTAGATCTAAGCTCTCAACTACTGTTCTGGAACCATGTCTATGTGCCGCCATGCTCCCTTCCATAATTACCACGGACTAATCCTTTGAAACTGTAAGCAAGTCCCTAATTAAATGTTTCCTTTTATAAGATTCCTTGGTCACAGTGTTTTTTCACAGCAACAAAATAGTTACTAAGACAAAGGAGATGGGAAGACCACACTTAAAAATTAAAACAAACTTTTACAAATTCTTCCTTGTATAACCTGGTCTAGCTTGAAAACAGTTATAACAGTAGGTGCTGGTTTTCACTTGAGTGGTAGGAAGAGAATGTGAACAGTGTTCTGTGGTCTTTACAGACACGAGCATCCCCTCTTCACACACATTGGTCCCTTCTACTCTCGGACACCAGTTTTGATGCTAGAAATTAAGATTCAAGAAAAAAAAAAAAAGATAAAGCTACTGTTACACCAAGAGATGTTGTGCTGGGCCAGCCACTGCCTTAGCCAATGACCTAGAAATAGGTCAACCATGCTGACAAGCATTAGGCTACTTGGTGGTGCATGGAGTTATTGATGTGTGGTAAGCCTCCAGGGTTGACACACTCCAGGTGGGCTAGGCAGGTGACATTGGCACAGCTACAGGTGAAGAGAACAACAGGAGACTCATCCATGGTGTTTTCCTGGATGTGGCCTGCTGCCCCTCCGTAGACTGACTTTATAAATTAATTTAGGACCATTTTTTTACAACTCAGTTGTCTGTGAGTGGGTATGTGCATGTGAATGCAGGTGCTAGCGGAGGCCAGAAGAGGGCAGCAAATCCCTGACAACTGGAGTTATAGGGGGTTGATCTGTCCAAAGTGGATTCTGAGAACATCCCAGTCTTCTGGAAGAGCAGCAGCACTCTGTACTGTAGAACCATCTCTCCAGCCCTGTATGTCCATTAGCTTTAACAGGTTGTATCTACTGACACACATTCCAGTCCCATGAAGGGATTTAGTGAGCTGACAAAACTGAGGATCCCCAAGAGACCTTCAAACATTGTTTAGGCAAAAAGTTCATAGTTCCTACTCATGTAGGGGACAAGAAGGATTCAACTCACTAGGCTTTTCTGTTACTGGTGAGAGTTTCTCTGAACTAACTTGAGACATATTAATTTTAATTTTAGCTAAGCTTTTGATGAACAGTCCATATACTACAAAGATCCTTAAACTGTTCAGCTTAAGAAATAATAACTCAGGTAGTCCTGCTCACTGATGCTAATGTCCATAACTGGAAGACATCAAAGAGCCTCTGTTTTGTGTGTTTTTGCAGTAAATTTTGTTGATATTCACTGGAAATCCTATCTTTAGGGCAGAGAACTTGGCAGGTATTTCTGTTCATCAGGGTCCTTGACAACTGGGTATGAAAAGCTATTTTTTTCCCTGCCTTTCACAGGGGCTGGTGACATTGCCTTAATTGTCTCCCTGGAGACTGCAGAGTGAGGAAGGCAGGTTAGCTCCTGCCCCTCCTCCGATGCCATTGCCTGAAGCTAACACCCTCCCTCCCACCTCTTACTCAGTCCTGTATAGAATCCAGGTGTCTGGTCACTTCAGTGTAATTGTTGCAGTTGGTAGTAATGAGCCTCGGGGAAAACAGGGCTAGCAGGAGGCTGAGCCCCCAACAGACTTCCAGAGCTTTCTGCTAGTTCTTTTGTTCCCCGGAGGGTGACCGGAGCCTCCCTGCCTTTGTTTCCTGTATATATTTTGACACTTGTCACAGACAGCTTAGAGAAAGACTTGGGAGCTAGCCCAGTGGTCAGATAATGATTATATTTATAGACTGTTCCCTTTGCAATCCACATAGGTAAAGATCAACACCTTTAGGGAGCCCAGGGATGTGAGAAGTGAAACGCACAGCACTGTCAAGATACTCACTGCTGAACTGCAGCCTTCACAGGGTCCCACAAGATAAAAAACATGCTTTCTCCCTCTATCCCATTTTGCTTTGTTCTAGAAACCAACAGTCGTGCAATCGATCCCCTTTGCTATAAAAAGACACAGTTACTGCAGCCAGGATGTGAGTGCGCAGCCTGGTATGTGTGAGCCACTGCAGCTGGCCATCCTCAGACTGGAGAGTCCATGCATGTTGTGCCCTGACATATCTCTCCAGACCTGTAGTGTGAGGCAGAGCCCAGAAGTTCTAGCTTGATACTTAGGACATTTCATGGTCTGGCCCATGAGGTCCTTTTTATCCTAGAGAAATGCACATCTGTGGAGTGTGTGCAGAGATATTGAGTCACAACCATCTACAGTATCCATGGATATACTGATCTTCAGCATTGCATGGAACACATTTGGTTGGCCTGGACTTGTGGGGGAGTCTTTTGTGGCTCTCTCTGTTCTTCGCTCCTTTGCTCAGGGTTTTTCACTTATTTGGAAACGGTTCTCGGGCTGGAAGGATGTGTAGGAAGGACCTGTGTCAGTTTGCATCCCTGCGACCACTTTTTCCCTCTGTATGTGGTAAGCAGTTAACAAGCAGAAAATCAAAGTGGTCTCTGGCACTTTACCAACAATGGCTGGACATAAACCAGAAGTACTTCCATCCAGCAGGACAAATCTGGAGAACGAAGCTATCATCAAAACGAATATCACTCGCTTGTTTGTCTCCAAGGCAGACTAAATATTTAATAAGAATCTAGGCGTTATTTATTCATTTTTATTAGGTCTTTCTGACACCCAACCCTGCATGCTGATAGGCAATTAAGATAAACACATGCTCAAAGAGGGGCTGTTTCCACATCAGTCTTGCTGAGGTTGAGTGATGGCTTAAGCAACTGCGTGCAAGCTTTATTTATAAGATTTACATATACCCTAAACATTCTGTATCCTCCCACTCAGAAGAAAACCAGACTGGTTGGCAGGAATCTTTTTGGTGTTCATATGCATTTCATCTTGCCTCTGGCTTTGTTGTCTGCAGTGGGTTTGTGCTTATTAAAGTCTTTGTGCCTTGCTTGGTATGGTGTACACATTTGTACATGGCTTATGTAGATTTAAGTTGGATATAGAATGTTCCAGGAGGACTCACTTGTAAACATTCTCAGCCTCCTAAAATGGTCAAAACTGGATAATGAGAATTTCCTGAAAATAACAAGTTTGACAGGGTTATCGTCAGATGACTGAGCTAGCACACTGACCACATTCTGACTGACACTGATTACAGTGAACACCTGCTGTGTGTCTGTGATGCATCCAGCATTGCTCCTATTCTCCCTTCCCTTTTATTATTTATTTATGTATTTGTTTTGACCTAGGGTCTCACCATGAGCACTAGCTGGGCTGGAGCTCACGCTGAAGACCAAACTGGCTTCAAACTCCCAAAGACCCAACTGCCTCCTGTTCCCAGTGCTGAATTAAAGGTATACACCACCACACCTGGCTGTGTGTACGTGTGTGTGGTAGGCACTTACATAGCACAGATTGTTGTATAACTAGGATAATTCTGAATGTCTGGTCCTCTTGCCTCTACCTTTGGAGTTCTGGGATTATGACCCTGTTCCATCACATCTAGCTTTTACTCTTTCAGCAAATTGGCATAGTCAGTTAAAAAAAATCTGCAGTCTAATAATCGTGGTTACTTATGGGCAACAGTGTAGGGCATCACTGCATAGGGACATCATGGTATAGTAATCCAACCATGACTTTTTGCACAAGCCTTCTTACACCTTTGTCGTTTCTTCACAAGCCTCTGCTGCCTATTCAGAAGCAGTCGTTACTGCAGCACAGGAGAAGGCCAGGACCTTCCCATCAACTACAACATCACCTGCATTTACAAAGCCCTTCCTGGCCCATTACCACCTTCTGCTTCTACTTCAATGACACCAAGAAAGGGTAGAGCACACTGACTGTTTCATTCACACCCTCCAGGGTACACAGCTTCGGGTGGATGACCCAGCACAGTGTGCACCTTGTGACTCCTTTGTCTGTTTGCCCACTCATACCTTGTTGCCTCTGTACTTCCCATTTTGGACACTTAGGTGCATTTACAGGGTTTATAATAACAACTAAACAAAATGGGTAAAATGATACCTGTCTGTTGCCCTTTTTGTCCCTCTCATCACTTTCTCCCTTCTCTTCCCAGGTGCCTGCAGCTCAGTCTGAATGTGGTACTTTTCATTGTCTGGTAATCTCACTGGAGAGCACATGAGGGCCCCAGTTCACATTTGCTACTGTTATCAAAGCTTCCATTGAGTTTGGCACAGGTTGGGGACAGTGCCTGATTGCTAAAGGAATGAATGGAGTTGTGGCCTAGACAGTAAAACACCCACTGTCAAAAGTAGGTGGATCTCTAAGAGATCTAGGCCAATCAGGACTACATAGAGTCTGTCTCAACAACAAAACAAGCCAAGACAGAAAAACAAAACAAAACGAAAAGATAAAGCAAACACCCCATACACAATGTACTACCCAACCCCATAAAAATTCTTCAAAAAACAAACCCGGGAATCCTGCCATATTGGCAATAGTGTGGGTGTCTTTGGTAGTTGATCACAGAGCCTCTTGTAAATGCTGAAAGTGGAAACGTTATTCCTAGATGCCAGCAAATAAAACAGGAACTCACAGAAGTCAGAACTGAATCTCTGAACTTGTAAGCTAGTCCCAGTTAAATGTTGTCCTTTATAAGACTTGTATTAGTCATGGTGTCTGTTCACAACTGTAAAACCCTAAGACACTGACAGTTGGTAGATTGCTTGCCAAGCATTAACCAAACCCTGGTACAATATCTAGTCCACACAATCCAAGTGTGGCAGTACACCCTGTAATCCCCAGAGAGGATGGAGGCAGGTGAATCAGAAATTCAAGGTCACCCTTGGCTAAGTAGTGAGTTTTAGGCCAGTCTGTTGTACATCACACCATGTCTTAAAACAAAATAAAGCCTAGACAAACAGCAGAGATAGTTCAGGTAGGGATGAAAGGCAGGGAGTGGGAGAACAGGTTTCTGGCCTGTGTCAGTGGAACCTCAGAGTTATGATGAAGGCAACCCTCCCATGTAGTTCTGCACTGCCTTTCTTCAGGAACCCTGAGAGCCTGGGCATAGAGTTGGGAGTTCAGCAGCTGTACTTCTGCCTGAAGGAAAGTGTGGTCAGCAGCTTGCAGAGAGAAACTCGATAACAACAGCCATCTCTTCTTCTGCTATAACTGTTATTTATGGGGCTGCTGCCCTTCTGCAGTGTCCGTCCACCCAAGCTGAATGTCTGTCCAGGGGAGGTTTCTTTCCTCATGTCTTGTTCTTCACAGTAGCATAAGCCAGAATGACTGAGTCAAAGTCAGGGCTTTGAGCTGATGAGAACAATGTTGGTGTAACTAGTCCAGGCATTCCTACTAGTGCAGACACTGTCCAGTGTTTAGTAAACATTCTTTTGACACCCACTCAGGCACTGATGGTTTGTGTGAGAGCCTCTTTTAAATGAGCTCCAACTTGCTGGGCTTTTCATTTCTCTTGTTCCTCTGGTGAAGACATGTATCTTAGCAACTCAGAAGCCAGAAGCTATGTTTGTTCCCTTGGCTTACAGTACAGGAGTGATTGTTGTCCATGATGAAAATGCCACCACCTCTGTGTTCTCTGTGATGACAATGCCACCATCTCTGTGTTCTCTGTGATGACAATGCCACCATCTCTGTGTTCTCTGTGATGACAATGTTACTACCATTTCTATGTTCTCTGTGATGAGAATGCCACCATCTCTGTGTTCTCTGTGATGACAATGCCACCATCTCTGTTCAGAGGCAGTAGTCACTGACTATGTTAGGTAGCTGCCTCAGAAGGTTAACAGATAAGTTAAACAGAGATGCTTCATCTTCAACAGTAATTTCTGTTATGATCTTTCAAATGTCACTTTCATGTAGTATTTTGTTCATGATTTTTACTTCTTTGTAGTAAAACGAAAAAAACAGAAAATATAGATTATTTATATTCTTTATAAACTGTTGGCAAGTGTTAGAAATCATGAGAGTTTTCCTCTTTCTCTTTCTCCTTCCCTCCCCTCCTGTCTTCTCTCCTCTTCCCTCCCCTCCTTGCCTCTTTTTTCTCTTTTCTTCTCTTTTCTTCTCTTCTATTCAAAGGGAATAACTATTCTGTACCCTTCAGAAAATGACTTTGGACACTGACACTTGGCTGTGAACAGTTTTCTAGTACAAAAAGTTTACCCCATCTCTTCTTTCCACATTGGAGATTTGGGGTGCTGATTTCTATGGTGATTTGAACCTGCTAAGGATGACTATTTTGGGGGCACAGAGATAAAATATGAGCCAAGTATTAACTTCTAGAAAAATTTGGGTATAGTTTACCCTTCATACAGTGTTTTCTTTTTCACACCCTGGTGGCAAACTATTTTATTCATGGCTATTGTCTATAACCCTTAGACATACTAGAATCTACACAGCTCTGTATAAAAAAGAGCCTTGAAATGCTTTCCTCAAAATAGTGATCATTTGCATTTAGTTGGCAGTGTAAATTTATCTTTCTTTATAATGCTTGCTCCATCTTAAAAAGGCAATATCATAAGTGAGATTATCCCTTCAGAAAGCAATCCTAGACTGGAATAAATCAAGATCAGGAAACCTTACAAATGACCTTTAGTATAATGGATATTACCAGAAAGTGTGTGCAGCTCAAGTGTTCAAGACAACAATTTATTGCTAGATTCTCAGTGTGGGTTTCCCCTGTAGGAATATGTTATTTGCTTTTACCCAGGGGTATTGATAATCTCCTACAGTGCTGCAGCTGAGAAAGAGTTGGCAGGTCTCAGAAACCTCAGTCTTCTAGTTCAATTCCCTTCTCAGAGAGGGAGACATTCAGGGCTACTACTATTCAGAGAAATACAGTTAATTAGAAAAATAAAACTCAGAGTTTCTCTTGCTTCTACTGTGACCAGGTCATTTTCCTGGTATTAAAATCTCTTTTTCAATCTCATGTGAGGGGCTGAGTAGAACAGAACAAACCTATTTCATTTAGACCCAATGACTCGCCTATAACATTTGGGAAAGTGGCTATACTTAGAATGTACCATAGGTGAAGTTTGCCCAGTGATGGAACGGTGATGGGCAAGTGTGGTGCCACTTGAATCTTTGCTTAGTTGGCTAATGTCTGGACATGGGAGTAGATGGAGAAAGAAGAAGGGGCCGTTGGCTGCGTTCTTTGCTATCAAATATTTGCCATATATTCTCCAATATATATGAAGTTTCTTGCTTCAAACCAAATCAAGTGGAAAATAAAGCAATTCCCCATGTGTCCCCAGTGAACTCATATGTACAAACCTCTACATCAATATGCCTATTCCAGTGATTAACAGTTTATGTTCCCTACTATGTCATGGTCACACCAAGTCCCTTCTCCCATCAGAAGTCATCTTGGGGCCGCACAGTTTGTGGGTTTGGGCAGATGGCAACATCACATGTGGCCCAATTCATCCTCTGTTAGCTTTTCTCAGCCCCATCCTTAAGTGCTTGTATCTCATTTATTGTTTTGGGTTGATTAATAACCTACTGTCTGGGTGTGACATAGTTTATTATTTCGTCTCCAACTTTGCAATAACATGAACAAACCTACTTCAGACACTGTATGCAGGATTTAATGTAGGCAGTGTGAAAAGTCCAGGTTCTTTGGTGAACTTTCAGAAGAGAGTTCTGAAACTCTCAAAGTGGGTGGATTTTAATCTACTTTTATGAGGAACTGATGAGCTATCTCCCAGGATAGCCATGTTATTTACCCCTCCAGCCAACAGTGAGTGTGTCTGTTTGTCCACCATCTTATCTGCACTTGGAACAGCCATATTTTGAACTGTGACCATGATAAAAGGTACATAGACCATTGTACCATTACTTTGCATCTCTGATGACATATAAATTGAATCATCTTTTCATACAACCTTTTTGGTGTGTGTGTGTGTGTGTGTGTGTGTGTGTGTGATATCAGTACTTTTTTAGAAAGTGGATTCTTTGGATAACTAAATTTTAAAGCTTAAATATTATTATTTTGTAATAATTCCTGTATCTGATATGTGTTTTTCTAAGTTTATCTACCCTCTAGCTATCCACAGTGAAGCAACCTACCTCATCTCTTCTGATGTGGGAAGACCATGAAGGGGTTGGGTGTGTACCCTTTCCTAACTTTTTGATCTACAGTTGTGATGGAAATCACATTGTCAAAAGAGGAGACATTTAAGCCAAACAAACCTTAAGGTACTATCAGGTTACTAGCCCTTGGCAGGTCAGTCAGTCTCACAGCTAAAATGCTGCTTTGTTTGCAAGACAGTGTCTTGTTGTGGGTCCAAAATTAGCCCCCATCTTGTGGTGCCCCTACCTCAGACTCAGAAACATTGAAATCATCCTCACAATCTATCACAAGATCAAGACTTGATTCACATAGGATACTGTCTAAGGTCTGTTGATACACAAGGAGACACTTCAGCATTTGTTTTTTGTGTTCTAAGTACTAGGTATAAAAACAAATTTACTAACTCTTATATTTTGTGAAGCCCCCAGAAACAACCATAAGCCAGCACAAAGGGATTAACAATATAATAATACTTCTAATACTAACAGTGGTTTTTAAATTGTTCCATTCAAAAGTATACAGTCTCTACCATCTTCAGTTAACTTTTAACTCCACTGTGCTGTGAGACACAGCAGTGTGCAAAAATTGGTCAGATGGGCAACTAAGCTCACCTGAGTGTCTCAAGTAGCAACAACACCTTGTAGTGGCGAGAGCCTGGGTTGGCCCCACTCTACAGAGACCGAGGTGGCCAGAGGAAGAATCAAAGCTTTACAAATTCTTGTATTTTTTTAAGTTAATGAAAATATAAGATTCCTCCCAAATATCAAGTTTTCCTAGTAAAAAGAACAAATTATGGTTTTAGGGAGAAATAATCGTAGCCTCAGGAATTCTTGATGAAATAGTTTTACAAACTAACTGTTAGGACTTAAATCAAGAAGTTCCCCAGTATTCATATGTTAAAGGGCCAGCTTCCAAACAGAGCTGTTCAAGCAAGTATTGGGAATGCTGAAACCATGCATGGCTTGTTTCTGGGATGTTTTTAACTGATTTGTTGCTGAGACATAATGAATACCTTGGAGTAGGACATACTTGAGGTGTTTAGGTCTTGCAGGTGTGATATGGGGCTGCACTTTTCCTAGCTTTTCCCCTCTCAAGTTGCTTCTGCACTGCTGTGGTCTGAGCAGGGTCCAGTGTACCCGTCTGTGATGTGCTCCCTTTGGCCAGGCCCAAATCAACGGGCCCAGGTGACTGTGGAGTGAAACCTCTGAAGCCAGGAACAAAAGAACCAAGCCATCCTCTTTCCAGTTGCTTCTCTGGGGGTGTTTGTCACACCATCAGTGTGGTGGTTTGATAGGAATGGCCCCATAGACTCATGTATTTGAATGATTGACCCTAAGGGAATGGCTCTATTAGGAGGTGTGACCTTATTGAAGCAGGTGTGGCCTTGTTGGAGGGAGTGTGTCACTGTGGGGTAGTGCTTTGAGGTCCTACATGCTGAAGCCATGCCAGTGGGACAGTGTCTCATTGCTGCCTGCATATCAAGATGGACAGCTCTCAGCACCATGCTGTCCACAACAGCAATAATGAACTAAACCTCAGCCTATAAGTCAGCCAGAAATAAATGACGTCCTTCATAAGAGTTGCTTGTGGTCATAAAACTCTAGCTAAGAAAGGAAGCTGAATGAAATACCCATTTCTTGTTTGACACCACAAGGCATTAGATAAGCTCTCTACTCCTTCAGTGAAAACACAACTCTGTCAGCTTTCCTCACTATGTATCCCAGAAAGAGAAGCTGATGTGGTATCTGCTCCCGCCAGGTACCTGTAGCCTTTTTGCTCATTTTGTTTGCTGAGCCTTTGACACATCATCATGCTAAGCTCTTGAGCTGTTTTTTGCCCTGCATCTGTGACTTTCAGGTATCTGTGGGTTCACACACCCTTCCCCACTGCTGACATTTCTGTCACATAAGCCAATCTGATTCAAAATGAAAATAATGTGCTGAAGAGTGAATATTATGGGTTTATGAATGGCCAAGTTTGGAGCAGAAACTTAAGTCCCAGTACTTTGTTGTGAACTATACACACCTAGCACACATTAGGATGCACTGTGGAGAGAATGAGCAAGGATTTCCTTTTTAAGCACAAGGAAACGTTCCCTGGGATGCAGGACTGTATTCATTCATTTACAGTCTTCATGAGAAAGTAAGTTTGTAGAGGCTATTTCTCTGCTATTTGCACTTGAAATAAGCAGTTTGATTAAATACATCCACATTTAAGGTGCATCACATACATGTTAGGTTATTGATACAGTCATTAAAAAATTTAAAAAAAATAGCATTTCCTTACTTTCTTGCCGTCATGTTTCTGGGCATGGTCAATGTTCCACAAATTAGAACTTCATATAAGATTCAAAGTCTGGACATAAAAGACAGGGAGGAAGGTGCTACTATTCTCACGGACATGGGATGGTGCTGGATTCATAAGGCTGGTTACCTCTTGCTCTCTCAAGATTCAAATTAAGGCAGGGTTTTTCTAAGAAGAGTTTTAATGATGAAATTTCTGAATCCGAAAGCATCCTGTTGTTGGCCAAGGAATGCCCTGGTTTGCTTGGCGGGAAGCTGGTACTGTAGAATGGGGTCCTTACTGGTTGGTCCATCATACCTGCTGCCACAGACCTAGCAGGTTGCCAGCCTCAGTCTCCTGTAAATCATCTCTCTCTGTTTGGGAGACAACAGCAATTTCATAGTGATCTTGCTCTAATTTGGGTTCTTACATGGGCCCATAGACTCAAACTAAGGCCCTGATACTCGTGGTAGAAGGGGAAACACTTCTACCCATAGGTCAGATCCCCAGCCCAATGATAATGGATTTTTAGATCTTAGTATCTGGATTGCCTCCCTGTTGGTACTTAATAATTGCCAGCACTGTTTAAAATGTGGCATCTATTCAGCTGCCATGATGATAGCTCAGAAGGGACCTTGGCGTTACCCCGAGGGAAACCCAGGTGTTGTCTATGTCTGCAGGAAGGTGTTCTCTAGTCCTGGTGTACACCCTGATAGTGTTTTGGTCTTAGTACAGCAGGTTAGCATGTGGTTCCCAATGAGAACCCTTACTCTATCTGTATCAGCTTTGACCTTGTAAAGAATTTAGGGATGGTGGCCTTTATGAGGGGGTGGAGACAAAAAGGCAGCCACATGGGCCATGTAAAATTAAGACTCAGTATATATACAGGACATTGACTCTGGTACCTCCTTTTCTGCATCTTTTCTCTATAATAAATGGAAAGATAAACCCATGCTATGCGTCTGGAATGTAGGAAGACTTAGGACCATGACTTTAAATAGGATACTTAGCAATTGTCCAAACTTACAATGTAGATACTCAATCCTACTTTAAACATTTGGATCTTCCTTCTTATCTTATTCCTATTAAATACATATATTATCTATGTTATTATCAAAAATGAATAACTATACTCATCTTATTAAGTACCACAAGCTTGCTGATGATGCAGGTCATTGAAGGTAAGTTATTATGTAGAAATTAGAACAAACAACCAGCAAAGGTATAAATTTATTAAAATGAAAAAAAAAACATGATCTAATTCCCAAGGTGAGGAGTTTTATGGTTGACCTTGGTTATTAACTTGACAGGATTTAAAATTGCCATAGAAACAAGCCTGAGGACATGTCTGAGAGGGAGTTTCTATGTAGTTAATTGACATAGAAATACCTATCATAGCTGTGAGCAGTACTGTATTGTGGTCTAGGGTCCTAGACTAAGTACAAATGAAAAAGGTAAATGAGGACCAGTGTTCATCTTTCCTTCCTGGCTGTGGATGCAGTGTGGCCATTAGCTCTTCCCCATCATTACATACATACATGACACTACATACATAGATGATGTGAGCCTATGTATCCAGCTGTGTTATATCCAGAAAGAGACACATCATATTGACATCTTCAGTCATATTCCCGAGAAGACCTCTTTAAATTAGACAGCCAGTTGTTCTGCCAACATTCCCTGAGTTCACGCTACCAGCTCTCCAGAGATGAATGCCTGATGGATGTAGGTGAGCATTGCTTTGCCACTTGTGTGCACAGGGCATAAAATTATCCCAGAGGCTTCATGCTTAGAAAGTAGATGTCTCTTCTTCTATTACTTACAGTTGTGGGTGACTAGGAAAATATTGATAGTTCATGATTTGTGATAGGTAGGTTGCCTTGTAATTATGATATTTCCTACTTCTTTTTACTATGAAAGAGACCACCAGTGAGCTGGGTTCTGTCTGAAAGCAAGGGATGATTCTAAGTTGCAAGGCACATTTGAAAACAGAGTAAGAGAAAACAAAGTGTTGTATGAGCTAAGCAGTGCAGGGACAGAGCACAGGACACGGAAAGAGAAAAGAGTATCAGCCAGAAGTGGGTTCACACTGAGCTGGGACCAGCTTAGGAGAGCACAGGATGTGGAAGGAAAGGAGAGGTTAGAGGCCAGGAGTAGTAGTCTCACACTGAGCTGGGATGAGCCTGAGAGGCTAGAGACTAGAGGTGGCTTCACAAGGAACTGGGACCAGCTTGGGAAGACAGTCTTCTGATCAAAAATGCTTACAAGTCCAGATTTGGCTTCAACGTAGAAGTGTTTGGCAGATGAGGTGATGAAAAAAATGAGGGTACAATTGGACCAAAGGCTGACATCCTTCCTTGAAAAATAGACTCTGCCTTCCTGGAGTTCCTTTGACTTCTTCATAGACAATGCAGAGATTATTTGGGATTCATAGGATTTGTGTGTGTGTGTGTGTGTGTGTGTGTGTGTGTGTGTGTGTGTGGCGGGGGGTGCTTGGGTTATGGTTATGTCTGTTCTTTTTAGTCCAAGTGTCATACTTTCAACAAAGAAAGACATCTGAAGCAGGCATTCCAGGGGCCCCTGGAAGACCCTAAATTGGGATAGTTCTATAAAAGATGCATATTTGATTATCTTCTGTTCTGTTCCTCTGACAGGGAGATATACAGTAACAAGGCACAGATTCATTATCTGCCACCAGAGTCCTATGACATCCTGTCAGTGAAACCAGTGCGTGAGTCTCACTTTGCAGAAACTCCACGTCGTGCCACCCTCTGCAGCTCCTTAAAATGCCTGAGACTTTGTTAACATCCATTCCTAACACTGGAGAAGAGATTCAATCAAAACAATGCATCATGACTCTCTGTGCTTAATCTGGTTTTTCTTTAGCGCTGACTTTAAGGAATTAGAAAACCAAAGTATGATGTGTCTGGTTCCCATGACGCTGACATCCTATGCTAGCAAGAACTGATGAGAAAAGCCTTTTAACATCGAAACTGCCAGCCAAAGTGCTATCTGCTAGACCTTCAGACCCGGGGGAGGGGCTGATAGGTACAAATGAACCAATGGAGCTGCCTCATCCCTGTTTGCAAGTGGGAAAGACAGACAGACAGACAGACAGACAGACACACACACACACACATGCAGACACATGCACACACACACAGTGTGGGGGGGGGAAGAGAGAGAGATCAGTCTTCTGACCACAGAAGCTGTGTGAATACTGCAAGAACTGTCAGCCATCTTTGTGGTTTCACTCCTCAGTCTTCCGAAATAGTATCGTATGCAGTATACATCTAGTCGAAAAGAATATTGTTTCTGGGTTGCTTTTAAAAAGAAACAGTGTACTTCTACACTTCTAGAACTTTACTTTTTAATTAAAAAAAATTTGGCAACAGGGTTTTAAATCTATTCTTAGGAAAAAAATCACTGTCAGTGAAGTTGATTCTTGGGATAAAACTGATTTGTTGTTTCTCTAATTTGGGGCCTCTAAGAACTCATCTTGTTCTTCTTATTCCTTATAAGCTGTAAGTTGTAAAATGCTAAATAGGGGATAGAATAAAATTTTAAAAATGTTTAGATGTAAACGCATGCCGTTTAGGGGGAGGGCAATGTGCAGATCCAACAAATACCACATTCCCGAGCAAAACCCCTGCTGTCCCATGCCCTCACCAGAGACCCCTGTACTATTTGTTAACACAGGATTGTCTTCAAGGTGGCATAGTCAAAAAAGCAAGTTTCCACCTCAAACCTCCACTTTTCACAGGGACAATGATGTGTGAAGTTGAACCTTGCCTCTAGTGGGCACAGGCTGTCAGTAAAACCAAACTGGTAAAACACAGGAACAGGAGCACATGATATCCTCTAACAGCCAGGAAGTGGTCTTCACCCCAAAGCCCCGTCCTTGGGAGGGTTCCTTTCTCTGTTTCTGTTATGATGAAGTTCATGGCCTTTCAAACTCGCAGCCTTTAAAACGTGCTTGCACTTCCTTCAGCTTAGAGAGGTTCTAGCAAGGAAGGCTATATGTTGAACTAGTTGACACCCTGGGTCTATTAATTTATAAAGTGAAAATTAATATCCTATTACTGGATAGGTCTGGGATCTAGTCATTGTGGAGCAGATGTGCATTCTGTCTGTTTTACTGCTGCCCTAAAGAGGGACTGCTGAGGTCTCTGCTCCCGCCTGCAATCCTGCCAAAAACAAGGTGGGAAACACAGCCATGGAAGGCCCAGGCTTGGCTCTTCCAATCAGTAATTTTGGGAATGCCACTGCTCCAGCTGCTGTGGCTACCTGTCCTCTGCCAGAGACCCCCGAGTCTGTATCTTCTGCCCAATGAGCCTGGCCATTCGTTTCCAAAAGCTAATGTGTAGCTGATCATGTAATACGCCAAGCCCAATCAGTGTGCTTACTCATGGCCACTCATGAGCTCATTTGCTGTAATCATAGGAGACCTCGGGGTCATTCGTCAACGAGAGCACTCAGAGGAGAGAGCTGTGGGTGCCTCTACCCAGCTGCCTGCCAGGGCTCTTGGCTTCCATTATTTTTGTCATTTGGATGTTGCTAGTTCTACTCAAAGTCACTTCAAAGGCAACTGAGCTTCTATCAGTGAGAAGTCTTTGGCTGACAGCTACTCCTGAGGCAGCAGAGTAGACATAGAGGACAGAGACACCACAGGGTCTGAACCTCGTTCTCATTCTTTGTCATTATGCAAAACCTAAGAACTGTTAGCTTTAACCAAAGAGTTTATGTTGGAGAAATGAAGTTTCCTTACATGCCTAACAGACCTGTCTCTAAAAATCAGGGCTTTGTTGGGCCTGCTTCGTCTCTGTATGCCAATTATTGTCGCTCTGTCTCTGTCTCTCCCCTTTTTCCTTTTCCTCCCTTTCTCCTCCCCTGTGTACATATATATGTATGTGCATGTGTATATGTGTGTAAGTGTGCATGTGTGTGTATGTGTGTCTGTGTATGATGAGTATATGATATGTGTATATGTGTGTGTGATGTGTGCATTGTGTGTGTGTGTATGGTGTGTATGTGTGTTTGTATGCATGCATATGTGTGTGTATGTATGTGTGTGCATGTGTGTGTGTATGGTGTATGTATGTGTGTGTATGATATCTGTGTTTGTGTGTGTGTATGATGTGTGTATGGTGTGTGGGTATGGTGTGTGTCTGCATGTGTGTATGTATGGTATGTGTGTGTGCATGTGTGTATGTGCATGTGTGTATATGATATGTGTGTGTATGGTGTGTGTATGTGTGTGTGTGTGTGTGTGTGTGTGTGAATAGATGGATGTCAGGTACCTTTCTATATTGTTCTTATTTTATGGGAACGAGTCTCTCACTGTACCCGGAACTTGCCTTTTTGATTATAAAGACTGGTCAGTAAGCCCCAAAGATTCTTCTGTGGTTCCCTGGCCCTCCAGTGATGGCCTTAGAAGCTCATGCTGCCAGGCCTCGCTTTCACATGGGAGTGACTTCATGCTGGGAAACCAGTCTCTGACTCTCTGACTCTCATACCAGTGCAGTAGGCGTGTTTATCCACCAAACTCCCTTGTCTACAGTTCTAAATTTCTGAAATCTCTCTGGAAATGAACTTGGTCGTAATATCTCAATACCCACTTAAGGATCTAGACTCAGTAATTTTGCAAATTTATAACAACCTACATCACAGAAGGCAGAACACAAAGTTTCTACCATTAGGAGAGCTTTTGTGCTAGTGTGGTAAGAGCCACGTTACATCATCAGCTTCCATGGGCCATGCAGGACAGTGCAATGTCTCTCAGCCTTTGCTGAGGATAGTCGCTGTCAGTCAAGATGCTGAGGTACAATTTTGGCAACTTTTTATACCTCATCAGCCACTAGTGAGGAAGAAAGAAATAGCTCCCAAAACAAAGAATGTGGTATATTTTACTGAAACAAATCAAAATGAATCAAAATATTTCTTCATAATAAACTTCAGGTCAGTGTATGGGCCATGACTGTCCAAAATGTTCCTATGTATAGCATTATTAAATCAATTGTTGTAGAATTTATAAATAATACAGTTCTCTTTATGGAATTAAGATTCAACTTGAAAACAATATTTTGGTGTCTTAATTGTTAACAAAGGAAACAGTAAATCAAAAAAAAAAATAATCAAATACATCACAAGATTTTGTTGGGCTAGTGTTAGGGCTCAGTTGTGACAAGTCCTGCGTAAGCCTGATGACTGAGTTCAGATATCCAAAATCCATATAAAAGTCAGATGAAGAGGCTGGAGTGCCTTTAATTCCACGAACCTACCAAAAATGAAAGGCAGAAACAGGAGAGCCCCCACTTGGCCTGTTGTGTGCAGCAGCAGCACCCTACAGCGTAAAGGTGAGGGTCAACAGCCTTAGGTTACCCTCTGAATGTGAATGTTCACGGTCACATTCATACACAGGATGCCCGTCCCTGGAAACACACACAGAAGGCCTGCAGGACCAAATCAGTTACGTAATCTAATATATGGGAGACATTTCTGTAATAATCTCCCCCCTTTAATGCTACTCTGAATGCCTCACCAAGGTCCTTGATTTGCTTTGCAAATGTGAAATATTTGAAATAGTTAATAATGAGGGAAAGATAATTTTATTTAAATTCAGGTTTATTACAAACTTGGAATGTATACCTAGTTTCACCTGTGGTGATTAGGGCGGAGGTCAGGTCTTCTGGAAAGAAGCCCTATGGATATTTGAAGGCTAGATCTTGGTGCACTCATTTTCCTAGGATGTCTGTAGAGACAACATTTGTTGCGATTCTATGAAAACTTGCAACAGTGTTAAAATGAGTCTAGGACGGAAGTATGGACCAGGTAGATGTTTAGTGATACAGGCAAGGATGAATGTTTGACATGTGCCTAGAAAGCAGGAATAAAATGAAGATTTTGATTATCTTGTAGTCATCGTTTTCCGCATAGTTAATCCCAACATGCAGCAAGCTCACTGACTTCTACAAAACTGGCTATTAGATAATAAAAAAGAGGTTGTATTTGCCACTCAGTAATAGCTGGCTAAGGTCTAACTCTTGTTCTTTACTCTCAGACCGAAATGGTGATTTTTCCTTTCAAAAAACAAGCATTTCTTTTTATGGGCATAGTCAAGTATTAAAATAAATTTTAATTACATTAAAATGTAGCTTTACTAATGTAAAATGATCTCAACTGAGAAAATTAATGTAAAAATTGCATAAATAAGGATTTGGGGATGAATGAATGGATGCTAGCTTTTCATGTGATTATCAAAAAGTTAGTTATGGTATTTATACACTTAAATTCAAATGAGAAGTACTACGTACATATTATATACTAATAAACATCATAGAATGATTTATTTTGACAAATGAGTTCATAGATTCAATTAAAAGTAAAAATACAATTTATGCCCTCTGAAGTCAAATGAGCTTTATAGAGATTTTCTTTGCTACTTTACAAACTTTATTTAATCTCTGTGAGTGTCATCATTTTCTGTCCCTGCTTTAACCAGGCAAATTCAGTTTGCTGAGGGCCCACGAAAGAATGTGAGTCACATAAAGGTGAGTATTTCCCATGTACTTGCCAGGCTTTAGGACAGGGTCTCAGTGTTGTGGGGCTGGGGATCAGCTTATTTTATGCTGTTGAGATAATAAAAATGGATGAGGAGGATACAACCTAAATTCAGATAGGCCAAAGGTGAGGAACATATACCCTAAAAAGAGAACAAAGCTGTTTTCTAAATGTCTACTAAAAACTCTGGTTGACCAGCAATCGTTACTCAGGGTAGGCTGGTGTGAACACGGATGTTTTAGACTGAAGTAGGTTTTTATCCTGTTTTACACAACTTTGGTGTACTGAAGAGCTGACCACAAAGTCAGCTTGAAACAGAAACATAAGCAATGAGCACAAAAGGATCTAAGGCTCTGTCCTTTTGCAAAAAGTTCATAGCTCTTAAGGAGCATGAGCAGGAGCCCCTCGCCTACAGAAATCATGGACCCTACAGCCTCTGAGGACCCCTTGTTGAGGACCCCTTGTTTCAATGCCTCCATTATCAGGTATGCTCACATTCCTGTTAAAGATAATGTCTGACAATACCAGGACCACATATATAGACATGAGTTACAAAGGCCTGCTTCCTGTGTGTGTGTGTGTGTGTGTGTGCGTGTGTGTGTGTGTGTGCGCCTTAAAAAGTATCTAGTAAAAGATATTTGAATCTAGGATCCTGGGAGCTGGGGTCGAACAAGTGCCTGCTGCACCAAGTGTACCTAGAGCAGCTGCATGGGCTTCAGTTCCTTCTAGGATCAGGATAGACATTCCCTCCATGAGGTTGTCATGACTGATGACCGAGACAGCAAGCTAATGGTTACTCACCGGTGTGTCTGCCACCCAGTGTTCCCTAAACGGTAGAGCCCAGATCTGGATTCCACCTCAGCACCACATCCCTTTCGGTGTCAAAATGCTTCTTGCTAAGTCTTGAGTTAGTTTTATCCAAGAACTCCACTCCCTGTGTCTTTCTGCTGGGCTATCTCTACTGGACCTCAGCGACTGTAGTGGTCATGATTCCTGTAGGTGAGGGGTTCATGCCTTATGCTCCTCACTTTGATACATTGAGAGATGTGGACTTCTTGCAAAGAGACAAAGCATGATATCTCCTTTTGCTTGTTGTATAATCTCTGCTGCCCACTCTTGGAGGCAGTATCTAGGCTGTTGAGGTAACATTTCCATGTGCATTCCCCATCTATAGTGAGAGCCAAGTGTGTGGAAAGCGTGTGGAGTCAGCTTGTCACTGACTTCCCATTGGTGCCACATACATAAGTGTGACAGGAGGGAGAACAGAGGACAGATGGGGATGTGGGAAGGTGGTCAGATCTGAACATGGAAGGAATAAGTCAGGCAGCTGTCATTCTTACCAGACTTCGGTAGTCGTCTTACCCGACTGGGATGGCGTTGGAGAACTCACTAGCCAGAGTTGGAGAACTCATTAGCCAGAGTTTAAGGGCTCAGTGTTCCATGCTCAAATGGATTTACTGCAAATGTAAACATGCGCATGGGACCCATGCTTCAGAAAGCAAACCAGATTAAAAGACAGCTGTGATTTGTCATTTGTGGACATTTTAGTTAGCAGTTCAAGAACAGGGGCTGGAGGGAGCTGCAATTTTTTTCTCTTGTGAGCTTGGTTTCTAGGGCCTCTGATTGGGCAAGGGGGGAGGGTTAGATATTTGTGTCTAGATTCCATGCAAATTCCTTAGAGTATCAAAGCACTCGACAGTCATCTGACTGGAAACAGTCAATTTCAGTAAGCTCATAAGGGATACCGAGGCAATTTCACACCTGATTTAGACCCACAGAGCTTTGACACCTGGTTTATATGGCTCTCATAGAAATTAAGAGTTTAAAGCAAACTTTAAGATCATCTACCCTCTCACTTCATTTTATGAGGCTGCGTTCCCATCCCAGAGCACAGGGGATGGTGATGAAGAAGAGCTTTCGCTTTTCTCTAGTGAGTTTGAATGCCTTGCAGCATGTCTGAAGTCCAAACGTGACAGACAGGACTTCAGAACTTTTGGACAACTGAGAATATTGACTACTATATCGCCTGAGAGCATCATTCTAAGTCAAGCCCAAAACAAATGAAATAGTAAATAAAAACAGAGTGTGTAGGGCAGCTGTCTCCACAGCCAGGCAAGACGACTGAACTTTCTGTTTTCATTTGGCAGGGACTTTGAAAGTTTCAGTACCCCACTATTACATGTATAGAAGGGATCCTTGCTCGAGGGATTAGGGCAAATCAGAGGTTGGAGAAATGTGGCTGCAGAATTTACACAGAAAGGTCAGTCACGGCCTTCAGCTACGAGGCAGCTCAGAGGTGCCACCTAGCGATTGTAGTCTTCTGACAGGGAAAAGCACAAAATAGCAGAAAATGAGGGTCCATGCCAGAGTCAAGTATATAATATAATACAAATGGTCTCTTCGCAGCTTCCTCTGCCTGACCAGACTCAGAAGATACAATGAGTACCGGACTACAAGCTTTTGAAGAGACACCGAGTAGCAATCAACTCCCACAGGCTCTCTACCAAGTGCTTTACTCCTCACCTGCTCACAGTTCTTAGTTCTGAATAAGCAGAGCAAACATCATCTCTACATATGAGACGATAAAAAGATCCCTGGATCCACAATCGCAACTCTAGGTTGTTGGTTTTTCTTTTTAAACGATATCTGCATTATTTTTCTATTGCTGTGAAACACCATGACCAAGGCGACTTGCAGAGAATTTCAGAGTTTATTGTGGGTTTACAGTTTCAAAGGGTCAGCCCACAACCATAAGAAAAGGGAGCAAGGCAGCCGCCAGGCAGGTGTGGCACTGGAGCAGTAGCTGAGAGCTTACTTGATAAGACACAAGCACCAGGCAAAGAGAAAGATATAGATTATAGATGACAGATGATAGATAGATGATAGATAGACAGGCAGGCAGGCAGATAGAGACACTGACAGACAGACAGACAGATAGGCAGACAAACAGAACCAATTGGGGGTGGCATGGGCTTCTAAAGCTTGAAAGTTAACTCCGAGTTACACACCTTTCTCCAGCAGGGCCACCTCTCCCACTCCTTTCAAAACAGTCCCACCAACTAGGAACCAGGTACATTAGAGGCTATGAAACCATTCTCCTCCAAATCACCACATAAACTAATGTGTAGTGCATCATAAATGCACAACCAAGGATGCTAATGTGTGTGTGTGTGTGTGTGTGTGTGCGTGCAGTGATGGATGAACTTGTATTGTAGGTCTCAACTTAAAGATTTCCTGTGTTAATCTGGATAGTGGACACACTCAAACTATCCTCCCTAATTACATACCATATAATAAGACTGTCTGATTACTGTCTCATTTTAAAACCCATGAGAAATCTGAAATCAAACAGGTTTGGTGGTTCAAATGGAAGGCAGGGTAGAGAGACACATAAATAAAGTCCCATGCTAGCATGTATGGAAGCAAAATCGACACACTAGCATGCATGGAAGCAAAATCGACACATTAGCATGTATGGAAGCAAAATCAACACACTAGCATGTATGGAAGCAAAATTGACACATTAGCATGTATGGAAGCAAAATTCACACACTAGAATGTATGGAAGCAAAATTGACACACTAGCATGTATGGAAGCAAAATCGGCCCCCTTTCCTACCTGGCAGCAGAAACTGAATTCACAGATGGGTTCAGTCACAGTACAGAACCCAGTCAAGTTGTCCTGAGTGGTGGCCCAGGATAAAAGGCTGTCCCTAACACAGCACAACAGCAGTGCTCAGGAGCACCCATGCTCATACACACTCACATGTGTGGTTGCATGGCGGTATAGCTCCCTACTGAAGAGATGAGTCCAGGACCCACTTGTCAGTCAAAGCTCTTCTGAAAAATCACTAAGAATGTTTTTAAAAAACATCTAAGAAACAAAGTGTGACCTCAAAGATACCAGGTTCTGTCTGTTTGTTGTGTATGTGTGTGTGTGTGGGGGGGGGTGTTATTGGTCTATGTCTATGTGCTTCCAGTTAGAAAAGAGAAGCACTTTAAACACACTAAAAATAATCTAAAAATGTAACAACTTGAAACAAATTCCATTATCTTCAATTAAAGCACAGATCTGTCCTGTCTAGTTGCCCCTTTACCATCACTGTATAGTTTATTTATAAAAAAAAATCATTAGAGACAAAGGCACGTATTCCTTACATGTGTGGCATGAGCCAAGAGTCTGAGAAAGACAGCCCTTGGTGACTGAAGACTCCCTCCTGACCAGTAATCTCCCACCTCAAACTCCCAGTTCACCAGTGTGACTCCCACTAGCTTTTTGAAAGCTAAAACCGTAACTACTTTGAAGATGCCAATATGCCCTGGCAGGTGCACACAGGGTTGTTGTCAGTAGGGCTGATGCAGAAACAGATAACAGCCTGGACTCTGAGAACTAGGTGAGCATTGCTCAGTTCTGACTTCACTGGAGGCTTGAAAAATAATGTATGTGCTCTACAGGACACTGGGAAGCTGTCACCAATGTCACGCTAAGTGGGAGTAGAAAGCAAAAACCCAAGGGCTCACCCAAACTTGTTCTTCAAATGTAAAATCTTGGTTAGAACACATTTCCCCCTTCTTAGTTTGCTTTTGATATTTTCACAGTTAAAGCCAATTTCGGATCTCTGTAGTACTACTTAGAACGGCTACTGACAGGTGTCTGCTCACTGGTGTTTAGAATCCTGAGTCTGGAAAAGGAACTGCTTCCTATATGTTCAGCTGAAAAAAAAAGTGAACTAAAACATCAACAGCTCAAGTCCTTTCAAAATTAGCTTGGTTTCTGGTTCTTTCTCTAAATGGTCCATCATTCATCTGGGCTTTATCTCTGAAGTTAAGATTTTGTATTTCTATCTCAATGTGGGCATATGCATGAGTGATGATGTGTGTGTGCATGCTTGAGTATGTACGTGCACGCCTATGTGTGCATATGTGCCTGTGTGTGCATGTGTACCTGTGGGTGTGCACACATGTGCACATGCATGTGTGTGTGAGAGAGTAATCTAAACTTATTTAGTTTATAAAGTTGTTGGAAATAATGTAGAGTTACAAACATGGTCTTTCTAATGCATATTTTCCTCTTCTGCAGTACTCATAAATACAGAATATAAAACTAAACCTACAAATCTGGGTACTCAAAACTCATTATCTAAATACTGAAAGAAATCCAAGGAAGCTTGGCTAAGTTCTGATGCCTGATTTTAGAGCTGGGACAGAGTAGCTGCTTGTCCTGTCATGGGAAGCAGAGGTGCAGCACCAGAGACTTCTGGAGCCTGTAGTTTCTCCGCCTTGGGTGGTTGAGAAGAATGGTAGGCACTTTGGGGATTTATGACCTATAAACCTGTGTTGTTAGATGTTTCCATGGCTACAATAATTTCTTACAGAGGCAATAGAAAGCTCACACACTTGTGAAATCACTCAAACGTTTATCCCTTCATTGACTCATTCAGGAAAACCTTGTATATTTTCTAAATGTAAGGCACAGACACATTTCATCTCCTAGAGATGTCCATCCTGTTGGTTTCTGGGCTATACTGGATGGAGATGTATCTTAGCTACACATTAAATATCTAGTCACTGTGTGTCTAGTAGAATTGCCTTTTGTTTGCCTTCACAGTAAACAATGAATGAAAATGTAATAAAGAAACAGTTTAAATTCCTCATAGAACTTTGGAGAAACTTTATTTTTCCTTCATTCTCTGCTCCCTTTTTGAGGAGGATCATTGTGAAATCTCCCTGTCAGTGTAATCCAGGCTCTCTGTTGGATGTGGAATAAATGTACAATTTTAATTTTCAGTACAAAATACAATATAAAGTCAAGAACTTTTATAAAATACAGAGACATGAATGTCATCTAATATCTCATATCAAGCACAACAATGTATCTGGCAATGAGTCCATCCTTATCAATCCCATGTCTGTCAGAGACCATCCTGAAAAAGATAAGAAGTCCTGAATGTGTAAACATGCTTCCCTAAAGGGTCTTGCAACCAGAGGTATGGCAGGCCTGTTGTCTGGAGATACAAGGCATAAAGCATGTGATGGCTGTGGGTTAAATGTACAATTTCTCTCAGGGTACCTGGCAAGTGCTTTGTCAAAATGCACCATCACAGCTGTATGTTATTTCATGCAAAGAAAGTTGATACTAGCAGTCATTTGCAACTGTAAACTCTGTGCTCTTTCTCGATATAACATACTTAGAACAGTTATCTAACATACGAAGAAGAGATCGTTATGTGGTATATTTCACGATGTGATGTTGATTGATAATGGTGGTACTTGATCCTGAATCTAGCTACATCAGAAGATCAATAGCTTAATTATCTTCGGAGGCAGAGCTGAAGTTACACCAACAAGTCAGGACACAAGCGATGACAAGTAGAAGTTAGCAAGCCCTCCAGTTTTTCATCTTCTTTAAAAATCATCATATGCTAAATTATATTCTAAGACTTTTGCTGTACTTGTATCTGGAAATTAATCAGCTAATTATGGATAATTATAATTAATATCTGAATTCATTATTTTGAAGCATATTAATTGGAATTTAAAATATATTCTGAGTTGTCTTAAATTTCTCACATGCTAACAATCAGAGAATAATGGGAGCTTGATTGTTACAAATTAGAAAAAAATCTCCCCCAAATCTTAAAATAAATCTCAAAACAACACTATGTTTGTGTTGTTAATGATGCTGGAACAACCCAGCTCAAGTTACAGGGAGACGGATCTTCACAGATGGCCATCTTCCTGGGAGGCAGCATCAACCTGAGACCCATCTAGCTTCCACAGGCCTCATTTGTCCTCATCCTTATTCTTAACTTTCTTACATGTGCATAATTTTATCTACAAAACATGACACTATCCACCTGTTTTCCCCAATAGAAGGAAGGAGTCCAAAGCACCTGCACAATGTCTGATGTCCTGATCTGAATTCTCCATATCTGCAGAGAACTGAGAGTTGTCCAGGTTCACCCTGTGCTCCTGGCCTCATCAAAACATGACAGGCCTCACCTTTGACAACTTAATATGCTCTCATTCCCTTTTTTCCCTCTCCCTCTGGCTCATGCCACACATCAAGCTTCTACCTGACAAACTAACAATTGGCCTGTGCCAAAAGTTTAATAGACCAAGGTTCCAGGCAAAGGATACAACCCTCTGAGATACAGTGTTGTGGACTTTCTGAATGCCACTAAGCTCTATGATCAATTTGCACTCTGAATATTCTTGTAGCTCCATTAAAGCATATTGTACTGGTTTGTGTCTCCTCTGGCTATGCTGAATGCTCTGAATCAAAGTCAGGAATCACATTGTCTAGAAATTCTTCTGATAGTCTTCAGACAGAATCGGAGTTCCTAGTTCCTGCCAATTCTTTCGATTACACCTACAAACTGGTTATATAAACTTTTTCTATATGCCTGTCTTGTTCACACATGAAAGAGTGAAAATGGAGGGGTAGTAGTAGTCAGGTTAGCTATGAATTTCTACTGCACCATGTGACATGTGCCTTGCTCAGATGCTCAGTAAAATCCTTAACAACTGGTAGAAATACAACATGACCTGGTTTCTGTTTCTAGCAGTTCCAGTCTCTTATGGCTTAGCACTATGTCCACATGGGAATTTGTCCTGTGTTCATCTGTTCACCCAACCATTCACCATCTGTCCTTCCATCCATCCATATATCAGTACATCCATTCATTCATCTATCAATTATCCATTCATCAATCCACCATCCATCCCTCACACATCCCTCTACACACCTCTCAGTTATCTATACACTTGTCCATCTATTTATTAAACCATTAATCTATCATTTATATATTCATATATCTCTACCACTTATCTCTCAAGTATTTATCTATGGTTCCATCTACCAACACATCAATTCATCATTTTATCCACCCATATACTCACCCACTATCCATCTATACATCATCCAGTTGTCTCTGGGTTCCCATCTATCCTGCCATCCATGGTTAGTGAGGCACACAGTCAACAGAATCATTGCATTGTCTGACTTTAATTTTGGAATGAAATGAACATGAACTAACGTTCATTATTAGCAATGAAATGGACAAATTACTCAATTTTCTTGCCGGGTTAATTTTTTTGATGAAATGGTTTTACTGATATCCACCTCTGAGTGTTTTACTGAGGCTCCTCTGAGATTCTTTTTATTACCAACTTTAGCTTTTATAAACTACTGATTCATTTGTTTATTTCTCAAGGAATGGCAATTTCCTAATGCTCACTTTTACCAATGGAGGATTTGATGTTGTGCTTTATATGTTTATTTAATATCCTACCATAAATACACACAATATTGAAGAAGTTTTGGGGGAGCTTCTCCAGTGTGTAGCCAGGCACCCGGTCTCTTTTTCTACCACATGGTCCTCTAGGCGGTCAGTTACCATGCCTGGCACACACATCCTATTGCTTTCACACACTGTCTTTCTTTATTTTTTTTTAATGTTAGCATTTAATTAATCTCTAAAGTGACTTTAAGCTACCAGAACACGGGCACCTCCAACACCCTCAGTCTTCTCTTCATCTCTTCTACTGAAGAATTTGGAGTTAACCATGACAGGTTGCTTGGGAAGCTTTCCCTTCCCAAGAACTCTGTAGTAGCCCAATGGGACAACATCATTATTTTTTTTGAGATTGGAAAAAATTGTGTGTTGGTTAGACTGGTAGTGAATTAATTTTAATTTTTGTTGTGGTGACTTCTTTCCAGAAGAGTTATCACTCAATGTGAAGCTAAATGTGTTGGGTAGATCACTGAAGGAAACCTGTGCTGTCTGCTATTATGGGTTATCTCAAATGCACTGTTGAAGTGGCTCACTTAATGTTTGCATTGACACCATCTGATGTTTGTGAAGGGGCAGAGCATAGGATAGGCTCATATGGACAAAGAATTCATTTACCCACCTCCCTCTGTTTTTTACAGTTACTTGCAATTTTCTTTGTTTTGTAACATTCACATTCTACACAACCATCCCTAATTTGTGAGGACAGCTCACACATGCACACACTCACTAATGGCTAATAATATGCTGTATCCTAGGGAGGCTTAGCCCCCTTCAGGTTTCCTTAAGCTCTCAGCGCTTACAGGATGTCCAATACAGTTGCTGTTCAATGAATGCTTGCTAAATGTTGGACTGTGTTATTCAGAGGAAATGGGAAATGGGAATGAATAAAGACATTTTTCCCTTTTAAGAAAACTCAGCCGGCAAAATGAAGGTTGATTTGCCAAGTAGATGAATCAAACAGGAATTACCTAGTTCTGGAGTTCTTTGTACAATGCGGGATCTTTCTGTGAGTGAAAACAATTCTGTTTACAAACATCCATATTATTGTTTTCATAAATACTTGACATTGTTTAGATCCAAGCACACAGGCTTGATGGCAAAGTTTGGGACATTTTTAATTTTGGCTCTGCTAAATATCTGCTGACTTTTCTTAGGTAAATGCTTTCTTACTCTACTTGGCTGTAAAATGGAACTAGCTTTCATTAATGGGCATATAGTAGAGTTTACATACCAAAATACATTAAGCTTAATGATAGTTATTTTTAAAATATCAACACTTTACAAAGGTAGTAGGAGGTTTTGTGCTGTTAAAAATACCAAGTAGCTGATTACTGGATGAAAAAAAATTATATTTTTACACTTTGACCTTTGTCTAAAAATAAGTAAATTCATTTTACTGTCAATGGTGTGCACTTAACAATGAAGTGATTTTTGTAATAATTATACTCCTTTGATGATTGCTAAGTATTATTTCCAGAGTGCTAAGTAAAGATAGTTTCAGGTAGGGCATCTCTGGTGCCTTGAACAAATCCTACTTTACTCTTTTGTTTATCATCTAAGGGATTGTCTGGATGAGAGTTTATTCTGAGAAATAGACGAAGCCAAGTGGATGCTGGATTGATTGGAATTTAATAGTTGCTGTGCTGTAATGGCCAGTAAGTATAAGATCAGAAAGAAGAACTCATGATGAGTTGATTCCAGACTGGGAACTTCAGCTTTGACCTGTCAGATTTCAAGTCAGAGCAGATATCAGTGTAGGGCTAAGATATTCAGGCACTAGCAAGCCCAGCCCATCATTAGGGACAGGAGCTCATGTATTCAAAGTACTCCACCCTTTCCTTTCTTTAAAAAAATAAATTGTCTGCTATTAAAATATACTTCAAAGATAATCACAAAATTGTGTTTGCTTAAAAAAAAAATAGAAATGGTGTATGTGTTTGAATAGCACACCACTTTTCTCTGCCTAATGATGGCCATGCGTTAGCCCAGAACCATTACCCAGAATAACACATTCCAGCCAGGCAATTATCATAAAAGGAGACTGAATTCTCAAATTCGCCACACGTCTCCCTCATCATGAAAAATGGCCTTTCCCTCTCAGACGAGGAGTCTGAGGTGGATCAAAGAAGAGTTTCTTTTGTTCTTCTTGCATCCTATCTTTTGTGGCCTTTTCTTGAATAATGATGTTAATAATTCAGTTTTCATTCCCTTCAATTGTGACACATTTTGACTTTTCAAGAATGTATAAAAATATAAGTTATGACTTCAGGACCTTCATTTCTTTAGAACGTCCCAACATGACTGATAGAAATCTGTTACCCCTGTCTATCCTCTGTGTGCCCCGTGTTTATCTCCGCGTTAAGTCTCTTGCGCAGTATCAGGAATTATGAGATCTGCTTCAATTCTGATTCCATTCTCTTCTCTGCTTATGTAGAGGCAGCAAATTGGAGAGTTTTGCTGAATGCTTCAGTGGGAATTTTCCCTGTCTATTGTTCTTTGTTTCTTACAGCTGGGACTCTCAACATTGGCTTCATTATATTAACCTTGAATGGATTTTTACTCAGCGTAATATATTGCCAACTCTTCTTGATACTATATTCAGCACATGCCCATATTTTTAAGATCATTTGTTTATCCTTTATTACCCTGCCAATCTTGCTTAAAATCCGCACTTCTTGAATCCTTGTCCGAACATAGTTGTCCTGGGAAACCTTTAATAAAGGCACAATTAACAAAGGCCTAGTTTTATCGATAGCTGTGCTTGTTTTCTGTCCTTCAATTCATTGATTCAATTCAACATGTATTTATTAACTTTATGGTGATTTTGGTTTTTAAAGAAGCATACAATACACTTTAAAAGGTCACAGCATGGAGGAATTCAGTTTTACAGCAATGGCTCAAACTTAGGTAGCTGGTTGAAATTTGATGTTTTTCAGCATTATATGAAGAGGTAAGAGTCTTTTTACAGATAAAAACAATTTTCTTGTTTGCTTTATAACTGCGTTTTTAAAATGAGTTTCCTTTACTGCAGAGCTTGTGATTAAAGAGTGTCTGTTGGGAGTGTCCCTTGGTTCATTTAGCTTATGTAACTTCTACCCCAAACACAAAGAGAGTACGTACTTAGATGCCACTATACACCACTTTTAAGATAGTGTGCACCCATACTCTTTAGCTGAGTGACTGAGGAAAGTACCTTAACTTCTTAAATTAGCAAGTCTTTATCAAAGAAATAAGACCATGGCTAAAGAAGGAAGCAAGTGTATATTTTATCGAAACACTAGCTGGCTCGGCTAAAATATATGGAAATTCCTTGACACATTTTAGAATTGACAGACAAAAGTAAGATAAAAATGTATATGCATACAATTAATTCTAAGACCTCATACATTTGGGTACATACCACCCTTCGAAGGTCACAGGCACCCATGGGAATCAGATGTTTTTGAAGTTGTTATAAGTTAATAGCACAGTCAGGTTCTGATTTACTGTGATGTTAAGCTCACACTTGAGTGTTTATTAGTCTCATCCAAAACAGAATACTGCAATTAATAGTGTCATGTAAACTTTGCCTACATCCATGGTAAAGTAGTCTTAGACTGTCTATCTAAATATGCTTCATTTTAAGAGGTTACAAAAATGAATCCTGTAATTTGAGCAGAAAGTGTTGCACTATGAGACTCTTTAAATACTTAATCATAAGCCCAATCTAGCTCATCTCACTGTGGGGGTGGGGCATTCATAATCACCCAAGCCAATTTAAAGCATTTTTGATTGATTACAATTTGAGATACTTTTTTTTTCATTTCTAAACCTCTCAGTTTCTCAGATCAGCAAATCTCATTTTAGACTAAAATTTAGTGCCATTTATGGAACAAGAGACAAACAACTATTTAACTAACTTATACCTCCTTCTGGTAGGCGACATCCAAAACCCTTTAACTCAGCTGCTATCAGAAGTCCATGTGAGTTTTTCAAAGCTAATGATTTCAGCAGGTTTGACCTTCTTCTTTAAATACCTGGAAGCCAGTGTTCAGAATGAGGCATTAAGTTTCTTTGTAATAAGATAAAGGTTGTTTCTCACATCAGTAGCTTTAATCTTGATTTTTGTGTGTGTGCCATTCAGGAATATTCCCAATTGAAAACAACTCTTAAAAACACTCTAATAGCAGTGGTCCATCTTTCCAGATGAATGTCTGCTGTGGAACGAGGAACAATCTAGAAATAAAGTTTAATAGCTAAAGTTGGTCCTTTACCTTGACAGTTTCAAGAGATCAAAATATCTCCTCCTGGAACACAGAGAGCGGGAGAACCTGCCTTCCCCAGATGGCACCAGGTGGAAACACTAAGTGCTTTCTTGCCTCACACTGATTTTTAGAGTGATGTAATACCAAGCTAAAGTAAATAGTTTTAAAATAGTGGCTCAGAAACTTGTAAATTTTTCACAGCTCTGTTCATGAAGGCAGAGTGTGTAGCTAATCAACTTGCAATGCTTTTCGTGTGACACAAATGGTACAATGAGAAGTAACAATATACACTAGCAACCTGGTCATACACCACACATCACAGAGAGACAAGACAAGTAACAGACACCAGAGCCACACCCATGCCTGTGGACCAGAAGCAGCTGGTTGTGTTTCTGTGACAATGCAGAAATCTTAGTTGACAGAAAAAAGTACCCAGACATACTTTGTAAATGTATGTGGATACTGACCTGGACTTGTGACAGGACTAGAGGTAGTAGGCTCAATAATTTCTACAAAAAGGGAAAAGGAAAGAAAAGAAAAACATTGTGTGCATTAATCATACATCGAGACAATTAGCAAGCATGCAACACGTGCTCAGCGGGACTCTGATGTGCAACTTCCTTGACTGAAGAATAATCAATAAAACCTTGTGTCTGAGACTGACAGAGCCCAGTGATGTCTTCGCTGTTAGACCATCTCCTATTCCGAGCTAAGATCCAGGAGACACTTCTAGTTTGCTTTACTGCATCACATTTACTATGCCAAGGTTCAGGACCAGCCCCTGGAATTTTCAGGCAGTAAAGTTTGAAAATTGATAAAATGCAGAAACTTACTAGATGACTAAGATGCTGCCCAGTCATGTCTGTTTTTATGTTTGTGAGTAAAATGTAGGCATTCATACACATACCCATTGTGGTGGGAAGTGTGGTCCACTTGAATCAAATTTGAATCAGCTAGGAAGGGAGTCTTGGTGAGGGATTGTCCAGATTAAGTTGCTTATAAGTATGTCCAAAACATGCCCACTGTGGGCAGTATCATTCCCTAGACAGGGGATTCTGAATTGTATAAAAGTAGAGACACTGAGCTGAGAACTAGCAAAATGCATTAATTTATAGTTCTCCTGTTCTTGACTGTGGATATGATGCATATAACTCCTTCAAATTCTTACTACCTTGACTTCACCTGCATGGACTATACTCTGGAACTGTGGGCCAAATAAACTCTTTGTCTCTTAAGCTGGCTTTTCTTCAGAGTTTTATCACAACAACAGAAAACGAGAATAAGACACCCATACACTGTGCACACACACATAAAATACATACACAATTGGACTGCCTGAATCAAAAGGTCCTACTTACCAATGCAACCCTATTGTAAGTGTCCAACAAACTGTATAGCATTAAAAATCATTGCTACACTTTTACTCTTGAATTCGAATCTTTAACCTTTTTTTTTAAAGGTCTTTTCAGGTAGCATGTGTTGTTGATAATGAAAGTCATTAAACAAAGGCCAGTACTGTTGCTGGTAAGCTAAACAATAGCAGCAGATCCTTAGGGACTATTGCTAATGAGGCAGAACTTAAATATTAGGAGGACTTGCATTTTTGAGGAACTGTGGTCCAAGGAATCAGCCATGTTTTATCTCCACTATTGAACTTGGTCATCACAAATTTTTTCACAGAAGCAAAAATACAGCACTACTTCCTGTAACTAAATATACTGAAAGTAATTATGAGGGTAAAAGCTGAGACCCACTGCAAGACCTTATAGTCAGGAACCCATGTGCAGAGCCCATGGGAGATACTAGCTTAGCAGAAAAAAAAGTTGTGTGTGTGTGTGTGTGTGTGTGTGTGTGTGTGTGTGTGTGTGTGCGCATGAATATGGTTCAATGCAAGAATGTGTATGAGGTGTGTATCTGTGTATGTATCTGTGCATATGCATGTATGTAGACGTATGTTTGTGTGCATATGTGTATGTGTGTGTTCATATGCATGCATAGTTTACCTATAGATGTGTTTGGTTTGCAACTATTTGTAGACTCTCTTCTGATAGGGCAAAGAAAATATCAATGAATCCACAATTTTTTTCACAGAAAATACATTAAAATGGACAATTTCTATTACTCTACTTTGGTTTTTGGCTTCAACAACAACAACAAAACCATCATGTGGCAGGAGCTATAAAGTTTGCCTTCCAAGAAAAGTATTTTTGAGGTTCAGCTAATTGAGCAATCCAAGTATGTGTTCCTACCAAGAACAGGCTGTTTCTCTAGACCCTGGGTTTTTGTTTTGAGACAATAGGTTCTGCAAGATTTTCACACATCTAAACCAAACCATAACCAGTTCTGGGAGTGTTCATTGAAGAGAGTGTTCTCTGATGGTAAAAGATTGGCTCAAGTATTGAAGTGCAGCCACCTGTCAGTCAGTGGAGCTCATGTTATTGAAAAGTTTGCAAATATAAGAACATTTTACAATATCATTAAAATTCTAGTGATCATAGAAATTAACAAAATTTTAAATAAGATAGAGAGAAATCTTCTAGTGGACATAGGCAAGCATGATTATTAGGTTTTAAAATTTAAAATATTTTTCCATGAGATCTTGGTTAGTGCTATAAAATAAATTTATTAATAGAAACTTACAGTATATACTCAGATGAAAAATACTTTTAAGTCAAAAGAGAAAGGCAGCCCTTATAGGGTTCAGACAACAAACCTAATGGAGTATTTATTCATGGGAAAACCACAGTCAGTGGGGGCAGGGAAAGAGGCTTCTATGCTTAGTAACTTCGCCACCACTGAACTTAACTTTCTCTAACTATTTGTGTTCTTCATTTTGAGTTTGTAACACTGATCAATAAATTCGAGAAAGAACAGT
The DNA here is from genome assembly GCF_963924665.1 of Micromys minutus. Lineage (NCBI taxonomy): Eukaryota > Metazoa > Chordata > Mammalia > Rodentia > Muridae > Micromys > Micromys minutus. The sequence continues at coordinate 87,650,981 of NC_137973.1, read as the reverse complement.
GGTGTAAAGCAAAGACTTCATCTCAGTGAAAGGATTGGAGAGCCAAAGAGTTATCACACCGATGCACCCCTTCACCATGTTTATTTGTCTAGAGCTAAATGGCTTATGTAAGGTCACATTGTCACAGAGTAGATTGTAAAAGAACACAGAAATTTAGTACACAAGAAGTGTTGCAGGCAAGATCCAGTTCTGCTCCATGGATTTTCTTTCACAGCCAATTTGAGATTTGTTTGTTCTCAAATAGAGTCAAACAAGTTAGGTTCCTTAGTGAGATGAGTTTATAAACAGAAATAATTATAAGCAGAGACCATTTTGTTGACCATAAAAAATGTAGAGTCACATGTATGTCTGGGCATCACAAAACCAGCGAGAAACCAGAGTGAATCCAATTCTGGGAGTGGGGATCCCAGGGCCCAGGCTGTGGCAGGTGAGACCTTGTGTAGTTCCTGGTTGTCAGAAAGTTCTGAGTTACAAAGGACTCAGCTCAACCAAACTCATATCTCTCACTTGCCTCCATTCAGCTGTGGGAGGACCAGAAGCTAAGGTAACTCTGAACCCCAGTGTTTCGTTTGTGAAATGTAGCTAAAAGTCCCCATTTTGTAGGCTGTGGGAGATGAGTAGGGACATGACAGAAACAATCAATCAAGCACTCCTGGGTAAGGGTAGGGATATGTTACTGCTGAGATGGCTTGGGAAGCAATGCCTTTGACTCAGTACAGAGCTTTAAGTAAGGTTCTGGGACTTAGGGGAGTGCATTTGCCACACGGAATCAAAGAAGGAGATCCTGTGTTGTGAGAACTACACATGTTTAGTCAGCCTACCTAGAAAGTAACTGGCTATTAATATTCACAATTAACACTGTGAACATGTGCATCTTAACAGTTCTCACTGAAGTAAAGTTTAAGTTACAAACTTACAAATCCAGATCTAACAGTTGTTTTAAGAAAAAAAAGTATATTTTAATCTTGGAATAATTTGCATCAAATTATAGGCACACATTTTTTAGTAAATACAAAAACTATTCAAAATGGCACTCTCCCTTTTATCTATAAACATATATACAACTAGCCACTACATTTAAAAGGAAAATAAAACCAATAGTTTAGAAAATCTTTTCGAGTAATAGTCAAATTGGTTGAATTATCTCAATTTAATCTATTCTAGATTTGCTTATGGGCCACTGACTGAATAGGTCAGCAATTATTTATTCTGTACCTGTTATAGCAAAACTTATTACTGTTATATTAATTAAAAGTAGAAAACTTATAAATTCTTAGGATATAGCAACTATTATCACATTCGCCTCCCCTAACATCTGTGGGCAGATGCCATTCCAGTTGAGAAAAAGAGCTTAATTAGGTTAAAAGTCGGGTTTTGGTCGGGAGCTAATTGGGATAGAGACAGGAGCCACTGCAGCTGTAATTACTGCAATTATTGCAGTAGAGTATTCGAAGTAAGGGTTGGGCCACCACTGGGGCTTTGTACCCAAGGACTTCAGTTCACCAGTCTGGAAAACAGGCACAACCAACCTCTTCTGCTTCAGGAGGCTCCTCTCTCTCTCTCTCTCTCTCTCTCTCTCTCTCTCTCTCTCTCTCTCTCTCTCTCTCTCTCTCTCTCTCTTCATTTTCTGAGCCAACAGCAGGGTACACTTTCTGGCTTTAGAATAGCGCTCAGTGTCAGAAAAAGAATATTCAGCTAGTGCAGAGAGTATTATCAAAACCGAAGCACACAGCTGAGCAAGGCCTTCGCACGTACCAACCTCCACTCAGCTAATGGTGGTTTTATAGAGAGTGCTTAGCTTTCAGGAATGCCACTGTTTTTATAGGGATCAGATGAGAGCCACTGTTTTTGCACCTTAGTCATCAACTTGTGAGCAGAGAAATATCTTTCTCAAGGTGTGGAGTGTGCTCTCTTGATGAGCCACAGGGGCCCCAAGGGTCTGCTTCTCACTCATTACCTGCAGCATCAGAGTACGCCTGGGAGGGATAAGGGCACCATGCATCACTGAAGCCACTGTGGGACTGGGGCATCAGCTGTGGCAAAGGGGCAGTTTCGGTTGTACATAAAACAGGGTAAAGAGAAGTTCACCCATACAGGCAATTTAGACGGATATGCAGGAAACAAGACAGTGTAAAGAAACAGAACATTTTCCTTTATTAAGTGTAATTTTGTCCAGGACTAAAGACATCTTTTTTTTTTAAAGCACCGAGAAACAATGAGACACAAGATGAAGCCACGGGCAGTGAATCTTCCTGTAGCCATGCTGATTACTGTTCACTACATGCAGGGTCCGGCGCCAAATTCTCTGCAAATTCTCTGAGGCCAAGCCCTTCATGTCTATATAGTTTAGGTCATATTTGGATCCCAGGATGTTGTTCTATGCTCTGATGCACTGGTATTGTGTGTGTGTGTGTGTGTGTGTGTGTGTGTGTGTTATCTTTTGGACTGTGGAGAGATAACAAGACTGAGCTACAGAGACAAGGCAGAAATTAATCCTTTTGGTTGCCATGGTTTCACTGAAAGATCTGATTGCTGTTCACTGTGGTGCTGAGGCAGTAGGATGAAGAGCATGCAGTCCTGCCAGGACTGTGGAGAGCCTGGATAGGGGCACAGAAGACAGGCTCTAAGCCAACACAGAAGACAGAACAATCACAGGGACCCAATATTTGCCCCGTGGTTTCTCGCTCCATACAGCCCTTAAAAGCATCAGCAGGCTTGACAGAGGAGCAGAGGTGGTGCTGGAACCACAGCCTCACCTCTGAGAAGGAACTCATGAGTGGTCTACATTCCTGGGCTGATGCCTGAGTGAGGGCACCATGAAAGCTCTGGATTGCAAGGCTCTGCTATGTAAAGATTAGGTCTTTATAGATAGCCTGCATACTTCCCTGGGTGGCTTTGTTTCCAACACAAGGTGATTAAGGATGAGCAGTTAAGGAAAACTGACCTATGGCCAAGTCCCTGATCCCGAAGGCAGAAGCCTCCACTATAGGTTTGTGTATTTACAAAATAAGCAAAGTCTCATGGGGAGAGTAAACAGAACAGACATAGCTATGTAGCACACTGACTGCAAAGAGCAATATCTTTATGAGGAACAGTTTATTTGCTTACTTTGTGTGTGTGTATCTCTGTGTGTATGCATGTGTGTTTGTGTGTGCATGTGTGCACATGTGCATGTGCATGCATGTACATACATGTATGTGTGCACAGGTGCATGTGTGTGCATGTATTTGTGCATGTGTGTAGTGTAATATTCATGCTTATACATGTGTGACAAAATGCAGGTGAATGCATGTGTGTTGTGTATAGTATATATATACCTATGTATTCATGAGTATACATGTGCATGTGTGTGAAACTTTGGGGTTGGTTTCAAGTGTCTTTCTTAGCTGCTCTCTACCTTACACATGAAAGCAGGGTCTCTCACTGGCGTGCAGCTTGTCACTTCAGCTCCTAGCAAGTGGTTTTTCTCTGTGGATGCTTGTCTCTGCCTCCAGAGTCATGAGGTTACAGGCAGCCATTGGGTCCATCTGGATGTTATGAAGATTCTAGGAATTTGAACTCCTTCAGTCTTCATGTTTGGTGAGACATCTCTCCAGGACCTTAGCATATCTTTTTTGATTGAAAAGATAATAAATGGCTTTAAAAATCATTTGCAGCACTGTTAACATTTTATGCTGTTATAAATGTCTACTACACAAATTCAACCTTAAACTGTCTTTTTCTCAAGAAAACAACTTCTATTAATGAGAGATGATGGGTACTCTAATTAGTGGTTCTATTGCTGTTCCAAGTGTTCTGCAAAGTAACAAAGGCTTGTGTTACTTTCTTATTCGAAGCTGCACTCACGTACCAGAGTATCGTTAGAGCTACACACACACACACACACACACACACACACACACACACACACACACACACACGAAGGAGGAGGCTCCCCTGAGACTTAGAAGAGATATTGACTGTGAAATCAGTCCAGAAGACTGGGTTGCAAAGGAATATAATTCCTTCTGATCTAGAGGAAATCCGGAGAGAATTTCTTCCCCTTAAAACTATTTGACAATAACTGCAGAAGCCAGAAAAACAAAACAAAACAAAACAATCCACCTTCTGCAGACAGGACAGGCCTTCCAGTTATGGAGCGCAGTCCAGGCCCTGCAAATGCAGCAGGGGGCCTTGTTCCCCTCCCTGCAGAGTTCAAGCTGTACTGCCTGAGCTCTGTCCCTGACATCTAATGAGCAGCAGTCTTGGTTGGGTGTACTAATGTACAAAGGCTGCAGATGGAGCTAGATGACAGTCATAGGCTCACACACGCCCTGACCTGCTACTCAGGATTCTGACTGTGGTCTAGGTGCTGGACCATCCCGACTTGGTAGTGAGTGATTGGTTAGATACTTGGTGCTCTACACCATGTGTGTAAAGACAGCCCCAGAGTGTTTTCCCCACTGTGCCTTACTGTGTGCTGCTACAGAGCAAACTGACTGACTGTGTGCTGTTACAGAGTAAACTGAATTCAGTTTCTTGATATCCTCTCAGCCATATCTAGTCAGACTTCTCCCTACTCACATTCTTTCAAACTTTCCGTTCTGGGCTGTCACCAGGTATAGGACACTAATGATTGCAGTCTTTGGTACACAATACACATGTAATCAATCACATTAACTATCTATAAGATGTCTATCAAGTTTCGGGGACTGTGCTCAGATCTTTAGAGATATAATTTTGTTTTTACAATTACCTTATACGGTAAAACTTTATTCTTCCTGTTTTGCAGCTGGGTAAATGGAAGTTCAGAGGTGTTTAATCTGCCCAGTGTCACCACTGTGACATAAAGCAAGCAGATAGTATGTGCTTTTCTTCTATATGTAGGTGACAAAACAGGACTCAAAGCACATGTGGCCAAGTATGCTAAGCAAGTAAGCATGCAAGACACACACACACACACACACACACACACACACACACATACACACACACACACACACACACACACACACACACACACACACACACCTGTATAAGGCATCCCAAGAGCTGCTCTCTCCACAGACAGATGGAGGCATTCAGCCCATGAGGACACATCAGTGGCTGGGTGTGAAGTACTTGAACAGTACTCACTCCACAGACCAAGTGTGCAGCCTTCCTCCTAGCATAGATTTTATTTCTACCACTTACAGCCTCTAGACATTTGAATCAAAGCTGATGTTAACTGGCAAAACACACACTATTTATTGGTTCAGGGACAGCAGACATTAGGAAATATCATTTTCTTAAATGATATATGGTTGAAATGTTCAGTGATAAGACAACATAGTAGCAAAGTCAGTGGTCAGAGGAAGCTTGATGAGCCTCCATTCTGTGCAGAAACTGTGCAGATAAAGTTGGTTTAGACAGTTGTATCCTCTTCAGGTATAGATGCTAGAAAAAGGGAGATTTTTCAGAACTCACAGTGGAAAAGGGCCTGCTTTTTAGGATTCTGGATATCAGTACAGTCTGTAAGATATTTGGCTCAAGCATTAGATCTTGAGTTTGAGCCCCAAATCTACATACAAAGTTGGTATGGTGGTACATACTCACAATCCCAGTGCCAGGGCCACTGAACCAACCTATCAGTGAGTTTCAGGCCAGAGAGAGACCTGTGTCAACATTCAAGTTTGATACAAAAGAAGATGGATGGAGGGTAAAGTCAGAAGGAGTGTGAGATGGGGCACTCTTCAGGGAAGGGGGAGAAGTAAATGCAGAAGAACAAAGAATAAAATAACATAAGACCATCTGAAAAAGCCACAAGTTAATAGTGTCAACTACTAATGAGGACAAAACAAAACAACAAATCCCCACCCCTATGGTAGACACAAATCCATGTACAAAAATAAACGCTTAGATGGAATTCTTTTCATCAGGGATCACAGTGCTCCCTCCGAGAGCTCAAACTACCTAGCAAAATCCCAATGGCAAGCACACAAAGCCCTCTTTCGAGCTGTTGCCTGCGGCTCTCAAAGCACACTGTCTATTGCTGCCACCTCTGGTTACCCTCAGAGGCAGAAGGTAAGGTGCTATTGCTAAAGACACCATGCACTTCAGAAATAGAAAGCCCTGGGTTGAGTCTAACCTGAATGCCCTTGTCCTCAGAACTAGCTTTCAAGTACTAGAAAGCCCCATGTTACCAAGTGATCTCTAGTTGAACTTAAGGCTCACCCGACAATGGGAAAACCATATCTAGTACTCAATACCTAGTCATCTACTCAGTGCTAATGAAGTTACAGTTATTGAAGGGATATTTTAACCACTAATTTACTAAACCAGAATAACCCTTAACAACAATCTATAAGCATTTGCCCTTATACCCACAGATAAGTATAGTCTTCATCTCTCAAAAAGAAATTTCTCTTTGCAACAGATGATGACCACTATAGAAAACCACAATTAACCAAAATTCAGAGCTCTGGATCTCAGTCCCAGTGGATACACATACAAGACATTCTCATACATAGGGCGCGGGGAACATGATGGAAGAGGGGCCAGAAAGATTGTAAAAGCTGGAGGATCAGGGAGTTTACTATGAGATTTGTTCCTTACTAACATCGGAAACTACATACATAAAGTTACACCAACATGTCTACCCAAACAAGGTAAACAACAGCAATGGGCAGAGGAAAAGCCCATGGACTCAACCTTACACAAAGAACTAGGCAACTGAGAAAGCCTGGGAGTGAGACCGGTGGTCTTCCTTCCCTTGGGAGGAGTACACTAATCAGATGTCCAGTATGACATTATTAGTCTTGTACATGTATGTAAAATTTTACAGACTGTGTAGGTTATATTTAGGAACACATGCATATGTACATTTATTCATATATGTTTGGAATAACAATTAGTGAAAAGGAAAGACACCATGAATTTGATGGAGAGCCTCCAGGGGTATATGGGAGGATTTGGAGAAAGGAAAGGGAAAGAAGAAATGTAATTAAATATAATCTCTCTCTCTCTCTCTCTCTCTCTCTCTCTCTCTCTCTCTCTCTCTCTCATACACACACACACACAACACACACACAGAGGAATAAAATCAAGGTGGACAGTTCTGAGGAATGACACAGAGGTTAATTTCTGACTGCCACATGCACACAAACACACATGCCTCTAGACTTATACACATAACTTCCTTTGCACATATGTACTTTTGGGCACACATGCATGCCCCCCCACACATGTATACTCACAAGCACACACAGAAACTTCTTTGATGTTTTCTTCTCAACATGCATGCAAAATCCTCACATCTTGCCCACCTACTTGTACCCACCCTCTACCTTTGCAGTCTCCCCCAACACAGAAAAAATTCTCAAGTGTTACAGTGTGACCCACAGTATTCCCGTTTGTGCATATTTCTTTGCTTACATGTTCATTGCAATGACTCTTTGGGCTGCTATGGGGTCTCTGGCTTCTGCTACGCTTATCAAAACTGGAACCTCACTAAAACTTCTCTTGGATATCCTGTTGTCCTGTGTCATGATCTGTAGGACCAGCCCTTTCACATACTCCAGTAACTCACAGATGGGGTAGATGTTGGGATGGACCAATTAAGAGCCCTGGATCTGGCCTTGAGAGGTATCAGAGATGGTCAGCCCACTGGCTCTCAAGTTCTCATATCCTAGGTGCTGTCTCACCTGCAACCCATCCAACCAGGGTCAGCTCTACCTTGCTGCCCAAGTGAAGTACACGGCCTGCTCTCCTGAGTGCTGCAGCCAGTGAGGGACATGGCAAGTTCTCCCACTAGTGAGTGGAAAAGGTTGTTTCTCCCTATCACCATCTAGCAGACAAAAGTCAGGGCTTCAGATCGGGTTCACCTGCAACTCCCATGTCCAGGGTCAGCTCTCTCAAATGTCATAGTTTGCAAGGGGCCAGGGTGGGGTAGGGCATCTCTCCCTCACCTGTGCTACTTCAGGACAAACAAGTTGCAGGACCAGCTCACCCAAGCTCATGCCCCTGGGGATAGCTCACCTGAACCCCTGCCATCAGAGTCAGCTCTACTGTGCTGTTCTCCCCAGAGCTGCAGCTGGTGAATGACAGGGCCACCTCTCCTGCTCTTGTGTCCACAGGACCAGGTATCCTACTGCCACAGGTGGTGAGGAATGACAGGGAAGGAGGGTATCTCCATGCCATCACAAGAAACAAGTGCTAGGGTCAGAGTACTCATGCTAACACCCTTGGGGTCCCCTCAACCACAACTCCAAGAATGTTCAGGGTAGGGTAGGGGGGCACTCTTTCCGGTTACTGCAGCTGACTAGGAGTGAGGTCAGCTCTTCCACCTACACAACTCTAGTGCCAGCTTCCCACATTGCCCAGGTGAGGTGTGAGGTGTGGGGACAATTCTGCACAATTCTCAGACATCAACATTTCCTTGGATGGCAGGCCAGACCAGGAATGTCTGCCTGGTCTTTGGTGGTAACCTTGTTGCGGCAGGGCCATGGACCCAGATATGGCTCTTGGTGGAAGCATGGGCCAGGACCTCACCATGATCCTAGCTGGCATCACTGGCTTCTCACATAAGGCTGTTCCTCAATACTCTTGACTCAGTTCTACCACATCCTTCTGTTTTCTTGCCTTTCCGTTTCTCTACTATTAACTTGTTCCTCTTAGTGGTTCCTGGGATCTCTGCATGTCTGGGGTCATCTCTGGAGTGTCTCAGAAGTGCTGTACCCTGTTTGTGCATTATGGCCCCAGGCAGGAGTCATATGAGCATGGTTGACTCCCCCTGCCAGGCCTGCATGGTACTGGACTGGTGGTTATCTTAGGATGCCTCCCTGTCTGGGTCTCCTGGCACCAGACTGGTGGTGGTCTTAGGCTCACTGTTTTTTCAGGGAATGTTAAGCTATTAATCATTCAGATGTTCGTAGTTCAGAAGACAGAGCATAACATGGCCCCTTTCTTCTCTGCCACCTACGGACACACATGTGGTGTAGCAGCCACACTTGCAACACCTCCAGGGCAGGTTGGACTTCTTCTAAAATCTAGGATCTCATGGTATTCTAAACACTCCCTTCAATTTATTCACTTTCCCTCATGTCCCAGGAGTTTAATTTTGTGTGCATAAGGAAAGCTTATTTCTCTGAAATATGTACTTTGGGTGAGAATCAATCATAACTGATATTTTGCTCCAGTAAATTGTTTCTGGAATGATTAAAAGTCTCGGAATTAACGACTTCTTCTGAAAGGATCCAGACCAAGGAAAATGTAGATGCACTGTGTTTGACAGAGCTTGGTTCTCTGGGGTCAAGCTTATCTAAGATCATACCTGTTTCCTTTGTGTCTGTACAGACGCCTTGCAATTAGGACATGTTTATGTTCAATCTTTATACCTCCCCCGCATTATCTGCCTGTTCTCTGTTGTAACAAATCATTTTATAATTAGCTGAAGGAGAATGGAAAAATCATGGTATGGTCAGAGCAGCAATTATCTTGGTGAGATGTCACTGTTAGAATTTGCACATTAAAAAAAGATTAAGGTTTTTACTTTTCAGAGGTGCTTCAGATAAGCCCACAGAGGTGTTCATGTTGGCACACACGTGTTCCCATTCACCTAGTACGTAGTTATCAGCTGTGACTGTGGTCTCAGCACTGTTTTAGTTCCTGAAGATGAGATTGTGAAGAATGCTAAATTCCGCCATTGTAAACTTTTATATTTTGTGAGAAAGAAAGTGATCACAGAAAAAGTGATTTTCATGTTACATAACGCACTCATGATTCCAGGCACACCAAAACATGCTCATCTTCCACACTGATGGAGAGGCACTTGCACTGTGTGCTGATACACTGTAAGAGAAAGAGAACCTGTTACCCATAGTCAGATGCTCTCCAGAGTACATGGCTCAGTAGCATTCTGGACCTTCAGCCACCGTTCTTCAAAGAATCACATGGTTCCAAGGAAAAAGGCAGTGAGCTCACTGGCCCTCATGTTTAACTGGGGACTTGGTTTTATTTGACTGCTCATAGTTAGGGTAATGTTGAGCTGTACCCCATATGTGTGTCTTTTTCCTCTCTATTCCCATTGGCCCCGGAAAGGGGAGATGGTGTTTTATCTGCCGGAGCCTCACTATTACCATTCCTCAGAGGAAATGGTGGAATCAGAGAAGCCTCTAAAATACCTTTGGCTTATAATGGGCATTTCTCACAAGACTCGATTACCCTGGCACCCCACTGCTCACTCAGCATGTCACCTCCTGCCTCTCAGTACCCCATTCCCTCCAGACCTCTGATCAGAACAGAATAGCTGAAGGCCATCTTTTCAGTAGTGTTGAAAAACCACAGAGCTAGGATGGGTTAGCTTTCTGCGTCTCCCTGCATGAACAAGCATATTGTCCAAAGACTGATTTAGGAGGCCAGTTTGGAAGTTTCCCTGACCTTTGGTGGGTGGCCTGGAGCCATTCCCCACAGTTCTTACTGACCACAGTCACATTGCTCTTTTGTTGCTTTTACTTGGTGCCTTTCTTCTCCTTATAGGGGATAAGAGAAAGTGTCTTAGGCACTGACTTCTCTAGTACAGTGCTGGGAAGAAGGGCTACTCTACTCAAATGTGCAGATGAAGGGGAACAGAGTTCTTAAAGTCTCCCTGGTCATGTAGCTCCAACCGTAGTCACCCTATGGCTTCGCCTGGGGACTTGGTGTTTTTCCTTAACTATGCCAAGGGAACAGCTGTCCTTGGCAGGCCTGGCTTCCTGCATGCTGTGTCATGGCCCCATTGCTTCAAAAAGAGCCCCAGGAGGGGAGGCCTGGAGCAACACAAACCTGCCAGCTTGTCCTGTTCCCATGGTTCCTTTTGGAATCTGCTCTTCCCCTCTTGGCTCACAGAACCTGTCCACGAAGGAGCCAAGCTCTCCTGCTCTAAAACCTATTTCTGTTTGCATCCAGTCTTCAGTCAGAGAGTCCAATGTCCAATCTTAACTGCCCAATAACTGGATTTGCTTTCCACAAAAGAAAGGACATCTGTGATGGTGGGTTTATTTTGATTGATTGGACTATGGGATATGACCCACAATAGAAAGAGCTAGAGGTGGATGTTGCATTCACAGCTAGGAAGCAGAGACCAATGGAAAGTTTGTGCTCATCACAGTCATTCCTTTTTACTGAGCCTGGAACATATGGAATGATACTGCATGCAGGGTGGGTTTCCCCACATTAATCAACTAATCTAGGTAATTTATTATAGACATGCCCAGAGAGTTATTTCCAAGGTGATTCTATATCACATCAAGATGGCAAGATTAGCCATCACATTGGCCATAAGCTGCCTTGCCTTTCACCACCATAATATACCACATTCCCGAAACAAGACCAACCCACTATGGACTTCCAAAATTAAAAGCCAAAATAGCTTTTTTTCCTTGTAAGATGATTGTCTCCAGTATTTCTTGTCATGGAAACCTGGCTGTTACATGTACTAGCCACATATGTTTGAAAGTCATGGTCATATTTTCATTTATCAAATGTGATCTTGGTACCTATTCTCTGTCTACTTTTCTATCTATCTAGAGTCAATGTAAACAAAATTACAAATGTCATATAATCATATATATGCATTATATAATTCAGACATTTGTCTGAAAACTAAAGACCTGCTGTGCAACCAACTATAAACATTGCACCTAACACAACAAACAATAATTTCTTACTTTATAATACAAGTACATATTGTTTGTCCCCAAATTATATCTTTTAGATGTCTTAAAAACAAGGAAATCCTATATGTTTAACGGATGCCATAATTTTTTTCTCTCTCTTTAATCTATCCCAGTTTAATTTTTTTCCATAATATTGTTGCATTGTGTCAGGTTGGTCAGAAACTTGAATTATTAGTTAGGCTTGGATAGGGTGAATACATATAAATGTGCAAACAAGATGGGATGGGCCTGCTGAGAAAGAATAACAAAAGAAAGAGAAGGAATTCACAGAGTCATAATCTGAGGTTCTTATTTCTTCACACTGAGTACCTAAAAAGAAAAAGGGCCTAGAAAGAATAAATTGACCATAGAACAAACTTGCCAACTCTGTTGCACACTCTGTGAGTGCTCCCGGGCATTGAACTAGTTGTTAAGTAACACAGGCATACTATGACTACTTAAAAATTAATTTCTCTTCTTAAGCTTCCTCCACCATTCAGGATTCAATTAGTTCAACTCAGTGAGCTCCTGCCAGACTCCTGCAACTTAAACGCAGGACCTCCTGTGATCAGCATGACTGCCCTGAGGGTGCTCTGAATCCTGAGCTTGTGAGAATAGAAGCAACAATAGAAGAGAAATGTCAGTCACAGTAGTATAAAAAAGAGTTGGGACTAGACAGTACATAATTAAAAATAATCTCCAATATGTATAAAAACTGCAAGGAATCTTAAAATGCCTACTTATTACCAGTTCTGAGCTTTGTCTTTTTTCCTTAGTTACTTATAGTTATACAATCAAAATAGCACCTGGCGATGTTTGCACATTCAGTCTGCACCATAGCAGAAAAACTGGACCTAAGTCACCAAGAAAAGATATAGAGTTGGTATATTGTAGTGTGTGTGTGTGTGTGTGTGTGTGTGTGTGTGTGTATGTGTGTGTGTGTGTGTGTGTGTGTATGCATGTGTGTGTATGGATATGCGTGTGTATGCTATATATTCAAGTATTGTATTATATTAGGTATCTCATTTTTGTTATTTATCACCAAATCAGACATTTAGGACAGTTTTGTAGAAAAATAGAGTCTTGAGGAACAAGATTATTTTTTCTTTATGAAATGTAAAGTTGGCCAGGACAAGACAACATTCTATTAAAGCAAAGTTATAAGAAAACCATGTGTTGTTTTTGTGTGTGTGTATGCAACATGTGGAAGTCAATGACAAATGTATACATACATGTGTGTCACGTGTGGAGGTCAATGTTCATATATATATGCATATATATGTATATAAATATATCTAAATCACCCATCATTGACCTCTACATGTTACACACTTGTTTGTGTGTATATACATGTGTGTGACATATGGAGGTCAGTGATGGGTGATTTGGAGACAGGGTTTCTCATCTTGCCAGGCTAGCATGCTTCAGGGTTCCAAAGATGTCCATGATACCCTGTGCTGTGATATAAGCCATCACTAATGTGGGTACCACTAATCATACTCTTGTCCCTGTGTCTTCATGGCAAACACTTTACCAGCCACGCTATCATCCTTGCCTGTAGTTTCCTTTTTACGAATAGCTCACAGCTTTCATTCTGCACATTTCTCCTTTCCTTCCCCAAGTTTTTACGCTTATCTGTTCCTTTTTTTCTCTCTTTTTCTCCCATCACCTCTTTCCTTAGTAATTTTCTTAAACTTTTTATTCAAGATTACATGTGGTTTGGGATGTTTCACTGACATTCTCTCATGTTGAATCTCTCCAAGTTTCCTTTTTATGTGCTTGAAATGGGTGGTACAGAGCAGGGAAACACAGACCATAGAGAGAGAGCCCAGGCTTCATGCAAAGGCCAGTGCAGCAAGTACTTGTGCCTTGGTGGATAAGGATGGGATCTCTGACACTTCTCCAAGGACACACTTTTCATTTTGTATTCTGGCCATGCTTCTGAGCCTGACTTCATTTGCTGTGTTCTTTCCAAGCTGAGTATATGGTATTGCAACCTGGAAAAGTTGTTAGTCCATGACTTCTGTGACTATTTGTACCTATGAAGAGGAATCTAAGACATATGTGTATGTAGGATATAAACTACCAAAGGTAAATACTTTCATTTTTTTTAAAAAAAAATGATACACTGGATCTTTAGCCTCCAAATCTTACTAATCCCAATTTATTTAATCCATAGATTAAACATAGCTAAACCATGTTTAAGCACAGTATTAGACGGACGTATTATTTTTCTAATACAAAAAATCTGAATTTTTATGGCAAAAATATTTTCCACAAATGTTGACTTAGTTCACAGCGGTCAACATAAAAATCTGTCAGTAATGAGTACAGTTGCTTAAGTCACCTGTAACTTATGAATGTGTAGATTTAAAAGACAACAGAATCCCTCCACTGTAGGTCAAGTGCTGTGTAAATGCTGGGATATAAGGGGAATAACAGCATACAGGAAACAGTTAAGATAAACTACATGTGCAAACCTAAAACATACACTTCTAACAACAGCCAAGGAAGGCATTTTAATTTTAAAAAGGTGACTACAGTGATGTGTATATCATGAGGGAACATTCTGAATTATAGAATTATGAAATGTCTATGGCATTTGAGAGGCAAGACCTTTGGGGTAACTGGGAAGATGGGACAACCTTCTCAAAGGAAGGGCTGTCCATAGGCTGGCTGCCTGATAACTGGGTGAGCTATGGCAGGAGATTCTTTGTAAAGCTGTAGTGCAACCTGGCCTCTCTAGGCATTTCCACAACCTGTGTCCTGCTCTGCCTTGAGACTCCATGGAATCTCCACTGCAATGTCTTCACTAAACATGGGTTCTTTCTTGCTGGACTTGCAGAGTTCTAGAGAAATAAATCTCTCTCTAGAGATCATTGAGCCACAGTAAAAGCAACCAGATAAAGAAATGTGAATATTGTGATCATTACCATCTTTAGAAAGGAAGCCCAGGGAAACAGACCTTGTACTAGGTGACACGGAGAAGAGTGGTAGGGGCAGAGAGGTCCCATCCTATCACCTGCTTCTGGAGAATGTGGGCTCGATGCTTATGTCAGGTGTTTTCAGTAGACTCTGGATAAGAGCAGAGTTTAGAAAACAGAGTAAAAGATATCTGTGCAACTTGAACAGTTGTAGCCAGTGGTAAGACACAAATCACCTGCAAGTTTCTTAAAGAAAAGAGGCTTTGGCAGCTGATTCCTCCTGAATCATTTCTGGATGCTGGTCAGGCGTGCCAAAAATTCTATAGTCAACTAATCTAGAGAGGGGAGAGGGGACTAGTGAGGATCTCTGGTTGCAGATGCTCTTATTCTTGGTACAACTCTTCTGAGTGTTTTCTAAGGCTGATATTATTAACAGATGGAGAGATGTGACTCAGAGATTTTACCCTTTTCTTCTTCAACATTTTGATATTTGTGATGTATTCAACAGATAAAGTAGAGGACACTTTAATGACTAGCTCCTTGGCCTCCCCCAATTTTACCCCAGTATTCATTGGCATTACATTGTCTGATGCTGTTCATTTGACTTGTATATTGGCCAAAGGGTGTAGCTAATAGCCTTGGAGGTATTTGTTTGGGGTTATTTCCAAAGGAGAGTGAATGTAAACAACCTAGTAAATCACTGAAGAGGAAAGGGTTGACTCTGTCACTTTCAGTCTGTTCTGTTATCTTTCCTGCCTGCATAATGGCTTCCATAGCCCAGAGTCTATGGTTTTACTATTGATAAATGAGGACTAGAAGGAAGAAAAATCAAGCACAGAAATGGAATACACAGGGCAAGATGTTTAGATGTGTTCATGATTTAAAAAAATTAACAGAAGAGATTAATACATGCAAACTTTTTAAAAACAACTTTATTTTACAAAACAAAGATAAATGTTCAGATTTTAAACATTTTTTGCTTAAAATTATACATTTTTGTCAGTACTTTTTTCCGATTTTAACATAGTTTTTACATAAAACTATATGAATATATTTTTTAGTCAGTACTTGATTTTTTTCAGGTATGATAGTATGCCTTGAAAACTTAATAGTTACAATGAGCATAAAGTACATGTAAAACAAAATGTAACATGGAAATAGTTAAAATTTTCTGGTTTTGTAACTATTTTTTTTTGGTTTGTTTTGTTTTCTTTATTTCTTGGACTTCATATAGTCTGTGAGTTGTTTCTGGGGGAGTGCAAGCCTCTGGGGTTAGCATCCCACTATCAGTGACTGCATATTATGTCTGTTCTTTTGTGACTGGGTTATGTCACTCAGGATGATATTCTCCAGATGCATCAATTTTCTTAAGAATTTGGTTAAGTCATTGTTTCTGGTGGCTGAGTAGTATTCCATTGTGTATATGTACCACAATTTTTGTATCCATTCATCTTCTGAAGGACATCTGGGTTCCTTCCAGCTTCTGGCTATTATAAATAGAGCTGCTATGAACATTGTGGTACATATATCTTTGTTGTATATTAAAGTGTCTCTGGGGTATATGCCCAGAAGTGGAATAGCTGGGTCTTCAGGTAGTACTATATCCAATTTTCTGAGGTATCGCCAGACAAATTTCCAGAGTGGTTGTATTAGCTTGCAACCCCACCAACAGTGGAGAAGTGTTTCTCTTTCTCCAAAGCCTCGCCAGCATCTGCTGTCATCTGAGTTTTGGATCTTGGCCAATCTGACTGGTGTGAGGTGGAATCTCAGGGTTGTTTTGATTTGCATTTCCCTGATGGCTAGGGATGTCGAGCACTTCCTCAGATGTTTTTCGGCCATTCGGTGTTCCTCAACTGAAAACGTTTTGTTTAGCTCTGTACCCCATTTTTTAATAGGGTTATTTGATTCTCTGGTGTCTAGCTTTTTGAGTTCCTTGTACACCTTGGATATTAGGCCTCTATCTGATGTGGTGTTGGTAAAGATCTTTTCCCATTCTGTTGGTTGCCATTTTGTTTTCTTGACGATGTCCTTAGCCTTACAGAAACTTTGCAATCTCATTAAGTCCCATTTGTTAATCTTTGACCTTAGAACTTGAGCCATTGGTGTTTTGTCCAGGAAATTTTCTCCTGTGCTTATGTGTTCTAAGGTTTTCCCTACTTTCTCATCTAATAGTTTCAGTGTATCTGGTTTAATGTGGAGATCTTTGATCCACTTACACTTGAGCTTTGTACAAGGAGATAAGAAAGGGTCTATTTTCATTCTTTTGCATGCTGAGTGGCAGTTGAACCAGCACCATTTGTTGAATAGGCTGTCCTTTTTCCATTGAATGTTTACTGCTCCTTTGTCAAAAATCAGGTGACCATATACATGAGGGCTCATTTCTGGATCTTCTATTCTATTCCATTGATGCACATGCCTATTTCTGTAACAGTACCATGCAGTTTTCAGCACAATTGCCTTGTAATATAGCTTGAGGTCAGGGATAGTGATTACCGCAGATGTTTTTTTGTTGTTGAGGATGGATTTCGCTATTCTAGGTCTTTTGTTGTTCCATATGAATTGCACATTGATCTTTCCAATTCCATGAAGAACTGGGTTGGAATTTTGATGGGGATTGCATTGAATCTATAGATTGCTTTTGGTAGGATGGCTATTTTTAAGATGTTGATTTTTCTAATCCATGAGCATGGGAGATATTTCCATTTTCTGAGATCCTCCTCAATTTCTTTCTTTAGAGGTTTGAAGTTCTTGTCATACAGGTCCTTCACTTGCTTAGTTAGAGTCACACCAAGGCATTTCATAGTTTTTGTGACTATTGTGAAGGGTACCTTTTCCCTAATTTCTTTCTCCACATGTTTGTCCTTTGAGTATAGGAAGGCTACTGATTTGTTTGAGTTAATTTTGTATTCAGCCACTTTGCTGAACTTGTTTATCAGCTGTAGGAGTTCTCTGGTGGAATTTTTGGGGTCACTCAAGTACACTATCATGTCATCGGCAAAGAGTGATGTTTTTATCTCTTCCTTTCCGATTTGTATCCCCTTGATCTCCTTTTGCTGTCTAATTGCTCCAGCCAGGACTTCTAGTACTATGTTGAATGGGTAGGGAGAGAGTGGGCAGCCTTGTCGAGTCCCTGATATTAGTGGGATTGCTTCAAGTTTCTCGCCATTAAGTTTGATGTTGGCTGTTGGTTTGCTGTATATTGCTTTTATTATGTTTAAGTATGGACATTGGATTCCTGTTCTTTCCAGGACTTTTAACATGAAGGGGTGTTGGATTTTGTCGAATGCTTTCTCAGCGTCTAGTGAGATGACCATGTGATTTTGATCTTTGAGTTTGTTTATATGGTGGATTACGTTGATGGATTTCCTTATGTTAAACCATCCCTGCATCCCAGGGATGAAGCCTACTTGGTCATGATGAATGATCGTTTTGATGTGTTCTTGGATTCAGTTTGCAAGGATATTGTTGAGTATTTTTTTGTCAATGTTCATAAGTGAGATTGGTCTGAAGTTCTCTTTCCTTGTAGGGTCTTTGTGTGTTTTAGGTTATTGTATCCTCAAAAAATGAGTTTGATAATATTCCATCTGATTCTATCTTTTGGAATAGTTTGGCAAGTATTGGTGTTATATCATCAATAAAAGTCTGATAAAATTCTGCACTGAACCCGTCTGGACCTGGGCTTTTTTTGGTTGGGAGGCTTTTGATGATTTCTTCTATTTCTTTAGGTGTTATAAGGTTATTTAGATGGTTTACTTGGTCCTGGTTTAACTTTGGGATCTTGTATCGGTCTAGGAATTCGTCCATTTCCTCCAGATTTTCCAATTTTGTGGAGTATAAGTTTTTGTAGTAGGAGCTGAGGATTTCTTGAATTTCCTTAGTTTCAGTTGTTATGTCGCCACTTTTCTTTCTGATTTTGTTAATTTGGATACTCTCTCTTTGCCCTCTAGTTAGTCTGGCTAGGGGTTTATCAATCTTGTTGATTTTCTCAAAGAACCAACTCTTTGTTTTGTTGATTTTTTCAATGGTTCCTTTTGTTTCTATTTGGTCTATTTCTGCACTAATTTTGATTATTTCTTGCCGTCTACTCTTTTTGGGTATTTCTGCTTCCTTTTGTTCTAGGGCTTTTATCTGTGCTGTCAGGTTGCTGATGTAAGCTCTCTCCAGTTTTTTTTTGGAAGCACTTAGGGCTATGAGTTTTCCTCTCAATACTGCTTTCATTGCATCCCATAGGTTTGAGTATGTTGTGTTTTCGTTTGCGTTGAATTCTAGAAAATCCTTAATTTCTTTCTTTATTTCTTCTTTGACCCTGCTATCATTTAACAGAGCGTTGTTAGTTTCCATGTGTATGTGGGCTTTTTGTTGTCTTTGTTGTTGTTAAAGACCAGCCGTAGACCATGGTGATCTGAGAGGATGCATGGGAGTATTTCAATCTTCTTATATTTATGGAGGCTCGTTTTGTGTCCAATTATGTGGTCAATTTTTGAGAAGGTGCCATGGGGTGGTGAGAAGAAGGTGTATTCTTTTACTTTAGGATAATATGTTCTGTATATATCTATTAATTCTAGTTGGTTCAAAGTCTCTGCTAGTTTTGCAGTGTCCTTGTTCAGTTTCTGTTTCCATGATCTGTCCATTGGTGAGAGTGGGGTATTAAAGTCTCCCACTATTATTGTGTGGGGTGAAATGTACTTTTTGAGCTTTAGTAGGTTTTTTTTTTATGAGTGTGGCTGCTTTTTTATTTGGAGCATATATGTTAAGGATTGAGAGTTCCTCCTGACAGATTTTCCCAGTATTGGGTAAAAAGTGTTCTTCCTTATCTTTTTTGATAACTTTTGGTTGGAAATTTACTTTATTCGATATTAGAATAGCCACTCCAGCTTGCTTCTTGGAGCTGTTTGCTTGGAAGTTTTTTTCCCACCCTTTTACTCTGAGATAGTGTCTGTCTCTGTCTCTGAGATGAGTTTTCTGTATGCAGCAAAAGGCTGGATTTTGTTTATGTATCCAGTCTGATAGTCTAAGTCTCTTTATTGGGGAGTTGAGTCCATGTATGTTAATACATATCAAGGAATAGTTGTTTCTGTTTCCTGCCATTATTGCTTTTTTGGGTTGAGTTGTGTCTGTGTTTTTTTCTTTTTTTAGTTTTCTTGTTTAGGAGTTTTCTTGTTTTTACTAGGCTGTATTTTCCCTCATTGTATTGGGTTTTCCACCTATTATTCATTGTAGTGCTGGGTTTGTGGTCAGATATTGTGTAAATTTTGATTTTTCTTGAAATATCTTCATCTCTCCATCGATGGTGATTGATAGTTTTGCTGGGTATAGCAGCTTGGGCTGGCACTTGTGCTCTCTTAGTGTGTGCATGATGTCTGTCCAGGCTCTTCTAGCTTTCATAGTCTCTGTTGAGAAATCGGGTCTGAGTCTGATTGGCCTGCCTTTATATGTTACTGGACCTTTTCCCCTTACTGCTTTTAGTATTCTTTCTTTGCTTTGGATACTTGATGTTTTTACTATTATGTGTCGGGAGGTATTTCTTTTCTGGTCCAACCTATTTGAAGTTCTGAAGGCTTCTTTTATGCTCGTGGTCATCTCATTCTTGAGGGTAGGGAAGTTTTCTTCTACGATTTTGTTGAAGATATTTACTGTGCATCTTAGTTGATACTCTTCTCCCTCTTCTATTCCCATTATCCTTAGGTTTGGTCATCTCATTGTATCTTGTATTTTCTGGACATTTTGGTTTAGGAGCTTTTTGTTTTTTGCATCTTCTGTGGCTGTTTTGTCTATGTTTGCAATGTTGTCTTCTGCCCCCGAGATTCTCTCTTTGATCTCTTGTAATCTATTGGAAATGCTTGCTTCTGTGACTCCTGATTTCTTTTTTTATGTGTTCTGCCTCTAGGGTTATCTCTTTTAGCATTTTCTTTATTGTGTCAATTTCCGTTTTAATTTCCCTCTTCCATTCCTTTATTTCTTTGGTTCTGTTTTCCTCTAGTTCTTTGAGTTCTTTGAGTGTTTTTCTTGTTTCTTCTTAAAAGCTTCTGAATCTTTTTGCTTTTCCTCCCTTTCTTGTTTAAGTATCTCTATCAGCTTCTTGAGGTATGATTTCAGGTCTGTGTCTTCTTTTTCTGGAGTGTTTGGAATTCCGATGTTTGCTGTTATGGGAGAGCTGGGTTCTGGTGTTGCTATGCTAGATTGTCTTGGTTTCCTTGGGATATACTCTTTCGCTTTCCTCTTGCCATTTATTTGTCAGTGATATGTTCTTGCCTTTCCCTTGTATCTGGTCTGTGTCCCTGGATCTCCACTGGTCCAGGTGTCAGATGGGCCAAGCCCTGTTCTATGCCTCAGAGTCTTCGGGTGGGAACAGAAGTTCCAAAGTTCTGTTCCTGGTCGCTGGCTCAGGCAGGGCAGGGCAGGGCAAGGCAGGGGGTGCACTTGCCGTGTGCGCTCCGCAGAGATCCCTCTGCTCCCCTGCAGCCTAGGTCTCCCACTCACCAGTTATTCAGCCTTTACGAGCTGCCATTCTGGGTGGCAGATGGGCCGGGCTCCGTTCTGCATCCTGAAGTCTCCGATGGGTGGAAACAGAAGGTCTAAATTTCTGTTCCGGGTCGCTGGATTGGGCAAGGCAGAGCAGGGCAAGGCAGGGGGTGCACTTTCCGTGTGCACTCCGCAGAGATCTCTCTGCTCCCCGGCAGCCCAGGTCTCCCACCCACCGGTTGCTCAGCCTCTACGGGCCGCTGTTCCCGCAATATTTTCTCCATAGGATTTAGATGGAAGTGAGGATGGTGGTACATATTATAAAACTTTGTCATGGGGCTGGGGTGGTGTAAAGTGCTTGCCACACATGCATGAGCAGCTGGGTCAGATTCCAAGCATCCAGGTATAATACTGGGCATAGTGTTGCTCATAGATCATCCCAGCACAGGGTGGTTGTACACTGAGTGCTGAGAGTCTTCTGGCCAAACTAGCCATTTGATGGATTCTGGGTTTAGTGAGAAAAACTGACTCACAAGTGAATGTGGAGGAAAAGAGTGAAAGATACCTAATGTTGTCCTTTGGCCTCCACATGCATGTGTAGACATGTGTACCACACCTTTGCACATGTGTACATGCATACATAAATTACACACACACACACACACACACACATACACACACAAACATACACACACACACACACACACACACACACAGACACACACGAGAAAACATCTAACTCAGACAAAGGGGAGACAGTGGTCAGACACCACCTTGCCAGCCCTGCTACAGCGTTGGCTTTCATTGCAACATTTCTAATCTAAGGTAGATGGCTTGAGATAATTTAGCATGCAGCAAAATAATATGAATAGGGTCTGGAGATATGGCTCAGCCAATGGTGTTTGCTGTGTAAACCCAAGGACCTGAGTTCAACTCCTCGTAGCCACACAAACAGCTGGATATGGCAGTGCATTTCTCCAAGCCTAAAATAGAGGAGGTGGGAATTTAAGGATACCTGGGGTTTAATCTTTTCATGTAGGTGAGCTTCAGGCTCCAGAAGAAATAACTCTCTCAAGAAATAAGGTGGAGAGTGTTAGAGGAAGTCACTGGATATTGATCGCTGGCTTCCACATGCGTATGTTCATGAACCTGCATAGACACATGCACACATAGACATGTACACATGCATACATGAATATATGCAATGCATACATGTACAATTGCACATACAAAGTTACAATAAACCCATCACCCATGTATTTTAGCATCACTCTTCTGGAGTTGGGGCTATATCTGCAGACACCATTGGCTCTTACCCTGCAGTGGCTTCCCTGAGTAGCAGCACTCCTGTGGTTCTATGCCTGACACTTCCCTGACATTGCTCATTGTTTAACGGCCACATGGAGGTCTTGGGGGTTCATTTCCAAGCCCACATTGTGCCCTGTGCAGGTCTCAACTTTCAGAGACGACAACAGCTTTTCAGGGATCCGGCCCAGTCTAGATTTGATTTCGGCTTTCCGTTGCTGTTGCAAAGGCATCTTGTGTTCTGGGATATTTTTGACGTTTGAATCATGTGTCAAGATGTTGTTGATTCTAGTGATGGCAATGCTTCCCTCGTATGCAGAACAGATTGTTAAACATGCCCAGGCTGGGTGCTCTCTTCATTTTGCTCTTCCCGATTTTATTGTCACTTCAGAAATAAACCACAACACATAAAGGCGCCCTGAGAAGGCAGCTTTAAGAGCCCTGGGGTAGAGCTAAAAGCAGATCCCTTGATTTTATGTTGGAGCCATCTGGTGCTTACATCAGCTACCCCTTGTTTTCAAATATATATTATTTGCGACTTTGTTGAGCTGAATAACATGAGCCCCTTTGGTACAGCAAATATTGTGAACGTACAGAGATTAAAATAAAAGAACTAGCTAGTCATTTCATATGTGTCTGTGGATCTGAGTGGATTGCATCTGCATTCCCCAGAGCTGGAGAGTGTGGACACTGAACAGAAGTATCTTAAGTTCATTCTCTGGACACAAGACTAGTTAAGTCTACGGGGACTGAAGTCGGAGCTAGCCTTACTGCATGTTTACTACATCTCAGGCTTTGACCTTAAACACTTCAAATGTTGTATGTTCTTCAGGCCTAAATTATCATTAACTAGATAAAAAGAATCCTAAATTTTCAGGTATTTAGATACTACTAGACATAACGTTGGCTCTCACAGAGGCACTCTTGAGAGGCCAGGTAGGAGCGTAGCTACCATATCCTGTTGGAGGTACCAAGTTCTTGTTTTGGAAGGGAGAGTGACAGGGGCCATGCCATAGCTTTTTCAGGCTACTGTATAGAAATTCCACATGTCAGAACTGATTAAAGCATTATTGGCTAGAAAAATATGTCACTGAATCTTGCCTAAAAAAATCTTCCCCAAATGAATTTTCAAGCCTATTGTCATTATTTGGATGTGCAGTTTACCCTATGGGCTCATGGGTTTGAACACTTGGTCCCAACTGGGGCTGTTCTCTCAGGCACTGTGGAACATCGAGGGATTTGTGCTGGCAGAAGTCAGTCACTTGGAGATCTGCCCAGATGTGACCTATAATGGACAGAGCTCCAGCCCCCATGCTTTCCCAGCTGCAGAGGACTTTATTCCTTTAAACCATGAACCAAAAGAAGCCTCTCTTCTTTTAAGCTGCTTCTGTTGGTGATTTGGTCAAAGCAAGAAGAGTAATTGAAAACCCCAATTAACTGGCAGGTGCTAGGAGTGTGTTGACTTAAACACAAAGCTGGCTGGAGAATCTGGGAGAGGCCTGAGCTCAGTCCCCAGCACCCACATCAGGTCACTTCAGCCACTACACCCCCCAGCCCCCCCACTGAGGACCGGATCCACTTGGCGACCACAGGAAGCAACAGCTCCCAACGAAGTGCTTGGGGCTTCTCAATGTTCAGTGAACTTTGATTGAAGTTTACAGACTGGATGCTGACCTTGTGCAGTGCACAGCAGGGTCCGGTGTCCACACGACTGAACAAGCCCTCCTCTGTCACTGTTCACCGCCTTTTTGAGGAAGAGTGTCTCAGCGAGTCTGGATCTGAAGCTCACCAGCTAGCTCAGGAAAATGACTTTGGATATTCGCCCCCAGCTCACTTTTAGAAACACCTTTTGATGATAAAACGATTTCGAGCCCAGAAAAACCCATTTCCACACATGTGTGGAACAGTAGAGAAAAAGTGAGTGTGTAAATTTCTTCAATTGTTTTGTTTCGTTCCAATTTAGAATATAGCACGCACCCCACAAAACCTTTAGCTGAGCCTTTATAGCCTGGCTGCCGATGCCCTCAGCAAGACGCGTAGCCAGTGCTGAAGAGAAGCTACCCAGTCCAATGGCTTTCCATGTGAGACCGAGTTGCTCACAGCCGGGTGTTACCTGACTGTTCTTGCTTACACTCACCATGCATTCTGTGAGGTTACCTTTACCAAACGCCCCAGGTCAATCTGCGTTCTCGATAATTCCCAACCATTCCTACACTACCCCCTTTAAACGCCTGCCCACACATCTTGCCATGCCCAGTAGCCACCCAGTTCCATCTTGAGCCCTTTACCATATTGCTCTGATGGAGTCTGTTTCCATGGCTTCAGCAACTGCCAGCTCTGTTTTCCCCTTTGATGTGTATGCAAGCAAAAATGCATTTTGCTTTACAGCAAATTCTCAGGGGAATTTAGCATCGAAGCCCCCAAATATCTGCACACAGCAAAAGTCTCATTGTGGGAAGAAGCAGTTCTTTGCATGTGACCTGAATTTGGGATATGGCCTGGTCTTTCCATGCTTAGGTTTGTATTCCACAATCTATTTACTTAGCATGTCCAGTTTCCCGGTGAGAGTCACGTTAGCCAGCTTAAACTACATGTACTTAAAATGTGACTTCACCTCCCTTTCCATCTATTGTTGAAAACCTTACTGAATATATACTTTCTAGAAATAAGATTATAAGAAACATTTCCATAGTATACATTTATTAACTTATGTTATCTTGTGAATCAGAGCATGCTAACTTATAATTCTTCCATATTACTCTTTGAATGGCCAGTCATCTCTGTTGTCCTGTCTTTAAGTAATAAGGCTGTTTCAAGCATGTCTGAATGAATAATTAATCACCTAGCCTGGAATCTGTCTAGTACCCACGTACTAATGCTTGAATTAATTTTCAGCTTATAACTGTTTTCATTTACACCGACTTCCTTGGTAGTTATTTAAGGCAATTTTGTCTTCCCTGTCTGAGGCTTATATGTTAATGTATTTCATTTTAATGAACACTTTTCAAGCTGCAGAAGTAGGCCAGACGCTGCCGGAATGTGTCCTAAGCAAGGAATCTGACTTAAAGATAAACCCTTCAGATGAAAATTCTCAAAAGGAATGATAAAACGGAGATGTTTTAAATTAATAGCGGAGATATTACTCATCTGAAATATATTGGTATCAGAGCCTCCATCTATTTCAAGGAATTAGACAGTGGTGAGGATTTGTGTCTGTACCTGTGACTCTGACAATAATCAAGAGCAGTCTGGAAGAAAAAAAATCTTCTGACTTTATAGTTTTTAAAACACCCTTTCAGCTGAACTCACAATTTATCTGAGTGTATAGTTACATCCAAGTGTCTTAATGTACTCAGCATACTCAAAGTTACTACACTTAATTAGGACAAAAATCTTTTTTTTTGTAATTAAAAATCTTGCTTTTTCTAACATTGAGTATCTTTCTGTTCGGACACTTAAAAATAAGATTCAATAGAAAGTGGGTCTTGCAGAGAATGTTGTTCTCCTGGACAAACCCGAGTCAGCATCGTGCATGAACATTCACTGTTTTAATTAATATTTCAAAGGACTCATAAAAACATTTTTATTGTTTGGCTTTATTCTTTAAACCCTTAAAATATAGTAGGTATTAAGGAACTAAGAATGGATTGTTATAACATAAATGATTTTAGTTAACTCTTTAGCCTTAAAAGAATTCCATTTTCAGAATATAACTTTTGTACTGTTAAAAAGTTGTGCATTAACTAAGTGTATATGTATCAAAGGGTGCTAACTGCACATATTATGCTGTGAATTAGACAATATTACTTTGGTAACAAAATGCAACTATTACTAGGGAGGAATGTGAGTATAAAAATCTAATAATATTACTCTCAACGGTAATGGTGGCTCTCAAACATCGAAAATGAGGCATCCTGTCAGGATTAGGTAGCCTTTAGTTCCCAGAAAGTATCTCCAGATGGATCAAGAAGAAAGCACTGGTTGTTTGAGGGTGAGGAGTCTGTGATCAGAGAGTCATGCCTGGTAATGAATATTTTCTCTATGGACCCTCTTCTTGTCCTGAACTGTTTAGGTCTCAGTGTTGGGCATCGAGTGTATGTTTGTGGACAGACATTACCACAGATCCCACAGTCCTCATTTTTTTCCTGAGTGTATCTAGCATCTTCAGGTCTGATTTCTACTTCTGCTGATTCGAGAATTAACCACCGAGCTCTTGGCTGCATGTCTGGATTCACATATAGGTTTCCAGGGGCTATGGGTGGAGAACCTGCTGGAAAGCCAAAATGAGGACGCTTTTGCATTTCCAGCAGAAGATTTAGGCTTGCAGGCTGCTCAAACAGGTTTGCTACGTGTAAGCCCAGCACATTTGTAGATGGCACCAAACTACAGTGTCAATGGTTGGACACTCCCGAGAGCAAAACCCCACAAACCAAATGCTAGAGACTCTCCCAGTGGAAAAGCTGAATAGGCTGCCTAAAGATACTCAGCCGCTTTGCTTAAGCTAAACATACTACCAGGACTCTTCTCTCCTTCCACTAAGTGAGCAGTGGGCACCATGCTCCCTTAGCGCAGACACTTAGAATTTCACTTCAGACTATTACTGAATAGAAATGGCCACCGAACCTCCAGTAGGATAGTTTGCCCCCCGCCCCCAGTTGTCTATTGGGATTCCAGTCCCAGTCACATTCAAGGCTGTCTATATGGGCATTCAAAACAGGAAGGGTCTGATTGCCTTGTGGCAAATACTAACAACTGGGCCAAGACACATATAGTTTGGAAGTTGATTAGCAATGCCTGTCTGGGTTAAGTGAAGGAGGAGGCTGTCCTCATAATGTCCCCGTTTTTGAGGGTTAGACTCTCCTCTCTGAACTTGCTTTATAATACATTGTTTTGAAATGTAATTTTAATGTTTGACTTTCTGTAACAAAGATTTTCCACACACGACTTCCAACGCCTCGAGCCACTCTTAATCCAATGTAACAGTATCATTTATACCATCACAACCAAACATTTCCTCTACTGCAGTGTACTCCAAAAGTTTAAAGGACATGGCTTAAAATAGACAATTATTTATTTAAATAATTAAACTGCAGTTTTCTTGTTCCTTCAGGTAGGTACTTCCCACTGTAATGTGCTATAATATGCCAAGTAACCTTCTATATCTTATGAACAGAATTAACATTTCAAACTATAACCTCGTCTTATTTTCTGCCAGCAAAGTCTTCAGGAAATGTTGGGCTCTCCACTTGTCCATCAGAGATGAGACGCTTTGCTTCCTCCTTGTCTTCAAATCTATTTGTGTTGAACTTGGTAAATCCCCAATCCTTGGAGATGTGGCTCTTCTGGCAGCCAAGGAACTCGAACGTGGCTCTGCCTAGGGCTTCGATCACACGTTCTTGTTCTGCCACTTGGTGTGGATGGATAGGGTAGCCCTTTTAACCTAAATCTTGACAATTAAAACACCGCTGCTTGTTTTGTAGAGAACTCATAAAGATAACCCAGATGTGGCCTCTGTGGTATTTGTCTAGACCGTTTTGTCTTTAAGTGAAAATCAAATATTTTTGGATGAATTCTGAGAGCTGGGATGCATCAAACTTTAGTGCATGATATCACCTCCCCTGATCCTAGAGGTTTCTCTGTTGGGGTTCAGCTTTTGGAGTGAGGGATTTGTATTATCATGAATGACACCTGCAAGCCTTCCTACCCCAAATGTCTGCAGCCATCTGATTACCCAGCGAAGAGATCAGTAAAGAAGTTCAAAGCACTGAATGTGATAATTACACCATATTAATTAAGACTTATGTAGCAATCCCAGAAGCATTTGCTGTAATAGTGTGTGTGTGTGTGTGTGTCTCATTTACATTTTATCTCATGTGTGCACAACCATTCTCTCTGGATCCTGACAGTATTTTAAAGTGAGTTTCCATCTATTTACTACAAGTTCACAGTTGTATTCAAATTCATACACAATGACACACACCAGGAACAAGGCACAGCAGCAGAGAGAGGCTGTGGTGGGTCCAAAGCCAACCTTCCTACAGGGAGAAAGAGTGTGCTCTGATCATCTCAGATCACTCATCTCAAATGTCTCTTTTTGGGTTTTGTTTGTGACTACATATGGTGATAAATACTCCTAATAAGAAGTGCCTGGGGACAGCAGATGTGCAGAACAGCAAACTGAAAATGTCTGGGTAGATGCACCTTTATTCTGCACAGAATGAGCAGACTTCCAAAGTGCAGACAACTACAAAATGACTGGCATTAGGAAAGACATGGTTTGGGAGAGTTTATGCAATATTACGTGGGTTCCTTTAAAGCACCCAGAAAAGATGCTTCTCAGCGCAGACCCTCAAATACTTGCAGTTTCTAAAGAATTTGTCACTTAGTGTAAGTAGAGTTCATTTTCCTTTGGGGACACAAAAGCATAATGGCAAGGACATATGTGAGGACCAGGAGCCTAGGACTGATCAACTCCAGACTGTTATCAGCTTTGTGATGCCCGGTGTGTGAGGAGGAGGAAGTCAGGTGCAGAGCGCTTTCCAGACTAGAGTAAAGTCCTCCCCATGCATTTGAAGGAAATAATGAGAGAAAGAGAGAAAGAGAGAGAGAGAGAGAGAGAGAGAGAGAGAGAGAGAGAGAGAGAGAGAGAGAGAGAGAGAGAGAGAGAGAAGAGAGAGAGAGAGAGAGAGAGAGAGAGAGAGAGAGGGAGGGAGGGAGGGAGGGAGGGAGGGAGGGAGGGAGGGAGGGAGAGAGAGAGAGAGAGAGAGAGAGAGAGAGAGAGAGAGAGAGAGAGAGAGATCCAAATCTGGTACTACTCATTTGTTCTATTGAGCTAAGTCAAGCTGATTGTTTGACATGACATTAGACCTCAAGACCAGGGTGCTGGATGATTGGGCCATTCCTGGTGTGACAGTGTTTCTGGGCGTCTCAGCAGATACACAGTTATGTGTGAACTTCAGCCAGTGAAATGAATGTCTCATAAATACATATATGTATATATATATATATATGTGTGTGTGTGTGTGTGTGTGTGTGTGTATAATATACATACAAACATATGACATATATGTATGTAAACTCCTACGTTTTATATTTATTTGTTTCCACCTTCACTGAAGCTCTCCCTAGTTTATTCTATTGCTTATTTATAATTTTTAACACAGTAAAACAGCGAGTTTTATCTTGCTTATAATACAGTTATTTATTTGCTGAACCTAATATACAGTTAATATTATGATCATACTTGTTATAGGGCTAGAGAAGTGGCTTGGTAGTAAGAGAACTGGCTGTTCTTCCTGGGGGTGTAGTTTTGATATCTGAAACCCACATATATAGTGGCTTACCAGGTACATTTTACACCTTCTTCTGGCCTCTGTGGTAACTGTATGCACATGGTACACAGACATACATGTACACACACACACATACACATAAAATAAAACAAATCTTTAAAAACTTGCTATTAGTCAAATTTTAAATTAATTTGTCAACTTAGTGATTATTATTATTATTTTTTGTCTTCAGTTTGCCAAGATCAAATTTAAAAGCAATTTGGCCAAGTTGCTTAGATCAGCCCTTTTCTCCCTTACCTCAGTGTTACACAGCTGGGCAAATTTATCAGGGTCTGAATTCCACCAGGTTCCTCTGAGATCCTGTTTAGTTTCTGAAATTTGCATGCAGTGAGGTTTGCTTTCATGGTGTCTGAGGAGTTTGCCAATGCAGGGATTTGCGTATCCACCAGTAAATTAACATTGCAGTTTAGCTTTTCAGTAAATATTTCTGAGGAGAGAGGTGGAGCAGACAGAATCACAGCAGTACCTCAAGGTTTCTTCATGGTCTGAAAGCATATACAATGTGACACCACTACCAGGCAGGGCTTCAGTTTGACTATTTCTTGGTACCACATTCTTCAGAAAACCTAATACCTCAAAACAAGACCAACACACAATCAACACTAATACAACTTAAATCATAAGTTCATCATTCTATTAGAAAACCTTCAAAGAACTTAAAGGTGTCTATTTCTTGGTGTCCAAAATGGTCACAAGACCTAGGCTTGGATCTAATTTATGAGCCTATGTGTTTGTCATCTTCTCCCAGTTGACTAGGCTTTCCATCTCTCTGTCTCTGTCTCTCTGTCTCTCTGTCTCTGTCTCTCTCTCTGACTCTGTCTCTGTCTTTCTCTCTCTCTCTAAGGATCTTCAGTTTTGTTCTCTAACCAGTTGTACCACCTTCCCTTGAAGTCTGGTGTCCCTGGTAGTCACCTATGCACATAACAGCCTGGTGACTAAGGCTCTGTGTGGGTGATGAAAACACAATCATGTTTGGTTTGAAAGTGGTCAGTGTTAAAACACTTTTACAGTCTTCAGTTCACAGCTAATGTGATCCTGAGGGACACCAAGGGCTCCAACATTACAATATCTAACATAAAGGATGAGGAATCTAAACCTCAGGCTATATCAAGGCCAAAAATTTAATGAATGTAGAAGCTAGACTTAAACACAGTCTTTACTTTCAAATTTCCTACCCTGCCCATCACATATGCTGAGGCTCTCAGTAGTCTTGGGGAGAGAAAACATTATGACCCCAAATGTCCTAGGTGGTGTCACTTCCTCATTGCAAATCTTAATAAATTTACTGTCATTTTTTAAAAAAAAATTAATACAGATACTTGGAGGCAGAACTGACTCTCACATCTGTCAGCTTCAGCTTTATGCTATTTAAGAGCAAATTTAAATTCTTTCCAATGAACTGCCCACCTTTGGGTTTTGTTAAGGCATTGCATATTATATTTCTCTCTCAGTACTGACACTGTTTGTTGTATGAAGCCTTAACACAGATACTAAGTTCACTAGCAGAGTGTAGATACAACAGGAAAGAGCATGCCTGGTACACACCATCTTCCCTGAAGTGGGAAATACTGAGGTTTGCTTCCCAGTCCTGAAATTTCCCGCAGGGGGACAATCTTGAGAGCTTAAAGGAGAAATACACTTGAAATTCCATTCTGTTTGTATAGTGGATGAATTTGGACACGGCATTTAATGCTTTGAGGCTCCATATTTATTTAACATGAAAACTGAAAGCCTATTTCAGTGCCACATTATGATTAAGTAGCAACGAATATGAGGTGATTGACACATTCCTGACTCCCCCATGAGAACAGGTCTGAGGATGGTGCTTAAATTTTATCTTCCTCTTGGGCCACAAGGGGATCAAGAGAGTGTGACTTTATCATTCTGAAGTCACTCTTGTTGTTTTAAGTGGTGGTGGGGTAACACAGGCCTTGAACATATGGAGCAGACTTTCTGTAGCTGAGTTATGTCCCAAGCTGGTACCATGAGTTTTGATTCAGCATTAAAAGTCTACATTGTTCCATAGAAATATATAATATAATATGTACAATTATATAAAATATAATATAGAACCAGTATGACTGCACACTGGTTGCTTGAGGTAATCCTCATGTAGATTTATTGTAAATTTGTTTGTTAGTAGGGGTTCATACCGTGATGAATGTGAAGGTCAGAGGACAACATGCAGAATTTGGTTTTCTGAACCATGTGAGTTTTGGGTCAGGTCTTCTGACTTCATGGCAAGCACTTTTAAACCCTGAGCCATCTCACTGACCAATATAAAATCTCAATGCATTTTAATTAACATAGAACTGTGTCACCTTTTCCCTTACCTTTTCTCCCTCTAACTCCTCTCATGTTCTCCTCTAATCCTCCATCCTTCCATTCTCTGATTGTCTCTTTGCTTTGGATTTTCATTGTTTTGTATGTATGTATGCTTGTATGTATGTGTGCATGTTTGTATGCATGCATTATGTATGCATGGATGTATGCACATATGTATGCGTGCATGTATGCATATATGCATGCATGTATGTATGCATGCATGAATGTATTATGTATGCATGCATGTATGTATTATGTATGCATGCATGTGTGTATAAATAGATGCAATTTACTGAATTTGTTTTTGCTATTTGTGTATATGGCTTGAAGGCTGACTGCTCTGTATTGGACACCAAAAAGGAGGTGCGGCCATGGGAGAGTCTAATTCCACTTCTCTCAGGTTTGGGGCTATGAGATTTTGCCCTGCGTATAAGAAATTTCATTGGATTCTCATTTCCTTCAACATTTTTTCCCAGTTGGGAGGATAAACAACAAGATAACAATATTTTTAAGAGTATGTTTTGACCCTGAACTCACTGGATTCACTGAAGATAACTTCTTAAAAGTAAATTCAAAAACTTTACTGTGTAAAGTCTGTGCTCACATGCACATAATACCATCCTTAAGCTGAACTTGAATGGATAGTCCTCATTTCTTTTGTTTAAGGAAATTATGCTGTCAGGTTACAACAGTGGTCATTTGAAACAGAAGCAGTTAAGGTTTTGGCCTGTTTGCATCATGGATCCATTGCACAGCAGAAATCCTGGAAGCAAAAGTTCAGAGACTTGCGTGGGCCATCAGATGAAGCCTGGTGTTTCAAGCACTATACAGATGGTGTTGGTGCACTTTTAGTATCTGCTCTGCCCACATCAAAGAAGGGATAATCAGTGCAGTGCATTCTTTTAAGGCCTTTCTCCTTTCATGAATATGAATAAATAGAGCGCCGTGAATCACCCAGTGTAGGAGGATAATAGCATTCTTGCTAGAGTTCTTTTAAATATATAAGTAACCGTGCCTTTGCATCAGTGCAGGCTAACTTCCGTCTTTGAGGTCATGTGATCTGATCAGTTTCATTGCTGGGTTATAAATGGAAGTGAAATAGAGGTGTGAGGAAGAGGTGATGACAGATTCTTGAACATCTTTCTGTTCTTTAGTGGCCGAAAAGCTTTCAGTGATCGGGTAGATGCCAAGGTTTGATTTATGTTATTAATAAACAGCAGGCAGAGTTTGGTAAGATAGTAAGAATCATGGGTGACAGTTAAAGGAAACAATTTTTCAGTAGAGCTCACCCCGCTCTGTCACCTTTCTGTCATCATCTTGACCCCCATTTCACACCGAGAATTGCAGGAGGCGACAGAGAGATCTTATTTCTTTCTTCAAAACACTGTGTGCACAGTACCAGTTCACCTGTGGCTCTTCTTGGATGTAAGGCAAGGTCATTAAAAACATTGTAGCATTTACCATAAGCCTACCACAGACACACAGATGCTAAGAATTTGCCTGTCCACTGACCTTCAGATATCTCTACCCCAGCACCCTTTCCCACTGACCCAAGGTCATCTCTACCCCAGCACCCTGTCCCACTGAGCCAAGGTCATTTCTACCCCAGCACCCTGTCCCACTGACCCAATGTCATTTCTACCCCAGCACCCACAGGCTCTCCCATCCAAGATGCAGTCAAATATTTATGAACTGTATATGCTTGCCTAAATGTAGATTTATTCAAGCAAAAGCTAGAATGTGACTTGGAGATTTTTATTTACTTTAAAAATGGCTGTTGGGGAAGTCTTAATATTTAGCTAATTCCCTTTCTTTTATCCTGTTTAGGGTTTCTATTTCCTTTCTGTAAAGTCATTTAATATGCACAAAGAACCCGATTTGCCATCTAGAGCCAGATTTTTTTGTGGTGTCAATCAAAAATCTATAGCTCTGTCCACAAAATATATTTTGTGTTTATTTAATCTATGTATGTATATATGCATATGGTTATATGTTCAGGAATGTGTGTGTATGTGTGTGTGTGTGTGTGTGTGTGTGAAAATGCATGTGAATGTGTGTGTTTTGGGGATTGTACTCAAGATCTCACATATGCTGCTCAACTGTTCCACAACAGAGCGAAGTCCTCAGCCCTCACGCACCTTACTGCTCACTGCTCATGTGCAGCTTTGTCAAGATTCTATGTCACTTTACTCTGGACACACCTGCTTACACTTCTCCCATGGGGAAGTCTGACACACTGGTAGGAATTCCAATGACTTCCACTTAGATGTGGCAGGCGTCATTTTTGCCAATTCATTGGCCCAAACAAGTCTCCTGACCACTGAGGTGGGACCAGGTAGTGACAGTGCTTACAGATGTGTGGGGTTGTCCTTCTCTTCTCACGACTGATTAAGTCATTATTAGAATCTCACGGAGAACATGTTTGTTTGCGTGTTGATGAGTACATGTACTCCAAGCACTATATTCAGACACAGAGACTTTGGCTTCCTCTCTACTCAGGCTCAGCAGGAGAGGATAAGTCTGGAGATTTTACATGTCCTACCTGGGAGCTGGCAGATAAATGGCCTATGTTTGAACGAACAGAGAATTATTTTCTATCAGTGTTTTATGCAGCTTTGCACCTGGACTCTGTGTGTGAGATCAGAGAAAGCCCATGCAGCATTTTGCAGAATAATGTCCTAAATGCCACATAATTTTAATTACAGACCAAATGCAAATGGATAATTTAAAATATGCTCTAATCATACCAAGGGAGAGTAAATTATCATCAATTATTGGCTGAGAGAAATAGAGAGACAAAAATGGTTGCTATGTCTTTGCTATTATTTAGAAAAAAAGAGAAAGTTTAAAACAGGTAGCAATAAAATTTCTGTTATTATATTTTCTTTAAGATTTATGTTGTGTGATGCTTGCCTGCATGCATAAGCATGTGTGTGTGTGTGTGTGTGTGTGTGTGTGTGTGTGTGTGTGTGTGTGTGTAGGTACACACAGAGACCAGAAGGGGGTACTAGATTTCCCAGGGCTGGAGCTGGGTTCTTTACAGGAGCAGACAGTAACTTTGAACAGTGAGTCATTTCTTCGGTCCATGTTGTTTTTCTTTTTTTAATTGAGAAAATTTTGAGACAAAGAAAGGAAGATATGTCCATTGGAAAATACCATACTTGCATAAGAAGAAGTGAAAAATTTAGCCAACATTTTCTGTCACTCTCACTTGGCATTGATGGCTAGAGAAAGAATACAGGTCGTGGCCTGTATTTGATCCTGGGAGCAAGATCTAACTCTTGTACGTTATCATCTGACTGAGCTTTCTGGTGTGCGTGAGTGCTCGAGTGTGTGCACATACACGCATGCACACACACACACACTCACTCACTCACTCACTCAGTCAATCAATCAAATTAAAAAATTCTAAGGAGCAGCTCAGTTAGCAGCTATAATACACTTTGCACAGTAATTTTATAAGGTAAAGAACAGTCCTGGGCTCCTCTTCTCAAAGCTGCCAATGGTACTCATACTGTAGGGAAAGAGGCAGCAAGAAGGAACTGGCAGGAATACCTGAGGCTCTGCTGGGAGGAAGCTGTGCTTTGCTGTTTTGAGTTTTTCTGTGTGTTTTCCCCACATGCAGGGTTGGATCAGATTTCTGCAGTGCTCTCACTTGACTTAATCCTTGGCTTGGAGTGATTGGGGAATTAAGGCAGGGTCAAGAAAAGAAAAAGAGAAAAGAAAAGGGAAAACAAACAGCTGGAATGTGTGGGCCTGCGCATGCTTCTGTGTATGTGGACAGAAACCTTTAAGACTTCTATAATTCATGTCATTTCTTATAAACTGACTCTGTGGTTTCTAGAATAAGCCACTTGCTTCCACAGGGGAAGTAAATGCCTCTCCCTGTGGTTTCCCCAATTGTGTTGGTCTCGGTAGAGAGCACATTTCTTCTTGAGAACACGGGTGCCCTGCACAGAACAGAGCTGTAGTCGTGGGCACGCAGGCAGGAGCACACAGAGTGACTGCTAATGCTCAGATTCTTCACTAGCTACATAGTAATGGGGCACAGGACATGACAGAGAACTTAGAAGCAAGATTAGAAGCCGAAAATAATGATGGTGCTAGGAGCCATGTTAGGCTCGAGGGGATAACAGTTTTCAGGGTAGGAAAACCATCTTTAATTGCTTCATAAACTCCTTTTGATATTTTTATGTGTATTTAAAAAGCTCTGTATCCTTTGGTTAACTACTCTTGCTAGTGTACTTCTGCACAGATGATATGACACAAAACCACATGCTTGGAGTTCATTTCCTGTCTGTCATGCAGAAGAGAAGACAGTGTGAGGAGAACCATGGTGCTCGCACAAGCCAAGAAATAACGATTGCCAGTGACCCCCACAAGCCAGGATTTGGATCAATTGTCCAGAGCCCAGAAAGGACTCATCAGTTTTTTTTCTAACAATACCACTTAATTTCTATGTTTCTGAAGATTTATCATGCTACTTCACTATTGGAAAAGGTTATCAACAAACTAGAGCAGAATTGCCCTACAGGGTTTTGTAGACACTATACATTTAGACACCAAGAAAGCAGCAACTGCATGGACCATTCTGAGCCAGTGCTATTCTCCAGCTCACTGCAGTGGAGTCTGGGCATCTCCACTCATCCCCAGGAGCTGTGAGGTGGGCCTTGTGATGTGGACAACTACTTGGACTAGATGACAGGGGTGTCACCAGCATAGCCTGCATTCCACAAATAATGACACAGTTGTGGAGAAACCAATGGATGAAGGAAGACAGGGGCTTAAGAAGCAGAAGGTGAGTAGATGCTGAGGAGAAACCAGGAAAAGGCATGTTTTTCACCATTACACAAGGTAGTGGCTTGCAGTCCACCAGCAGGGGGGTACCCCCTATATCCCTTCTGATGACTTGTGGTTATATTAAAACAAGAATAACTACTACAGCACTTAAAAATTTAGCCAGGAGATGGTTTATACGCACCGTTAAGTCTTTAGTGAATACACATACAGAAGAACATGATCAAGTAAGGTATTCAAGGGGTTGGAGGTTGTCTTAGTCTACTTGGCTGGCAGAACAGAACCCCACAGACTAGACCTCCTAAAATGTCAGAGTTAACTTACCACCACCCCACTAGGAGATGGGTAGGTAAGAAAATTGGAGAACTTGTAAGGGTCATTTTGGTAGATGATTCTGGCTGTTCAGGACAGACAGGGCCTCTCTCAATGAGACATGAATTCTATTTGGTATTTGATCAGATACCAAAACTGAAGGCTAGAACTGACATTGGTGCCTTGGAGTTGTGATTTTCACACATGAATTTTAAAGGGACACAGACATCACTAAAGTCTAGAATACGTGTTCTGTTTCTATAATGACAATTGGAGAAAGAATACATCTTGATTTATTTAGGCAATGTAGGCCTACACCACCATTCTTTACTCTCTGTTTCCCCTCTTTTATCTGTATATCTATCATATTCCCAAACTATGAGCTTGAGATAAAATTGATTGAGTATTGCAGAGTTTTGGTACAATTTCAGAGTGTGTTTTTTATAAAGAGTCTGCTTTGAATGTAGTTGCTGAATTTAGAAAAGTAGTTTGAGGGAAGATTGTTCTAAAAATAATATTTTAATCCAAAGACAGAAATGATACAGAAATTGATAAGCCTCCTTATTGCCTACATTTCAGTCCCATAGTCTGCACTTCTTTTGAGCCTCTGAGTTCACTGGCAATAATGCTTGTTTGGGACTTTTCAGGCGCACCGTGCACTTTCTCTACTGCTATTTGATTGTCACAAAATGGGGGTATGTATATAACATATGTCACATGTGTATATTTGTGTAGAAGTTCAGTATTCTGCATTATGCTTTCTATATTTTATCTATTATTGATCAGTTTACAATAGAGAGCGCCACTAAAATAAACACCAAATGCTTGTATTACTCCACATTTACATGTGGACATCTCAATCTCCATTACACAGATTCTGATAAATAAGAGATGGGGAATAATGAAGTCATGAGTGTGGAGCCTCACAGATGCTATTAGAGCTTTCCTTGTCTTCAAAGTACTAAAGAGTAGAAACTCGGGGACTCATGAATACCAGGTAAGCCTCAGGGTTGATATCTGTGTCTCTGTAGAGGAGATCTCAGAGACATCTCACTGTCTTCCTGCTGTATGAGGACCCAATCTAAAGCGAAATGTCTACAAGCCAGCACGGGATTCAACAGCACCCAGACTGACAGCATCTGTGCCCTGGCCCTTCCTTTGCTTATTACTAACTTAATCTTACAGTCTTCCACATAGCAGCTCACACAGAGGTAATACATTGAGATATTTAATTGCAATGATTCACAAAAATATAGCATTCCATCTCACCCATTCGCCTTCTCCAGATACCTAAGGAAAATGTTTCTTCTTCTCACTATTAGGTGAATGACTGAGATGTGATAACAACACCATTTTCATTACTGGCCTATGAAATGGGGTTCTTGAGCCAATGTGCTTCCTAATCATATCTGCTGCTCAGTGCCCAATCTGTGCTTCCCTCATCCTGGTATTTTACTCTAGAGAGGCTGTCAGGAGACAATGTCCTGAGAACACCTGAGAAAGAGGAGTAGATCTGGGCTCGCAGAGGCACAAGAGGGTCTCAGCAGTCACTGTGTGCCAGATGAGCAAAGTCGGACAAGAAATAATTTGTTCTTGGTCATGTGTGTCTAGTGAAGTTACTAAGGGACAATTCCTGGACAAGTGTTACACATCATAGCAATGAGGACATGAGCCACCTATAACAAAAAAAGAAAAATAACATGTATAGAAATATATATGTGCACAAAATATGCATAGTGTACATATATGTTTCCATGTGTATATATTCATATTCAAATTAGAAAATTTTATAGATGTTCATGTGTTGTATATGGATTATATACAGAGAATTCCTTTGTTACCAATTATTAAAGGGTAATACATACATTTTAGAATCTTAGAAAAGTTAATGAATCAGTTCATATAACAAAAAACTAATTGACAAAAACGTCCATCCCTCCTCTTCTCTCTCTCTCTCTCTCTCTCTCTCTCTCTCTCTCCTTACTCTTTCACCCCTTCCCCTCTCTCTGTTTCCTGCCGGCCTCTCTTCCTTTTCTTCAATCTTTCTCCTGCCCTGCTTCCCCACCCTTGTGGCTCTGTCTGCCTCCACCCCCTCTTCAAGTCCTCTCTCCTTTCCTCAGGGAAAGATAAACATCTTTGCCAATGGATGTAAGGTTCCATGTAACTGCAGGGAAAAAAATAGGTGAAATGTATTGCTGTTGCCAGGATAACTTGGCATCTCTTATGTTTCCCTAAAATCTTCACTAATAAGTTAGATTGTGGTTTAAGTTTTTTAATGTTTATCTATCAAAGCAAAAGTAATCTAGCTTGGCAGGGGTGACACATTGTTCTCTCCTTCATTGAATGCAAAGAGATAAATATCTAACACCTGAACTTCATTCTGGCTGTTTATTGATTCTGGTTATTAAGAAGGAGACTCAGCATTATCTGTTGGCATAGGACACGGAAAACATCATTGCAGGAGAGGCCACAGAGGGACCCTCCCAGAAGGGATGTAGACGGCTGACTTAACCCACATTTTAGGTGGCAAGGGAACAGATGGGGCACAGCAGGTGTCACTACTGGGGTCTCCCCTTACACACACACCACAGTGTTCTTTTCAAGTGGGACAGTAGATATTACATTCACAAACACACTTCCAATTCATGTGCCAGCTGATGTGTTCCAGGACATGGCAAACGCTCATGTCACCCAACTGCAGGGTCGAATCAGCCCTTAAATTCACAGGCTTTGTCAAAAGACTTGTCACATCAAGAAAAACCTTGTTTTGTAATCAGTAATAAAAACACATGGGGCATCCTAAGGGAACTCGTGACTAAAAAGCTATGAAGTATTTAGGAGGTTTCAGTCTTTTAAAACAAGACTCAGTGGTGTGTGTGTGTGTTAGTGTGTGTGTGTGTGTGTGTGTGTGTGTGTGTGTGTGTGTGCATTTGATTGTTCATATCAAACACACATGCTTACTTGTGGAGGTCAGATTGCAGCCTGCAGTATCTCCTACTTGTATGGAGCTTACTGGGTACATTAGGTTTGCTAGACTTTTAAGCTGGAGTTTTAAGTAGGTGCTACTATGCTTTGCTTTATATATGAGCTCTGGGTATTGAATCAGGACTTCATGCTTAAATGGTGCACACTTTTCCAGATGAGCCACCTCCACAGATCAGGAAGCTGTATTATTATTGTAGACCTGGGCTCCTTATAAATGGGCTTTGACATGAGACACCAAAGGCATTGGCTCCCATGGAACGATGTATTCATTCTTATCACACCAGACCACAGCTTATCAATAATAGTCTGAGTTTGCTTTCATGCTCCAACTCCATTAACTGGAGTTGTATTCAGTATCAATATGGCTTTAAAATAAATAATGTTACCTGCATTTAAAACTGGAAAACGATAGGCAGCAACCTCCTGACAATATCTAACGTTCTCTTATTGTCTGGATTATAATAAAAATGTTATTATAAACACATTATTTTAAAACACAAACTTCTAGTGGATAATTTTTCTTACTACACGGTAAAATATTTTAAAGGCACTTGAAAACTTCATTTATGGTGGTTATTCATTAATTTTCAAGGAAAACTAATATGTATAGCTTCAGACAATTCTTTAAAAAGTATCTATATCTGTGCATATGTTTGTATATGTGTATGTATATAATGTTATGTATATTTACATGAACATGCATGTTATATGTATGAAGATGTAATAGTTAACTGTGTTAAATGAGTCATCATGGATCATAAAGAACACTGACTTACATTGTATTCACACTGAAGATGACTCCCCAGAGCATGTGGATGGCAGGGTGGCCCAAAGCGCTTTTCACTGTTCCTTGTTGTTGATGTGCTATGTGATTTCCTCAGTTCTTTCTTTTTGATCTTTAACTTTTCCTTTTTTAACTTTTAATTGAACATGACATTTTTCATATTTTTTTTCCATTTCCGTTTTCTCTTTACTTCTGCCTACCTCTCCTCTCAACTTAGGCGGCTCCACCTTTTCCCTTGTTGTCTTGATTTAGATAAAGACAAGGTATAGATTACCTCTATTGTGTCAATTTGTGTCTATTTTACTTTTTAATGATGGAGAAACAGCTGAACCCAAGACAGTGCTCTAGCAGGCAAAGTCTATACCACATCAATCTTAGAGCAGTGATACCTGCCAGTGTGGACAGGTGTCTTGGCCTAATTGCTAGACTAAACCAATGGTGTGTCAAACAGTCAAAGGGAGCTTTCATTTTAGGCATTGTGTTAAATATAATGGATTATTGTGTTAAGGGCCCATATATCTTCTAATAATTAATAGCAAGTAGAATATATTTTGTGAACAAAATTTATCATTGAATCTTTCTTATTCATGAATATATTCTGAGACTTATCTGAAGTTTTCTCAAACTCAAAATGAGGGAGCCCTGTGCTTGGTTGTGTAGGAAAGCAGTTAGGCAGCCTAGGATCCTATTGTTTTGTCAATACAAATCCAATTCTATAATTCCCTGATCCCTAGTCTATCCACAGTTAATCATCATCTGATCTGGTCAAGATCTGGAATTCTAAAAAATAAAATAAAATAAATTCAGCAGGAGTTTTCTGTATGATTGATCAATTTAGTCTGTCAAGATACATGTTGAAGTGACTGTCCAAAACATACAAAACTACTAACAAAGGTGAGTTCTGGACCTGAAACTCCTTTCACACAGGTGGCATGAAACTTTTGAAGGTAACACATGCTCTGATGACTTGTCTATCACAGCTGATTGTCACTCATTATAGGACAGAGAAAGGTTGGTGGCCAACCCATAGTGGATGATAGTGATGTATCTCAGCCACCCTTTGGGGAAATAGTTTCACAATGAACTCTGAGTATCTGCTGTTTCCTTTTATATTTGAATATTGATCACTCCTGGGTTTCAATGGA
Source organism: Micromys minutus (assembly GCF_963924665.1). Classification (NCBI taxonomy): domain Eukaryota; kingdom Metazoa; phylum Chordata; class Mammalia; order Rodentia; family Muridae; genus Micromys; species Micromys minutus. The sequence goes on along the minus strand of NC_137973.1, from coordinate 87,608,939 downwards.
CTTTATTTCAGCCCTGCTGCAAGTTATTCATTGGAATTTAGAGCTCCCATAAGCTATCAAAGCATTGCTGAACTCCCCAACCTCCGTTCCTTACTCCTAATGACAGCTACCAAAAGTGCCCATTAGGCTTGTGACATACAGCCAATTTCAACAAAGACAGAAAGGAGCCTTTGAGATCCTGAGAGATTCTGACTGCACTTGGGGAAGAAGTCTGTGAACATTCAAGATGCAAGGCTCTGCTCAGATCCAGACCCATGCATCCTCTGCAGCATGTGATGTAAGGAATGGCTTGAAATGCATAGATTCTAAGAATTCTGAACACAAGGCGCAGACATCCCCAATATTCCCTCCCCTGCACATTAACTCTTTCTCATGATTGAGAAGAGCAAATCCGACAGATTTTTATTGGCAGGTGTTCTAAATTGCTGCCAATCATATACATTGATTTTTCTAACACAGAGCATGTGTGTTTGAGGTCTGACGACTTTACATAGCAGGCTTCCAGGAGGATGGCTGCTGAAACATATCTGTGTGTTCAAGCTTGTTTTGTAAATGCAAAGCACATTAAGCTTCCTCGGTGTTGAAGTTATTGCCATGGAAACACTGCCAGTTATTAACTGTGCCTGGTTTCATGTATCGCTGTGCCAGGCACTACTAAATGAATAGAAATGGTGCCTTCGCCTTTGGTGTGTTACATCCTCAGAGGGGCCCTGGAGGAAAAGCTGGCGAGCACCCAGTAAAGGTTGGCCATGTTGCTGATTATTATCTTAAGACAGTTTTCTATTACTAAGATGCCTGGCAAAGGAGCTTTTGAGGAAGCCTGAGATGGGAAAGCTCAAAGGCTATATTCTGACAGGAGAAAATAAATTCTGGACAGTTCTCAAGTCTGGAGGTCTCACCTTCCTATGCATAAAATCACATGGTGGTTCTGCCTCAGATTGGGGGAACAGTGGGGTGTCACCTGCATTATGGAGTCAAGTCACCTACATAGAAAGAGCAGCTGACATCCTGGGCTTCAAGCTCTGTCTCTGAGAGACTTGACCTTTCATGCTGAATCCATAGACCCAGCTTCACACCATGAAGTGACTCCATCTGTAGTTTCCCTTTACAAACAGAATGAGCTGTCCATGCTCATATGTGCATAGTGCTCTGGAATAATCTGCTCTACATAATTAGATCGGTATTTCAGGGTTTCTTTACATGCATGCTTAGCTCATGTTTACTTTTTAAGGCTCTGACAGTCCACCACCATTTCCTAAATCTGAGGGATCCGATAAGAAAACTCCTGGACTTTTGAAAGAGATATCCAAAATGGAAAACACAGGCTGAGGAAGCTCTTCAAAGATCTAGCTTCTGGGAGAGCCTGGCTGTGTGACTCAGTGGAGTTTTGAGCCTTCTGTGCCTCCTTCCCTGTAGGTGTGAAGGGCAGACTCTAGCTCTCACAGAGAACTGCAGGACTAGCCTGAATTTTCACACTCTCCAGTGCATCTGAACAAACATTAGGAATTTGGAATGCAACCACCACAACCTTCATCTCTTCTGCCCACAGGTGGTTCTTCCTTGAATCTCTGATATTGCTAAATGTTTTGTTGTTACCACACGTTATTGGGAATGCCAAGCATAAAAAGTAAATGCTGTTTTCTAGGTCCCAGAGACAAAGAGAAGACTGACTGCTGCCCTGCCCAGTCCTGGGCTCTCCTAATAGAAGCATCAGTCAGGCACATGGTCACCTAGGAAATCTGTGTTATTCTTTTGGCATTTGAAACTAATGCAATAGGATCATTCTTCTGCTACTGCATCTGCTATTGCTGAGAGAAACAGTCTTGTGTCTCTGAACCAGGAGTCTTGTATTTTCTAAAGTATCTATAGATGGTGTCAAGCAGACATCACTGTTTGAGAAGGGGAACAATTTAGACACTTCAGATATAGGCATCAAGTTCTATGGTCTTCTGAAAGCACAGTTATAAAAAAAACAAAGTGTTAGGAGAAATGAGTTCTTATCCAAGTTCTGCATTGAAGAGTTATGACAATAATGGTGTTAAATCTTCTACTTGGGGTAATTTCTTCACATCTAGCATGAGGGGAGGAGCTACAGGGTGAACTCAGTGATGAAAATGTATACACAGTTTCTAATGGGCAGCAGTTTATGCACAGTATCTAATGGGCAGCATTTTATACACTGTATCTTATGGGCAACATTTTCGTCTTACAAATTCTTTGTTGTATTTGTTTTCCTTGAAGAGTCAGCACATTTTTTAAATAGTTACAATATAAGTTTTATATTCTACTCAGCCTATGAGAATTGGGAATCTCCTAGCAAGCTGTAATTATTTTCCTTAGCATGCTCCAATTTTATATTAAAGCATACTTATATGTTCTTTGTATGTGTGATGCCTTATTCTGTGAGGATAATGTCTCTGAATTCAAAATTAAGAATTAATTTTGGTTATTTCCAGGGTTAGTTCAATTTTGATAATTTTTAGATTTTGATATATGGAGAGTTATATAGTACAGGCAATGTTTGGAAGATAAAGTATGTTAAATATTTAACACAAGATTTTATGAGATTAAGGCAATAGTATGATAATTTTGAAGAAGAAAGAACAACAGAATTTAAAAGGCAGGTATGTTGCCTGAGCTACACCACTTTGCATGTCAGGAATGAAGCTCTGGCTGCACTTCAGAGATGTTTTCTGGTAAGCAAGAAGCCACTGGTCTATAGGGAATCTGGTCATTTTTATCCTGCAAACCAAAAAGCCAGTTATTTTGTCTCCATTGAAACAAAAAAAGAAGTATCCATAGCACATACACTTGAGCATAAAATAACACTGGTGTATTTTTAGTCCAAGTCTGTGATCTTCTAGGGCACAGAGAAGACCAAAGTGACCCTTCCTCACCTCCTTTTACCATGGCTTGGTTTCAGATATCTCAGTCACTGCTAGTCACTCATGGTCTGAAAAGCCATTTCTAGGATGGAAAAATACTGAAAGAAATAACTCACTCATTTAAACTGTATATAACCCCAGAGGATTTTTACATATGTGCTTTCATTCTACCTTCTTAGATGAGTGTCAACCTCGAGTCCCAACCCATCAGCCACATAGGTGCTCTTGGTTTCTGGGCCTCAAGCACATTTGTTCCAGTAGCCCCTGGTTAAGCCATGATGGTCTTACACCCGATTTCTCAGCAGAGACTATGAAAGCTAGAAGAGCCTGGACGGACATCATGCACTCCTTAAGAGAGCACAAGTGCCAGCCCAAGCTGCTATACCCAGCAAAACTATCAATCACCATCGATGGAGAGACAAAGATATTTCAAGACAAATCAAAATTCACACAATATATGACCACAAACCCAGCACTACAACGAATTACAGGTGGAGAACCCAATACAAGGAGGGAAAATACAGCCTAGTAAAAACAAGAAAACTCCTAAACAAGAAAACTAAAAAAAGAAAAAAAACACGGACACAACTCAACCCAAAAAAGCAAAAATGGCAGGATACAGAAACAATTATTCCTTGATATCTATTAACATAAATGGGCTCAACTCCCCAATAAAGAGACACAGACTATCAGACTGGATACATAAACAAAATCCAGCCTTTTGCTGCATACAGGAAACTCATCTCAGAGACAGAGACAGACACTATCTCACAGTAAAAGGGTGGGAAAAAACTTCCAAGCAAACAGCTCCAAGAAGAAAGCTGGAGTGGCTATTCTAATATCGAATAAAGTAAATTTCCAACCAAAAGTTATCAAAAAAGATAAAGAAGGACACTTTTTACTCATTACCGGGAAAATCTGTCAGGAGGAACTCTCAATCCTTAACATATATGCTCCAAATAAAAAATCACCCACATTCATAAAAGAAACTCTACTAAAGCTCAAAAAATACATTTCACCCCACACAATAATAGTGGGAGACTTTAACACCCCACTCTCACCAATGGACAGATCAGGGAAACAAAAACTGAACAAGGACACTGCAAAACTAGCAGAGACTTTGAACCAACTAGAATTAATAGATATATACAGAACATACTATCCTAAAGTAAAAGAATACACCTTCTTCTCACCACCCCATGGCACCTTCTCGAAAATTGACCACATAATTGGACACAGAACGAGCCTTCATCGATATAAGAAGATTGAAATACTCCCATGCATCCTCTCAGATCACCATGGTCTACAGCTGGTATTTAACAACAACAAAGACAACAAAATGCCCACATACACATGGAAACTAAACAACACTCTGCTAAAGGATAGCAGGGTCAAAGAAGAAAAAAGAAAGAAATTAAGGATTTTCTAGAATTCAACGAAAACGAAAACACAACATACCCAAACCTATGGGATGCAATGAAAGCAGTATTGAGAGGAAAACTCATTGCTCTAAGTGCTTCCAAGAAGAAACTGGAGAGAGCTCACATCAGCAACCTGACAGCACAGCTAAAAGCCCTAGAACAAAAGGAAGCAGATTTACCCAAAAAGAGTAGACGGCAAGAAATAATCAAAATTAGGGCAGAAATAGACCAAATAGAAACAAAAAAAAAAACCATTGAAAAAATCAACAAAACAAAGAGTTGGTTCTTTGAGAAAATCAACAAGATTGATAAACCCCTAGCCAGACTAACTAAAGGGCAAAGAGAGAGTATCCAAATTAACAAAATCAGAAAGGAAAGTGGTGACATAACAACTAAAACTAAGGAAATTCAAGAAATCATCAGATCCTACTACAAAAACTTATACTCCACAAAATTGGAAAATCTGGAGGAAATGGACGAATTCCTAGACAGATACAAGGTACCAAAGTTGAACCAGGACCAAGTAAACCATCTAAATAACCCTACAACACCTAAAGAAATAGAAGAAGTCATCAAAAGCCTCCCAACCAAAAAAAGCCCAGGTCCAGACAGGTTCAGTGCAGAATTTTATCAGACATTTATTGGGGATATAACACCAATATTCACCAAGCTATTCCAAAAGATAGAATCAGATGGAATATTACCCAACTCATTTTTTGAGGCTACAATAACCCTCGTACCTAAGCCACACAAAGACCCTACAAGGAAAGAGAACTTCAGACCAATCTCACTTATGAACATTGATGCAAAAATACTCAACAAAATCCTTGCAAACCGAATCCAAGAACACATCAAAACCATCATTCATCATGACCAAGTAGGCTTCATCCCTGGGATGCAGGGATGGTTTAACATAAGGAAATCCATCAATGTAATCCACCATATAAACAAACTTAAAGACCAAAATCACATGGTCATCTCACTAGACGCTGAGAAAGCATTCGACAAAATCCAACACCCCTTCATGTTAAAAGTCCTGGAAAGAACAGGAATCCAAGGCCCATATTTAAACATAATAAAAGCAATATACAGCAAACCAACAGCCAACATCAAACTTAATGGCGAGAAACTTGAAGCAATCCCACTAAAATCAGGGACTCGACAAGGCTGCCCATTCTCTCCCTACCTATTCAACATAGTACTGGAAGTCCTGGCTGGAGCAATTAGACAGCAAAAGGAGATCAAGGGGATACAAATCGGAAAGGAAGAGATAAAAACATCACTCTTTGCCGATGACATGATAGTGTACTTGAGTGACCCCAAAAATTCCACCAGAGAACTCCTACAGCTGATAAACAAGTTCAGCAAAGTGGCTGAATACAAAATTAACTCAAACAAATCAGTAGCATTCCTATACTCAAAAAACAAACATGTGGAGAAAGAAATTGGGGAAAAGGTACCCTTCACAATAGTTACAAATGCTATGAAATACCTTGGCGTGACTCTAACTAAGGAAGTGAAGGACCTGTATGACAAGAACTTCAAACCTCTGAAGAAAGAAATTGAGGAGGATCTCAGAAAATGGAAAGATCTCCCATGCTCATGGATTGGAAAGATCAACATCTTAAAAATGGCCATCCTACCAAAAGCAATCTACAGATTCAATGCAATCCCCATCAAAATTCCAACCCAGTTCTTCATGGAATTGGAAAGATCAATGTGCAATTTCATATGGAATAACAAAAGACCTAGAATAGCGAAAACCATCCTCAACAACAAAAAAACATCAGCGGGAATCACTATCCCTGACCTCAAGCTATATTACAAGGCAATTGTGCTGAAAACTGCATGGTACTGGTACAGAAATAGGCAAGTGGATCAATGGAATAGAATAGAAGATCCAGAAATGAGCCCTCATGTATATGGTCACCTGATTTTTGACAAAGGAGCAGTAAACATTCAATGGAAAAAGGACAGCCTATTCAACAAATGGTGCTGGTCCAACTGGCACTCAACATGCAAAAGAATGAAAATAGACCCGTTCTTATCTCCTTGTACAAAGCTCAAGTGTAAGTGGATTAAAGATCTCCACATTAAACCTGATACACTGGAATTATTAGATGAGAAAGTAGGGAAAACCTTAGAACACATAGGCACAGGAGAAAATTTCCTAAACAAAACACCAATGGCTCAAGCTCTAAGGTCAAAGATTAACAAATGGGACTTAATGAGATTGCAAAGTTTCTGTAAGGCTAAGGACATCGTCAAGAAAACAAAACGGCAACCAACAGAATGGGAAAAGATCTTTGCCAACACCACATCAGATAGAGGCCTAATATCTAAGGTGTACAAGGAACTCAAAAAGCTCGACACCAGAGAATCAAATAACCCTATTAAAAAATGGGGTACAGAGCTAAACAAATCTTTTTCAGTTGAGGAACTCCGAATGGCCGAAAAACATCTGAGGAAGTGCTCGACATCCTTAGCCATCAGGGAAATGCAAATCAAAACAACCCTAAGATTCCACCTCACTCCAGTCAGATTGGCCAAGATCCAAAACTCAGATGACAGCAGATGCTGGCGAGGCTGCGGAGAAATAGGAACACTTCTCCACTGTTGGTGGGGTTGCAAGCTAATACAACCACTCTGGAAATCGGTCTGGCGATACCTCAGAAAATTGGATATAGTACTACCTGAAGACCCAGCTATTCCACTTCTGGGCATATACCCCAGAGACACTTTAATACACAACAAAGATATATGCACCACAATGTTCATAGCGGCTCTATTTATAATAGCCAGAAGCTGGAAGGAACCCAGATGTCCTTCAGAAGACGAATGGATACAAAAATTGTGGTACATATACACAATGGAATACTACTCAGCCACCAGAAACAATGACTTAACCAAATTCTTAAGAAAATGGCTGCATCTAGAGAAGATCATCCTGAGTGAGATAACCCAGTCACAAAAGAACAGACATAATATGCAGTCACTGATAGTGGGATGCTAACCCCAGAGGCTTGCACTCCCCCAGAAACAACTCACAGACTGTATGAAGTCCAAGAAATAAAGAAAACAAAAAATATACATATATTCACAAAACAAGAAGACTTTGACTATTTCCATGTTGCGTTTTGTTTTGCATGTACTTTACGCTTATTGCAACTAGTACGTTTTCAATGCATACTGTCAAGCCCTTGAAAAAAATCAAGTACCGACTAAAAAACATATTCACATGGTTTTATGTAAAATTTATTTTAATGTCTGAAAAAACAGTACTGACAAAAATGTATAATTTTAAGCAAAAAATGTTTAAAATCTTTACATCTATCTTTGTTTTGAAAAATAAAATCGTTTAAAAAAAAAAAAAAAAAAGTATAGTAGCAGTGATGGAAGCAGGTACCAGGCATTTCTATGCAGCCACTGAAGACCACAGACAAGTCAGTGCTGACTGGAATGCACAGACTTTAAGAAGTGTCTTCGAGAGGAGAGAAAGAGACATAGAGACAACAACCAGATTGCTATGGCCATCCTCAACCTTGGTGTGACCTTGGGTAGGGATCCTTGCTAGTGGACCAGAACAACAGACAAGGGCACTACTTAACATGTACAGTGATGCTTTTCAGGCATTCTGTTATCAAATGTAGACTTCCATGCTTGAAGAACACAGAACTGTCTTCTTAGGTCATTTATTAATTTTGCATTTTGTGGCTTGTGACACCCTAATCCAAGAAATACTGGTGTTTTAGAAAAGTAGCCTAAAATATTCCTCACCAAATTTTAGCTAATTTTTTTTTGTCAGTTCTCTTCTAGTCTCACAGGATTTTAGTATTAATGAATAAAAATGATGAATTAGGTCTTGGAAAATCCCTGCCCTTGAAGCAAAGGGTCTGGAAGTGCTTTGCTTTAATAGAATTTAGTGGTAAAATAGAATATCTATAATAATTTGCCTTTATTCCTAGACCTTTGGTTTAGACATTGAGGGTCTAAAAGTCATTTTAAAGAAGACAAATGTTAGAATTTTAAAGCTGTACAGGATCACCCATGAAGAAGCCCATGGAATGGGAACAACCTTCTGAGAGCAGATAACTGTGTTAGGACTTAGTATTTAACCTAGCCCCTGTGGGAGACTTTAATTCTTCAGTGCACTCTTATGAACAAACATGCACACCCATGTATGTGATGCGATGCTATTTTCTTCTGTGTCCACTTTTGGGCTGACGGGATCTAAGCTTGTTGTTCTCTTGCATTCTCATGTATAAACAATACTGATAACAGCAACATAAAAAATGAAGCTTATCTTGGACTGAATTCAGCTATTGTTACATTGCAAGGTCTTGCTTGGAGCTCTTTGGCTCCCTTTTTAATGTGCACTCTCTGAACTTCAGAAGCCATGGTTACCTGAGTGCAGGCTACACCGTAATTCTCTCTGTGTTGCCTCATCAGCTAATTGAGCTGAGATGACAAGTTTGGATGTGCACCAGCCAATCCAGCACAGTTTTCAAATTTCCTACCTCTGAGTGTCCACACAGGCATCTGCATTGCAGTTACTAACAAAGCAAAGCAAAAGAAACAACACAACAGCCAGCTTTAAACTAACTCAAAAGCCTTTCTTGGTCTCCATCTGGTGGTAGTGCACACTATGCCAGAGAGTTTCTTAGCTACAATAAACTGTAACCAAGTGATAAATTATCTCTATTGGCTATTTTCTGAGAGACATAAATAACATTTATTAATCAGCTATATTCTTGTCATTATTAATCAGAGTGTTCTTTAATCATAAGATAAGGTGTTATAAATCTACATATTGAAGTTCTCTCTTGATTTGTTCAGAGTCAAAAGTATTTAATTTTATTATGTCACTCGGACATGAAGACTTTGGTGCTAAAGGGTCGTTGGAGAGCTTCTTACAACATCCCATACAGTCTGAAAGCAAGAAAGATTGCCTTCAACATTTAAAGTAGAATTAGTGCATAGATTAGCAGTAGACTACAAAATGTTGAAGAAGAATACATTAGGGAAAGGTTACATAGCTCATTAAATAATATAGCATTAGTTAAATCACTCTTTGATTAGCACAAGAGTAATACAATTAATTTCACAAAAGAGTGAAAAATGACTGGGCTACTTTACGTAATGCAGGCACACACACCTCAGGCTAGACCACTGCAAGCACATGTGTGCAAAGCACATGTGAGGGGAACTGCTGGAGCGGGTGGGAACTGCACACTGGGTGTGTCACAGCAGTCTTACCTACTAAAGTATTAGAATATTCTAGCAATTATAATTTGCTCTATGGCCACTCACAGTTTGAAAGCTCTTGATAGTGTATGAATAGATGTTTGGGATGTGAACATTTTTATGATGTTGCTAAAAGTATCATTGCCTCCTAAGGTCATTCATGGCTGTCCTCCCTCCTGGGGCTGTGGTTAGGGTACATTTGGTGAGAACCCTGCTGTGCTCTAGCCTCATGTGGTTTCTGTCATTTAGTCCTATAGAAGAAACTCACAATGATACTGGAATGTGGAAGGCTATTTCTGTACAGGACCCTGAAAGCACAGAAAAGTAAGGAAAAATAGAGAGATGAGGCTTTGTCAAACTAAGATTGTCTGTAAGCGCAAGAAACAACAGAGTGAAGAGAAAAACCCACAGAGTGGGAGAAAATGTTAGTGAACCACACTTCTTACAAGAGGTTAAAATTCACAGTGTATAAAGAACTCCCAAAACTTGGTAAGCAGAAAGAAAAGGAAATATGATATATATTATTTTGAATAGAAGACACCTAAATAACCAACAGGAACATTGGAAAACATGTAGCATCACTACCCACCAGAGAAATGAAAATCAAAACATATACAACCTCTTACTAAGAATAGATATCATCAAAGTGAGGGTGGTTCATCCAGGGGAGGATTGTAGAGGAGCCCTCACACACAGTAGGAATGTAACTTAGTAGGATCACTATGAAAAGACTAGCAGTAACTTTGTAGCAGCTTCTTTGAGACTATGTGTTGTTAATTAGATTTCTCAGCCCATGCCAGGGAAAACCACACCCGGAACATGGTTCCATGTGGAGAGGTTTAATAGAACAGGACAGGACAGGGGTCAGGGTCAAGAAAAGAGAAAAGAAAAAGAGGAAGAGGAGGAGGGGGTTTGATCTTTTGTAGGGGTAGTGACATCACTTGCTCCCACATGGAGGTGAGATTTTGAACCAATGTCTTCTGGGAATGCTTTGGCTGTTTCCATGGTAATGGATGTGCCAGTTTCCTGTCACCTGTGGGTGGAGTCATCATGTCATGTAACTGTCTCACCATCACTACGTATACACTCTAAGTGGACAAGAGGCACACTTACTGACAGCTGCTTTATCTTATCCCTTACAGAAAGAAATGAGTAAAAATGTCCAGTAACTGATAAATGTGTTTCATACACACAGAATACTATTCCACCATATAAAAGGCAAAATCTGTGCCCACATGCATGCAGGTCATCACGAAAAGTAGTTAGGAGTAGAGACCTGCAGGAGTCAGTGGCACAGAATTTCACAAGGGGTTTTAAGTTACCGCAGGACCATGAGGATAATGCCTATTACAGGGCACTAGGGCAAAGAAGCTTCAGCTTTCTATTATGGTGACAATGTGTGACTGGGGAGACAAATATGCTCAACCCAACTGAAACATCATACAGGTATCAAAATATTTCACGGAATCCTTTAAGCACACATGATATTTATCAGCTCAAGATATTGGTATTCAAGGCACATAATTAAACATAGTAAACGCAATATACAGCAAACCAGTAGCCAACAACAAACTAAATGTTGAGAAACTTCAAGCAATCTCACTAAAATCAGGGACTAGACAAGGTTGTCCACTCTCTCCCTACCTGTTCAATATAGTACTGGAAGTACTAGTCTGAGAAATAAGACAACAAAAAGAGATCAAAGAGATACAAATTGGAAAGAAAAAAGTCAAAATATTACTATTTTCAGACGATGTAATAGTATACTTAAGTGGCCCCCAAAGTTCCACCAGAGAACTCTTACAGCTGATAAAAACTTCATCAAAGTGGCTGGATATAAAATTAACACAAATAAATCAATAGCCTTCTTCTACTCAAAGAATAAACAGGCTGAGAAAAAAATTAGAGAATGGACACCCTTCACAATAGTCACAAAGAATATAAAATACCTTGGTGTGAACCTAACCAAGAAAGTGAATGATCTGTGCAACAAGAAGTTCAAGCCTCTGAAGAAGGAAACTGAAGAAGACCTCAGAAGATGGAAAGATCTGCCATGCTCATGGATTAGAAAGATCAACACTGTAAAAATGGCCATCTTGCCTAAGGCAATCTACAAATTCAGTGCAATCCCCATCAAAATTCCAACTCAATTTTTATAGAGTTATAAAGATAAATTTGCAAATTCTTTGAAATAATAAAAAACTCAGGATAGCATAAACATTCTCACCAATAAAAAAGCTTCATGGGGAATCACCATTCCTGATGTTAAGCTGTATTACAGATCAATTGTGATAAAAACTGCCTGGTATTGGTACAGGGACAGGCAGGTAGACCAATGGAATAGAATTCAAGACCCAGAAATGAACCCACATACCTATGGTCACTTGATCTTTGACAAAAGAAGCTAAAAACATTCAATGAAAAAAGGACAGCCTCTTCAACAAATGGTGCTGGGTCAACTGGCAGACAGCTTGCAGAAGAATGCAAATTGGTCCATTTTTATCTCTTTGTACAAAGCTCAAGTCCAAGTGGATCACAGATCTCAACATAAAACTAGGTACACTAAAACTAATAGAATAGAAATAAGTAATGAAAATTTAAGAACTGTGTTGACTTTGTGGCTATCATCCTGGGAAGTACAAATCAGGCCCAGGCGTACTATTATAAAACTATCTCTTCAGTCAGCAAGGAACATATTCATATTCATTCTGATTTGCTACTTCTCACAAATTGCCAGCTCACATTTGCATTAGGGCCTCTCTCATAGTTGAATTAGAATTTTGCATGTCACATTGTGTTTTTACTAAGACCCTCAACTGTAGTAGATGTGTGCTTCTTGACTCAGTGTCTTGGGGAAATCATTGACTATGTGACCTTTTCAACAGAGAGAACTATGTATCGTATTATAGCTTTGAATGTTGATATCCACATTATTTAGACTAAATATTTCCAAACACATCACTGCATATACAAAACATTACCACCAGTCTATCTCCCACTTTCAGTATGCACAGTGATTATGTAATGATGATTTACATGAAAATGTAATGAGTATGTGGAGGGTAGTCACATGCAACTACACACAAAAAGGACAGCTCTGAGACATTGAAATTTATAATACAAGCTTGTTCTGCTTTCGAAGAGTCTAAGAGACTGTTCATCATGACAAGCTTATCAAACATTTTGGAAAGGAAGTGAGTGGAGTGTTGTCATGGAATACAATTCTACAGAGACTCATGGGAGATTGTCTTGCTTCTAGTCTGCAATGTGCTGTAGCATCTCCACTTGGGTAATAGTCACACTGTCTTATTTCCTCACAAATCTTCTTCCTCCTAGATTTGGATGCACACATAGAAGGACTAAAAGTCATTTTCTCAAAGTCAGAAAAGATTTTTAGGGGAAGAAAAGTTTTATTCAATAAAAACTAACTTTAAAAAATATGGCAAACAAAATACCCTTTGGGCAATCAATTTCATGACTAAGAAAATATTTTTTAAAGTAAGTGTGATTTCCCCCACATGAACTTATGAGAAAGCCTTCTAACACATTTGAAATAAAACCTAGTCACTTCTCAAATTGGCCATTTGCACTCCAGGGCTTACCCTGTGAAAATGCTCGGGTTGCTTGGATAATTCAATTGCACATGGGGATCAATGCAGGTGTGAAGCTCCCTGGTCAAAGGTTGGCCCTTAGGCTGTAACTTAAATCAATTTGGGGTAAGTCAAGTTTAATTACACTTTCAGTGATGAAGCTTTCAAAAGCAATTTTGAGCTTGCCTATTCTGAGGCTGTTTGGTTCTACCCCAAATCTATACTGCTGGTTACAGAGGCAGCTGTCTTCTTTGGAGTTGATTTGAGTCTTGCAGTTGAGGGGAAAGGAGAAAAAAAAGCCAAACAATGGGAAAGAACCAAAAAGTACCAAAACGAACAAATGAAACAAACAGAAACAAAAGAGATGGAATTTTTACTGAAGGTATCAGAATGTCACCTTTTGTTGTGTTTTGTTTGTTTAATAATTTTAAACAATAGAAATAAAGGAAGGAAAGAATGAAGGAATATAGTGACAAAGAAGAGAAATATTGAGGAAGTCTCCTTAGGCTAAGACATACTGATGCACATTGGTTTGGGGAAAGTGATTCTGTTTCTTCAGGTGCATTTGGCAGGTGGTTGTGCCTAACAGTGTCAGACAGGAGGACCAGCAGACACCCTGCTCATTAGGGTGCAACACAACCTATTGATTCGTTTCTTCTGGGTCAGTGAAGCATAAAACTGTTATCCATGTCTCCTAAAAATTTGGGCAAGCAAAATTTATGATGACTCTTAAAACACCACTGAACGTGAGTACAGATTACGACTAATCTGTTTTTGTTTGTTTGTTTATATGTGTGTGTGGTCTGCTCACATGTATGAAATGGCTGTGGAAGCCTGAAGAGGGCAGTGGATCCTCTGGAGCTGTAGGCTGCTCCGAGCTGTACCATGTCGATGCTGGGGGCCAAATCCTATGTAGAACCAGCAACACTCTTGACAACAGCTGAGTATCTCTTCACCCTCTGACAGTAGCTTTTGTGCACAACACACATCCATCCACACACTGCAACACTCCTACAGGATCATGAGTCTTAGAAAAAACACAAATGTCACTGGAGTTGTAGCTGCTGATTCCTAAAGCATAGACCACATTTCTGCCAGTTTCTGAGACATATGCTGTTAGTTTTTCTTTAAAAAGTTTCAGAAAACTGTAATTCCTTTGCAGTGTCTGACAGCGACCTGCTTGGCTCTGGCAGGAAGCTCATCTGCCTCACTAATTAGGCAGTTCCACATGTGTGCTAATTGGATTAAGTCTTTAACAAAATCAAAGGAAGGAAGAGTATGAAGTGATATAAATTCATGTCTCTGAGCCTGGAACTTGGTTGCTACTTTGTCTTAAAGCTGTTGAACATTGAAGCTTGCTTTTTATTTTTTTTATAGGTAAAATTGAAAAAAAGCCAAGCTACATAAATGCTGGCCATAGCATAGATAAAATAACATATCACATGTCACTGAAGTACATATGGGCAGATAGCTCACTTGTATGCCTATAAAGAAATCCCTGTTGCACACTTGTGGATAAGGAAGCTACACGTAGGCTGCATAGACTCTCTGAGGAGCAGGGGTTTCCAGCTATCACCCTACCCCTTTAGGTACCAGAACTGAGTTCTCAGTGCTTTGGAGAAAGTATGTCCTGTGGAGGTACCATCCCTGACATAGTTCCCCTTTTTTTCCTTTGTCTGGAAATGGTCTAAAGAAAAACAAAACCTTAATGCAATTTCACTTTACTCTGTCTTTTTGAGGAATGTCTAATAATTATGTGTTATACTAAGCAAAGTAAGAGTTTGGTTACAGCTTCACAATGCTTTTGTTTACTTATGTGTCTAGATCTCTTAACAAGGGTCACATTTCCATTTCTCAGAGAAAAAAATAAATGCACAGAGGCCCTTGTTGGCAAGCTGCCTGTCTGCTGCCTGCTGCCATAGTCATTTGATCACGGTCACTGCTGTAGGGAACATGGTGTATAGTTAATGGGGGACTCAGAGATTTCTCAGAAAGAGCAACAACAAGAATACGGCAGTATCTTTCAGAAGAAGACCTGGAAATGTTTGGCCATGGTAAGGGTCTGGTCATGCACTGACCATGAGCTCAAATGCTATCCTGGTTTCATTCTGTAGGAAGATTCACAGCTCCAGTCCTCATGTTCACAGGGCTGCATTTGGGTCTCATTTATTGCAGGATCAGAGTTGTGTAGGACAACATAGAAGACCACAAGGTCCTTTTAGAGGCTGTGGGTTAGCAGAAGGGAAGCTCTCAATATGAAGAAAACTTTCCAGGGAACAGAACTCTTTGAAGAGGAGAATGTAGGGAGCCTAGTGCTGAAGCTGCTCTACAAATTCTGAAACTCACCACAAAATTTAGCACATTCAAATGTAAAATGCTTTCAATCAATAAAAGTAATTTTGAGCTCACTGATACGGATGGAAAAGAAAATGTTAGTAGAAATACATCTTTAAAATATTCAATACTTTCTATTCTTTCTCCAAGACCTATAGTGTTATGAGGAACTTAGAGCATTATAACTGATGGATGTATAGATTCTTCTAGTCTTCTCATTGTATGGGTGAAGAGACTGAGACCACAGAGGCATAAGGATCTTTTCAATTTAGTGCAGAATCTCAATTATCTCGATAATGAACCTCTGGTGTCTGGTATGTGATATGTATAAATTTTATTTTTTTATGGTCTTTACTTTCCACAAGCTTCTGGCCTTTCAAAACTCATCAATGACAGTGGCAAATGTCAAAGTTCCTTCTTCCTCCTTCTCCTGACCCTTGGTCATCTCTGGGTAGCACATGCTCTTTAGAACAGATTGAAATGCGCTTGTCAAACTGCCTCTTAACCCAGGAGAAAGACAACTGTAGAGTAATTAATCTCCTACAGCCTCTCTAATCAACCTGCCCACTCCCTCCTCTCATTACAAGTGAATGCTTATGTGCATGGCAGATTTAATTAATATTTCTAATAAGGATGGTGTCGTAATGATATGCATTGGTGCATTAGAAAATGAAGCAAAGAACCAGCTTGTTTGCTTGGATACCCAGAGAAACAAAGTTACAGCCATTCAGTTATTCAGAGTCTGCTTATAGTTTTGCTTCCACATTTGTATAATTTATAACAGAAGATAGAAAAGGAGGTGGATATTTCATGTGATAGGTACTGTGTGAGCTATCATGTATGTTCTATTTATTATTTATTTTGTGCTTGTATAAGATGATGTGTATGTATATATGATAGTGTGTGTGCATACCCTTCCCCACACGGGTCCATATTCATGTATGTGCTTGTTTGTGGAGGTCAAAGGTTGATCTTAGGTGTCTTCCATGGGTCCTCATATTTACACATCGAACATTTAACCAATTGAGCCATCTCTCAGCCCTGATCTACTTAATTTTAGAACCTGCCATGAAAACAAACTATTCTCTCCTCTTTTGTAAGTGAGATGTCTAAGCCTCAAAGACTGAGAGAAATCCAAAATCCTTCAGTTCAAATCTGCTTAACTCAAAGCTTTAGATGTTCAACTTGGAGAATGGGCAAGCTTTTGGTGCTTATGTGTGAGTTCAGGCTTGTCTCCTGTAGTGACAGGCTTCACTGTCACAGTGCTGTATGACAGAGAGAGAGGGGGGGGGGGGAGAGAGAGAGAGAGATCACAGGCATACCTCCACATCAACCAAACTAGCTCCAAATGACTTTGTTACACAACTCTGACCTGTCATTGCACAGGCCCCCAAGGGAGGTGCTTGTCCCATAATCCCATAACAGAGGGAAATCTAATGACATCATGGCTGTTAAGACATCACTGCAGTTGGTTCACTGTCACTTGCTTTCAGTGGTAAAGACACAAAGAATCCTGTGGTATACAGGTGTCACAGTATAATGATCAATGCCATATGATCCTTGAGAATTTTAATGAGTGATTATGCTGCTCTCTCCTGTTCAGAAGTGTTATGTGCACTGTGTCCTGCCTATCTGTGTCTGTACACCACGCGCAGGCAGTGCTCACAGAGGCCAGTGCTGGAGCCCCTGAGACTGGAGGTACTGATGATTGTGATTACCATGTGTACTGGGAATCTCACCTTAATCCAAGAGCAGACACTTTTTACCACTAAGGCTTCTCTCCAGAACCCTTCTATGCTTTTTATTAATTGCTTGAAATTTATTTCCTGTACATAGAAAGAAAACTGACATTAAGATAAAGTATTCTGCAGTGTTAACCTGGCAGTAATCTTGGATACATATCTCATGATTACTCTGTATCTTTTATCTTTCTTTCTTTCTTTCTTTCTTTCTTTCTTTCTTTCTTTCTTTCTTTCTTTCTTTCTTCACTTTACATCCCAAGTGCAGCTACCCTCCCTCCTCTCCTCCCAGCCCTACTCTCACAAACCCCTTCCCCCAATTACCCTGCTTCTAGTCAGAGAGGGGAAGTCCCCCATAGGTACCACTACCCAAACCCCACCAAGTCACAGCAGGACTCTCCCACTGAGGCTTGACAAGGCAGTCAGCTAGAGGAAGGGCATCCAAAGGCAGGCAACAGAGTCAAAGTCCCACTACAATTGTTAGGGGACCCACATGAAGACTCCAAATGTGTAGGGGGCCTAGGTCCAATGCTTGCATGCTCCTTGGTTGGTAGATGAGTCTTTGTGAAACCCCATAAGCCCAGGTTAGTGGATTCTGTAGGTCTTTTTGTTATGTCCTTCACATCTCTGCTCCTTCAATCCTACCCCTACTCTTATCTTGATATCTTGATGGCGGTCCCATTTCTTCATTTTTCCTGTGCTTGATTTAGCATCATGCCTTGTTTATCAGAGTCCCAGGAACAACATGCTCTATCATACATGTGCCACCTAGCATAGGTGTGTGATAGCTTTTACTATTCAGGTTTGTGTGACTATAGCCCGTGGTATTGGTAAATCACGATGTTAGCCCATGATGTATTTTACAGAATTCATCATCTCCTATCGTTAAGTTATGAATTACTGGACATAGCAAGAGTTTGCAGAAGGCTTTGTTTGGGAGAAAAGATTCTGTCACTTCTCAACATAGAATCTGTCATGTCTGACCCGCCCTGCCTGCAACAATATAGTACTACCAGAGACACAAAGGGCTAAGTTGTGTGCTTGTTTATCATGGTGGCCTGGAGCACTTCGGGCTCTGGCAGACCCTTTTGCTGCTGTGAGGCTCTTTTTCATGTGGTTTGGAATGGCTCTTTATCCATCTGCTTGTGAACTCAAGCTCTAGGCATCATCTGGGGAGGAAAGGTCTTGCTTTTTTTTCTCTCAGTTCCCACAAACTTATGTGCATTCACTGTATGTTGATGTTGTCTGACTAGATCCAGACAGTATGTCATTACATAGGACCAAGTAGCAATATCAGAGTCTATGTTCAAGCTCCAACCTAATTCTTGTCAACATTTGTCTTAATGTACTTTATGCTTATGGTAACTAGTAAATTTCAATGAATACTATCAAACCTCTAAAAGAATTAAGAACTAACAAAAATATATTCATATAGTGTTATGCCAAAATGTCCTTAAAAATCTGTACATGTATCTCTCTTTTTTAAAATAAAGTTGTGAGAGAAAAAAAAAAGGACATAGGCAAGCCTTCCTATTAACATCTCAAAGCTACAAGGATAAAGCCCTTGGGCTCACACAACACTGTGTGTTCTTAGGAGTTGCCAAGGCTAAACTGATGACCATGTCTTTGAGCCAAAATGAAACCCTACCCCTTGTAAGTTGTAGAAGCCAAGATCTGTTTCTAGAACAGAAACCATTTAAACTTGTGGTATATTCATTGCCTTCCACATGGGATCCACTTCCTATACCAGGATGGAGTGATGAGAGCTCACTGTCCTTTACTTGTATTTGGAGACATTTTAAGCATCCACCAGAAGCTCTGGCTTAGACATGGTTGTCACGCCTTGCCACCTTTTACCTTTGCACAGTTGAGTTTATTTCAGTTGAAGACAATTTTCATCAAGTTCTGTATGCTGTTAGAAAGGAATGTATGAGAGTTTTCTAGATATAAAACAGGTGGTGTTTGTGAATTAATATCGGGAATTCATTATTGTCTCTAGCAGAGAACTCAAGGCAGACACAAGTTTTGTTGAATCCTCTCAACTTTTAATGTATCATGTTTTTGAGGAGAACACTATGTGTCCTTGAACAGATGTAGACACACGACACATGCAAGAAAGCCCAACATTGCCAGGATTTATTCTTTTACAAAGGTTTCACACATACTTGGGAACACATTTGCAGGGAGGGTGGTTACTCACACTCCACAGCAATGTCCCTAACTACTCTGTGGATGTAAGTGGCTTTCCTGTTCAGGATGGACTTGTTTCATTCATGTGCACACACTGGACCTCTAGAGAAAGCCTCATTTCCATAAAATTGTGTGTACTCTGAGCACATTTGCCTTTGTTCTAAACAATTTTTTCCTAAGCATCTCTACAAATGTTTATGTGTTTTGGTGAAAGTGGGGAACAAAACTCTTGCAATGTGCTGCTGTCAAAGACAGCGAACGGAGATGGGACTCCTTCCCACATGGCAGTGAGCATTTGAGTAAGGAGACCCATAGCTGGCGTGGTGAGATTACTGAGCCTCCTTCCTTTAAGGAACATATGCAGAGTAATTCTTGTGTTGCACATATCATAGGTTAAAACACTAACATACGAAATTTTGGGAACAAAAGTTTGTACTTAATACGCAATTCTATTACAGATAGTTGTCACACTATCAGCCCTTGTGAACTGTATTAAAGAATGCCTTTTCTAAGCACTGAGTGCTCCCTCCCTCCCTCTCTCCCCCCACTCTCGATCTGTCTCTCTGTGGTTCTCTTGCCTTTGTTTTCTAATTCATTTGTTTTTTTTCCCTCTCCTTTGACAGGTAACCTTATTTGCAGCAATTTACAATAGTTTTATTGAAAAAAATTGCTGAAATCTCCACTTAAAACTATAGTTCCTTTTACAATTGCAACCCAAAGTCTGAAGAGAAAATGTTTCTTTTGGAACTCTAATAGAAGGAAGAAGCAAGGCTCAAGTGGATGGGGGCAGGGTCACAGCACGAGGCCTAGCTAGGGAACTCAGGAGACTATGACAGCCAGGGAGTGACTGACATGTCATAAAAGTAGCCCAAGCAGACCAGACACTGGAAGTATCCAGGGCGAAGCTCTGGTGCTCCCTTTCACAGTCTGGCCTCTAGAAAGTGAGGTTTTACCCATGGCTCAACCCCATCTCTATTTAACCTCAATGTATAGGATGTGACATCTTCTTGAAAGTTTCCACAAAAACTGCTCTAGAGAAATCACCAACCACCACAGATTCCAACAACAGTGGCTCATCACCAACTTTTCTCTGGTCTGAGGTGGCAGAGGCTTGACAGCCCCTGGCTTCCTACCCTTCCCGTCCGTCCTTCTTGCGAATCTCACTGCTGTTTGCCCTTTATAGAGATGCTGCTTGGATAGTCATCCTTCACATACTTCACTGTTCCTGCCTTTATAAGAAATATGACCTGTTCTCACCACCGAATCTATATTCTGTCCTGAAACTACCAGTTCATCTCTTTCCTAAACCCTGTATCCAACTTCATACTGGACATTGTCTGGAACGAGAAATGCATGAGAATGAACTGCTTGTCTTATTCAGGTGTTAAAAGTGCTGGGTCTTTGCCCATGTTCTGATTCTGGTTAATGTCACTCACAGTAGCCCAGAGGAGTCAGCTGAGTCCTGCCTCCTACGCCTTCCTATTCTCTGCAGCTTTGGCCACCGCCTTACACCTCCTCCTTGTCTCTCAGTTCTCACCTCAGCTACTGGCTTTGCACCATTTTTATTTGCCCATGTTATTTAAAGCTTGTGTGGGGGTTTAGAACCCACACAGTCTAACAAAGTCTTTCAGAATCCAGATTTGTTCATACAATTTCTTTGTTAAAAACCATTCAATGACTCTAAGCCTAAAGTCAAAACACATATCTAAGCCTGTCTTGATACTTGTCAATTTGTCCATCCTTTCTTTACAGTTTCACTTCTCCTTTTACTGTAACCCTGGAAAGGGACAACCACCTCATCACATGAGCTGTTCTACATGTCTCTCTCGAGTCACCATTGTCCATTATTCAAGACTGATCCAGTTACACTCCAGGCTCTGAAAGCAGACTCCTCTCTGGCCCTTGGCTCTGGGATTGTCATTTTGGTCATTGACTCTATGCTTATGATTATTGTTGAGTGAAGTTTTAAAAACATTCTTCCTCAGAGAATGAGAAAATGATGGCCAAGATGATGTTTTGAACTACATACTGGTTGTTTAAAATTCAAAAACTAATTCCAGCTTCCCTTCGTGGGTGGTCTCTTCAGAGACCTTGTGACTTGATGTAGAGCCCCTTCTCTGCCCCAGAGAAGTATCATTGACTATTTTGCACTGGGGCCACTTAGGCTCCTAATTCTCTCCTCTTCATTGTCTGAGCTCCCTGAGGAGAAATTACTGACCACTTAGTCAGATCATTCCAACATGAGGCCTATGGCCTTGAACACTGCAGACTATCAGCACCCATATTTGACAAGTGAGCACCACCACTGTATCAGCCATATGAGGGCCACAGGGAACTGCATATTCCATCTTCATACCTTAACGATCCTAGATGTATGCACTCTTATGCTGTGGGCAGGACATTTAATGTGGAATTAACATCCGCACAAATCCTGGTCAGTGTATTAAAAGAGCTATGAGACAAACTCCAGAGTTAGATTTAGGAGATTACCTCAAACCCGTTTTCCTTTATCTTTTCCACAAGTGGATTGTTTACCAGAGAAACTCTCAGGGAAGCAGTGGAAGACAGTCATCAGATTAAGTCATTTATCCCCAGTATAGCCAAGATCCTCCTTCAGATGCACTTAACAAAGAGCTGCTATATGTGTTGTCACAGTAACAATGACTGCATTTACTGAATACCTCCAGACAAATGGACAGGTGCATTAAAGACATCATCTAAATTCCCACTGGGGGAATTTATGATGGCCCTCAATTTACAAATGAATTAACTGGAGATTTGAATGAAACATGTAACTTACATACAGTAACATATAGCTGAATCATAGTAAATTGTAGATTTAAGTAAGATGTTTTTCTCCTATGATGTAACACACACACACACACACACACACACACACACACACACACACACACACACACACACACACACAATTTTTCTCTCCTTTTCCTCCCTCATAAATGTTCTCTCTTCCGTCCCCTTCCCTCCACTCCTCTTTCCTCACACATGTTTATACCCAAATGCACTGGTTTCCTCTTTTACATAGTTTTATTTATTGATTTCTCTGAATTTACAGATTGTATTATATCTCTTTGGTGATCTGGAAAAAGAGATTGTGAAAACTAATAGTAGTAGATTGAAATGGTCTCAGTGTTCATCTTAAAAGCTAAGGACAAACCTATAAAGAGGACAGTTATACAGAGAAATTATTTTTAAACTATGCTCCAAGTGACTGTGATCATCTGTCATTCTGTGGGTGGTTTTGTGCTCTTGGACTTAGGTAGAGAGGTGAGTGGATCAGAGCTTAAGCACAAGTGCCAGCAGCAAGGACTAAAGCTACAGCTTCACTGCTACTGAATCTGATGACCTTTGCCACTGAACACACTTTTAAGTTTTCTTATCTGCAAAAAGGGCATTGGAGAACACCATCATTGACTTTTATGAGGATTAAAAAGACAAATTCCTGTAAGAAATTAGGATAGAATAAAAATGTCATTTCTAAAGCCTGAGAAATCGCTTGGCTTCTCCAAGGCTAATAAGCGAGGTCCACAGTTGCCAAACAGCTCATACTTCATTGACTCATCAGTGCATTCACTTCCTCACTCAGGGTTTAGTTTCTTTACTCATTAAACATTCACTAATTATCTATTAAATAGTAGGCACGGTGCTTGGTGACATGGCAGCTAAAGTGATTGATGAGATACTGATGCAGTTTTGAAACTCTGAAGGACTCAACAGAAAGATACAAAATGTGTGAAAATAACTTCAGTGGTTGGAGATGTTGTTCCCAGGTTACATACAGTGTTTGCCTAGTATACATAAATCATGAATTTGACCTCTAGTACCACGAAAGTAGAGTAAAAAAAACAATAATTAGTGTACAGAATAGAAATACTTTAGTGTAGAAGAGCTTCAGCCATTGCAGGGAAGAATTCTACATATACAGACAGGCCATCCAATTTCCAGGGTCAGCTCACACTTATGGAAGAACTCTGTCCTTGCAGCCAACCATTAAAACTCTGTTAACAGTTAGGAGTTAGTGAGATAGAGCTAGAGATAGATAACAGATGAATAATAGAGAGATGACAGATAGTTGATATGTAGATAATAGATAGATGATAAATAGATGATAGATGGGTATAGATAAGTGATAGGTGATAGAGAGGTGATAGGAATAACTTATCCTAAATTATAAGAGATACTATTTTATTTTTGAAAATAAGATGTGATTTAGAAATTTTGTTAACAAGTTATTAACTATCAATTTTTCTTTGCTTTTAAAGTTAATTTATTTTTTCAGATTTCTGAGTAGTTAAGTCATCTAAAATATTGACAAAATTCCATAGAACTGTGGATATTTACATTAAATTAGAATTCAACTGGCTTCTGATCTCTTCAGTGACTTTTGTTACTAATCACCATAATAAACATCCTCATAAGAGAAAAAAAACCTTAGCAGGAATTTTACAGAAGGCCAATACATGGTCAAGATTATTTTCATTTCAAAATTTGTGCTAAGGAGTATTAGGAAATATGGAGCTAAACCAATGGACATAAACTTTTCATTTGATTCTATATTAAAAATTTTAAATCACTCCAATTAGAAACTCACAAATTATAAAACACAACAAGGTGACTTCTAAGTGAGATAGAACATCTTCATCCCATTTTTGTTTCTACAAAATAGGAAGGTCCTTGCTCATGATGAACTATACAATATCTGCCTTTCCCTGGAGGAAGTCATTATCACAGAGTAACATGAGAATGTGGGCCAGGCTACAGTAAGAATACTAACTTTGAGCGGAGACTCATTCAGATAACTTTATGAAACTGAGAAAGCAGAGAGTCTGCATTCTTCTCTGAATATTCTGAGACCACTCAGTTTTTAAATGAATGGTGTTTTATGGTTGTAACAATCTGTAAGTCACTCATCTTCTACAGGGTATTAATTGTGATTGCTGAAAAGAGCATGAATGTAGGATTTTCTCTCTCTTGCTGGTCCCCAGGGCTGTTGCTCGGTGACTTCCAGTGCCTGAGATGCATTAGAGTAAGCTCTGAAGGCAGGCATACACCTTGAGGGCAGATACACTAATATGTCTTCAAAGTATCCCTTGCTTTTATCTGCTAAAACTTTTTGGAGAAAATGGAGCATGCCCAGAGGTGCTCATATCTGACTTTTCGATCTTTGGAACATTGCCTATGACCCTGATCTAAGCACATCATTGAAATGCCCACCACCTTTCCTTTAAAGTCTATGACCTCAGGCTGAACAAGCTCAAAAGCATTCTGCTTGGGCATAGAAATCTTCAAATTCCTGCCCATATACATAAATATGTGATCTTTAAACAATGACCCACATGTCTTCTGTTAGATAGGAAGCGTTGCTTTACAAATGAGTCCCACATTCTACCAGGAAAGAATCTGCCTCCCTCACTTCCTAACTGCTTGGTTTTCTTGTTTGGGCTTCAACCCAAAAGACAATCCCTTAAATTGCATTTCGATTTATAGACCAGGTAGAATTTATCTCAATTAATCCCTGCATTGTATTTCATGATAGTTTTGAATAAATGTGCAATATAGGTGGATAAAATCCTTTTCCGATGCTTGTTTACTTGCTCTCTCATTTTACACCCAGCATGTGAATTTCTGGTGACTCCCAAGATGAGTGTCTTAAGATGAACAACCAAGAGGAAACTCAAGTGGTGGTTACTCCATGCTTCAAGATAAAGCTTTTTAAATAAATAAACCAGTACAGATAAAACCCCATTTAACTATCTTCAGTCAGAAAGCTGTGTTTCATCTATTTCTTTAACCCCTACCCCTTTTAAACTTTAAGACTTTTTACAGGTTTATGGGTATTATAGAATTCTCAAACATCTAGATAGTTTTGGAACAGGTCTAAGCTGAGCATACTCCATGATTGGGCGCTGTTTCTGCTCATTCAGAGGAGTCTGGAGGCCCTTGAAGTACACTTTCTGACATTTTACTTACGGTTGAGGGGCAGGCTCGCATTGGTTGTGCCCAACTTGTTGGCAGCCACACAAGTATAGTTGCCGAAGTGCTCCTGTGTCACATTGGTCACTGTGAGGATGGATCTTGTGCTAAAATTCTGAATGATAATTCCTTGTTGGCCATTGAAGAGCCTAGAAAACAAAATATACAATAATAAGCATGTATATGGGACATCAGTTCCAAATTCAGTGTAGGTAGAGCTGCCCTGGCAACCTGGAAGCTATGTGACCACACCCACATGGACCTTAGCAACATGGGTTAGTTCTGTTCTGCCACACCTCTTCTACTTTGTTGCATTTGATAGAGAAAACAGGCTTGACAGCTGTCCTTTTCTCTGATGAGTTGCCGAGGTACATGATAAACCAGACCATGTGATCTTCATATGTACTCTTTCTAGTGTAATTAACACAGTAGACCAAATAGTTCTCATCCTTGAAAGCCAAGAAAGAGGAAAAAGAAAAAAAGCTTGGCTGATGGCTTCTAGTTAAGCTGGCTAGTTGATAGGAGCCCAAGATACTTTGTGGGCAATCCCTCTGAAACCAAATGTTACAAGGATTCAAGTCAAAAGTCAATACCATATAGCTGTTGCCATAGGCAACCAAGGCTGGGGCATGACTTCTTTTAACCTAGAGCAGGAAATACAGCAATGTAGACAGCATTCAGATTCCTAAAACATACTTGCCCCATTTTAGGACTTTATAATTTCTTTAAACCTCTACATGTAAAAATGTAACAATATCAATAGTCTCTGCTTGATACTATTGATGTCCTCACACTCTCCAGACTCAGTGCCTAAGGCCCATGTACAATCTGAGCTTGCATGGCTTGATGTTGTAATAACAGGTCACATTGTGTTCTGTTTCTGGTTCTTCCTGGATGTACCCTTGGCTCTGACCTCCTGGTTTTCCTGTCTTTCAGACCATTTTCTCCGTATGACACCTGGTCTAAATTTTCTATTATTTCTTAAATTACTTCCTTCTCTGTATAACCCACCATTGTATGGTTCTATCAGTTTGGATACAGAAGATTGTTTGCTTGCTTGTTTAACAGATTGAATTGCTTGAATTTTCTAAAAAAAAAAAAAAGGCCAGAATATAGGATCACACATTCTTTGATGTTAAATTTGTACACCATTCATAGTGGTGTCCCAAGTACATGGAGTATTCCATAGGACAGTGAGTTAGAATAATTCTGAGATAAAACCAAATAAGAATTTTTTCTCTCTAAATTTAAATTCTGTACTAACGAGGATGAAACTAGATTCTATCTTCTGCTTGAATAATTTCAGATTTATATAAACAAGACACGGTGACCACAAAGTAGGTAAATTCACTTGGCAAGTGGCCATCTTGATTCATCTTTCATGTATGATTGTTTCAGAATCAACTGTGTCTCATCACAAAGAAGCTATGGCCTCCCTGGAGTTGGCACTGACTTATTAACTGTATCTTACACTGAAAAGAGAGAAACTATTCTATGTGTAGTGTAAATCAGAAGTAGTAAGATATGATTACTCTCGGAATTACTTTACAATCTTCAATAGTTAAATTATACTTACTCGAAATGCAAAGTTTAATCATATTAACAAAACTTTGAGTTAAATAAACACTGAAAAATTAAACTTGAGCAGAAATAAGGATTCCCAATTATAATTGAGAATATTGAACAAAAGAATTTTAAAATTATGAAAATATATGCTAAATTCCTAGTGCCTTATTGACACTCTCATGCCTCACATTAATAACCTTTAACCAATTAATAAATGCATGAATATAATTTGATGCCTGAGATTAAACCCAGGGCTTAGTGAGCATTTTGCTAACTAAGCAACATTTGCATGTATCCCCTTAATAACTTCATTTTAAATAGGATTATTTATGCAACATGTACAGACCACAGTTCCATTTTCCTGCCTGCTTTGGTGCTGAGGTTGGGGTCATTGTGTCCATGTCAGATACAGATACATTTTCTGATGGTTATGTAATTCCCTGGACTCCTAAGTCCCTGATGCGCCCCAAAGCAGAACTGTCTCATTGCTAAGGAACCGAGAAGAAATGAAATAGATTCTTCCACTGGTTGAACTCTGAGATGTTCTCAAGGGAGTTTATTGAGCTCTCTGGCTTCATTGCTTATCTTTGTCATGGCTGTCTTTCTGGATGAGTTGGCTTTCAGTTTCCTGCCCTTCAATGAGGCAAAGCTGCAGATGTTGTTGAGTCATGCATGCTGTTGCCCACGTTCTGCACAGCCCCTTGCTGTAGAGCTTTGGCAGTAGCATCTGCACTATTATCACAGCAGTGTGTCAGAGTGCTAACCCAGCAGCCAGGGAAATGATGAGGACAATGAGCAAGAGAGATTTTCTCCAGGGGAGGCTACTTTCCTGAAATTAATGAAGTCTACAGCTAACTTCCTCCTACAGTAGAAAGTTTGAGAATTGCATGTCCCTTACACAACATTTAAGACATGTTCTTCTTAAGTGCTATGAAAAGCTCTCTTTGAGAGAGTATGACCACTGAGACCTACCTGAGTGTGGACACTGAGAGGTATGTCCAGAGAGTGTGCCTTTGTGCTTTTTATCACAGATATCGTGCCCTGGGAGTTTATCAAATATTCAGTGCAATTCTGAAAACATTTACTAAATCATTTTGAAGGTGAGTTCCATATCAAGTGATCAATGAGAAATTGACACAAACTCTGCCCTTCCAAAAGCTGAGGAATAGTAGCCCAGACCACAGATGAACCCCATCCTAGTCAATGAATGTCAAAACATGAGTCCCACCTAAAGTCTATAGCATGTATGCCTTCAATGTAATTAAAAAATAAGAGTATTTTAATTGATGATTTTTTTTTCATTCTCAAGATTCATTCTAAGATGTTTTTCTATAATTTTATTTTTTATTAAAAGATTCTTTCTTGGATTAGGACATCGTAAAGTTGGTACAATAGAGTTTTAGCATGCAAACCTGAATTTTACCCCCAACATTACATAAAATGGGTGCGATAGCATAGACTTCTAATTAAGTGGTAGAGATGGGGTGATATCTCTCATGCTTCAAGGTGAATCTTAGCTACATAGGAAGCTGGAGATTAACCCGGGCTACATGAGGTCCTATAGAAATAGAGATAGAAATATAGTAATTAGAAGGATAGATAGAAGATAGATAGGTGATAGATAACAGAATCATTCTTAAATTGACAAATCTTTTTTTTTTTTTTTTTTTTTTTTTTATAGACTTTCCCTACAGTGAAAGAGAATCTTTTCTAAATTAGGAGTTAAAACTCATGGACTACGTTACCTGTTTTTAGATGAGCAAGTATAGCATATGGTGCTTATGAGGAAGTACTTGGACATGTGTTTTTGCTTACTTTTACCAGGTAAACTTGGGTGCAAGATCCTCAATTACTGCAGATTTCCCTGTCCTCCACTGCTGGCACCAGCTGAAGTTTGGTCCATACTGAGGGCCATTACTCTGATTCTCACTTTGTTTTTGGCCAATGCCTCATAAATCTGTGGGCTGTAGGCTGCTCGATTTGCCAGCATCTACTATAAGTTCCTGGGAGCACAGCCTCAACAGGAATTACTGTATTAAAAAAGAGTCCAATATTTTCCCATGCCAGAGTTAATAAGGGGAACCAGGCTTGCTTAGTTATCAAATAATCACAAATTACACTCATTATCTCTTTAGGACTCTAGCTATCAAAGGTGACTAAGAAACCCAGTAGCAAAGTCACCAGAGAAAAACCCAACCACATAGTGCATGGTGTCAGCATCAATTGCTAAGATTGCAAAAATAACTGGGGTAATAGCATTGTGTCTTGTTCAGTCTCAGGCCTGCCTTGCTTCATGTTTGGGATTATTGCCCACTCTTCCTTTCCAGGTCAGAATCAACAATAAATGCCACAGGCCCAGAGTCATGACTGTATTTCTAGTCTTATTGTACACAAGAAAGCTTTACTTATATTTGGAAGATGGAAATTGTTCTTAATACATTTATAACTGAAATTCTTCAGTATTTGTACATGCATGTATGGTGCTAAGAGCTAGAAGTCGACATGAATGAATGTCCTCAGAAACCCTGGGAGATAGGTGTTACTAGTTTAGAGATGAGACAAAGGTTTAGAAACAGTAGCCTAATTAATCTTCTGCCATCCAATAACTGACAGAACTACTGATATTCAGATGTGGATCTCCTCAGACTGCTGGCGTCCACTGCTAGCAGTTAGGGTTTATGTCGTCAAGCAGAAAGCAGATGTTGTGTTTGAGTTTGGGAGACAGCGTAGAAAGCAGGAGTGCTTCAGTGAGGTAGAGTTGGGCAATGGAACAAAGAAATGGGAGCTAAATAGCTAACTGACATGCTGTAGCCAAGCCAGGAAAGCTGGAATCAATCCAGGGGGTGAGTCTAATGGGGCAGAGAGTCAATGAAACAGCAAGCTTTCATTCTAGGCGCTTTATGGATATCATTCTGGGTTGGAGGCTCATTACTAGTTCTGGGGCTTAGTTCTGCCTTGAGTGAGGCTTTTTACACAGCTGCCATTGTCCTCCCCTGGAGTCAGGCTCTCAGGCTACACATAGCCTGAGACGAGAAGCCCCAGCACATGCCCAGTTGTCAGCATTTTCTGATTGTGGTTTTAATCTCTCAGCCCACTATAAATTTGAAACGGGCAGAAAACTCCCCAGCACAACATGGTCAAGAATAGCAGAAAATCAGTCATAGGACAAAAATTTGTGGTTTTTTTTAGTTAAAAAACGGTCTCCAGGGTTCAAGTTCTCGTACAGTTGTGGTATTGCTGACTTGGCGCGTATACTGGCTGGTTTTGTGTCAACTTGACACAAGCTGAAGTTATCACAGAGAAAGGAGCCTCAGTTGAGGAAATGCCTCCATGAGATCCAGCTGTAAGGCATTTTCTTAACTGGAGATCAAGGGGAGAGGGCCAGCTGATTATGGGTGGTGCCATCCCTGGGCTGGTAGACCTGGGTTCTATAAGAAAGCAAGCTGAGCAAGCCAGGGGAAGCAAGCCAGTAAGTAACATCCCGCCATGACCTCTGCATCAGCTTCTGATTCTTGACCTGCTTGAGTTCCAGTCCTGACTTCCTCTGGTGATGAAAAGCAATGTGGAATTGTAAGCTGAATAATCCCTTTCCTCCCCAACTTTTTTCTTGGTCATGATAGTTTGTACAGGAATAGAAGCCCTGACTAAGACACTAGGTCATCACATCTCCTAACACTGATTTAGTTGCACATCTTCCTACATGTTTCTGAGTACTTCAGGTTCGTACCCATCTTGCCTATGAGTGTGGAACTGCCTAATGAAAATATTTCTCAATGCCTTTGTTATGTATTGTATTCCAAGCACATCAGAGAATAGTTGCTAGTTCCTGCCTCTTAAAATGTGGCCTCACTGACTACTGCATGATTGGCTGCTTGAATTAGGTTATTACATCTTGGTAAACCTTTGTGTTTTTAAGTGTGAAGTGGGATAGGCTAACTTAGTAGCCAAGTGTGGATATGAAAATGGTTTTAAATGATAATGTACATTCTTTAAGTACATGTATTTTAAATCTAGCAGACACTAGATTATGACAGGTAAAGCCATTGTTCAATGATAGAGTCTGTTCCTTAAAATGGATTCACTTCCTCTCAGACTACAGCCAAACATTAAATATTGAACATACAGGAAATTATTTTTAAAGCAAGGTGAATGATGGCAAAGATCGTGGCATTGTGATTTCAAGACATGCCAAACTCAGTATCAGTCATATGCCCATTATCTGTCTCATCCAGGCTTTTGGGAGATTCCCCCAGGGCAGGCAATGAAATGAACAGTGAAAATGGAAAGAAGAGCTTCAACAAGTCAGCGTAGAAGGGAGGTTCTGTTTATGCTGCTATAGCAACCTGTTCATTTATTGTGTGGCTTGACACTTGCGGCTGGAGAACAGTAAGGTCTGTTTATTCCTGGGAGCATTCTGAAAACTATTATGCATCACTGTCTGAGCCCCAAGAGGCATCTATCTTTAGTTGTGTATTTGAATAAATTAATGTTATTATAATACATTAGGATACTTTAATGATTTTAGACTTTATTAAGCTATTTAAAATGTATGTCTTGTTTACTCTATCCATTTTAATGAAATTAATAATTTTAGATCCAAGACTTTTGGATGGCCTTAGTAGTGACAGTTTGGTTTGCACTGGGGAGGCTTTAAGCCCCACATGAAAAAAGCAAAGGCTACATGCAGTACAGGATCCCATTTCCTGTAGTAACATGGGTCCTGGACCCCTGACAACCTTGACGATTTCTGAATCTTTCCATTCTGCTTGAAGTATTTTCCTAACAGCTGGATGCCTGAGATTTTAATGTTCAGTTTTATATTGAAATACAACAATATAAGCATTCTGCAGAGATGGAAACCACACAAAAGGAAGCCACAAGTGAGCAACAGAAACTACTTTCCTTTTTCCTCATCATGTTGGAGTTGGTTTGGCACTGACTAAAATAGGACAATCAATTGAATATACCCCCGTTTTCCCATTTGAAGGTAACTTTGGGAAAATGGATCACTGGATATAGGGCTTGACTAATAAGTACCAAATCTTATATCTGATATCACAAACCCATGTGAAAAAAATAAAACCAACAAACTAAACAAGATCAAAACAGAAATGAAAGCAGCAGAGTGGCCGTATTTAGAATCCTTGTACAGGTGTCATGAAGACAGGGGACTCTCGGGTTGCTGAGAACATAGACTAGCCTATTCGACAAGACCCAAACCTCTAAGAGACTTTGTTTAAAGTAAAATAAGAGTGTGAAGCTGGGCAGTGGTAGCACATTCCTTATTTCCCAGAACATAGGAGGCAGAGGCAGGAGGATCTCTGAATCAACAGAGAGAGAGAGTCAACAGAGAGAGAGTTCCAGGACAGTAAAATCTGCACAGACAAGCCCTGTCTCAAAACCCAAACCCACACCAAAGTAAAATCAAAAACCAAACTAACCAATCAACCAAACAAACAAAAACAAAAAAAAAACAAGAAAACAAAACAACATAAAAAAACAAAAAAAAAAAAAAATACCCCCTCCCCACAAACCCCCAGTGTGGTCAGTTCATCTCGAGTATCAACCCAGGTGATTTCTTGCCTCCATTCACAAATGAACACTTATGTATGAAGAATTGCACATATGGTATGTTTGCATGCACAGCAACAGGGACCAGGGGCAGTAATCATAGAACTACTAAGACCATAACTCATTTATGTAACACAGTTACAGAAACATGTCAGGTGCCAGGAAGATGATAATGAAAGAGGAATCCTCACTGCACAGACTAGAGTTTAGCAAGAGAAATGGACATGCTCATGCATTTGAGAATGGGCTAAGCATCCCAGAGTCAAGTTGGAAAAAGTTCTCCTGATGCAGGAGCTATCTTTCTGGGACTTTCAAAGGTCAATGGCTCACGGTAAAAGACCATAAAGTCTGAACAATAAGAAAAAGAATGAAGGGCTTGGGCATAAAGAGGGATTGAACCTACGTATGTGATAACTGGGTTAAATAGACAGGAGAAAGGACAGGGCCTCGGCCAGTGGCTGCCCCCAAGTGACATTTGTAAGACACTGCTGTCCTCTACCATACTCCTGCTTCTAATGCAGCTAATTGTGATAGATTAAATTGTGATTATGGCTGCGAACAAAAATCTTCTACCTTAAGGGTAAGTATTATGGTATTATGTGACCAAGAATGACAGATATATCTTTGTGGCTGTGACAGAGTGTAGTCACTGTGTCATTGTGAAGTCACAAAGCAGTCATGGAAATATGTGAACCAAGAGAACTTAGTATTGCCAATGCACTCAGAGAGCCTCAGGGGTGGAGGCTCTAATGACAGCCATGTGACTAGTGATGGACAGTCGAAGACAACAGTAAACCAAGTCAGAGACGCACATTAGTTGGATTTAACACCCCCAAACTGAGTGGGAAGTGTGTGTGCATCTTCCTCGTTGACCCAAGAACAACTCTACACACAGACTAGAGAATTACCTAATCCTCACAGAGTTTCCATGAAGAGTCACTGAGGGGCTGACATGTGACAAGCTTGGGAGAGAGCTGGACTTGGAGTTGACCGCTGCACATCTTCAGAGCACAGACACACTTCCTGCATGGTTTACTCTGCACAATACTGACACCTTGATCCTCCATGTTCCTCACCATATCACTTTCCAGCACACCAAACCTTGTTCTTGCATGCAATGATGCCAGATTTCACCCCATTGTTACCTGGGTAGGAAGCTCCACAGTGTTCTCCAATCTAACTGTTCCATGAAATGTTCCCTCTGCCAATATTAGTGTTCTTTCTCTTTCTCTCTCTGCCTTGTGGCTGTAGACCAAGATGTGAGTTTTCCTTCATCCCAGGATCACAGAAACTTTCTTTTATAATTCTCCTTGACTCTAGTGTCCTGTCACAGCAATAGAGAGTAAGACACCAACCTGATACTCCCCTTCTGCAGAGAGTAGGACTGCTTCATGCAGTTAATAGAGTACTGCAGAAATGACAGTATGAGGCATAATAAAGGTCACAAGAAGGTTTGGTATAACAGTTTCTATCCTGCTGTCTCCTGGATCAGGTTCTGGAGAAATCCTGTTGTCATGACATAAAGTCATTTAAGCAGTCCCGTGGAGACATCCACATGTCAGATAACGTAGGCCATCTGCCAGGAACTGTCAGGAGCACCAACTCTCTGGCCACATGAATGTGTGTGTGTGTGTGTGTGTGTCTGTGTGTGTATATGTGTGTGCATGTGTATGTGTCTGTGTCTGTGTGCGTGTTTGTGTGTTTGTGTTTGTGTATCTATGTGCATCTGTATCTCTCTGTGTGTGAGAACATGTGTGCCTATGTATATGTGTTGAGTGTGTGTGAGTGAATGTGTCTTTGTGCATGTGTGTGTGTGTAATATATACATGTCTTTTGTGTGTTCATGTATACACGTGTGTATATGTGTATGTATGTAAAGGGGTGGACCCCATAGACTCTACCTAAATATTTATGTGACCCAATTCTGTCACACTTTGTTTTCTATGGGGGAAATACAGCATCTGCTATCACTTGCTCATAGGAATTAGCACCTATCAGCGGCTTAGAGTGACACCTTCATACAGCAATGGATAAGTTTCACTACAACCCTTGATTGTCATGTCTTGTGGCTTGCTGTGTCTGTGTGAGTGCATGGGTGTATTTATCTGTATGCACATTTCTATGTACATATGTATACATATGTGTGCATGTGTATAATGGGCATGTGTGCATGTTGTATATGTGTGTTATATGGGTGTGTGTCTGTGTGTTCATCTGCTTGAAAATCTATCTTTGACAATCTTGATGTAAGAGATATGGTCATTTGTAAGCATTTCCTTAAATACAAGTAAAATCTTGTGTGTGTTACTTCTGAATATTTATATGAGTGAAAGGTGAACGATCTCTGGGAAACAAAGCTTGCAAGAACTACTCTATCGTGATGGGGTCTCTGACAGAAGCTTCCTCCTGGATAGGTTTCTGGGGTTCAGAAGAAACTCTGAAACTTGGTATATCTGCCCCTGTTGCTTGTTCACCTAACTCCATTTTTGTTTCTGCTTCCTTCATTAGAACATTGGTTGTTATTAGTGAGTATTTCCATGAGCCATCTCTTGTTCTGCAAATCAATAAACAACCTGAAATGTTATTGCTCTTGGTATTTATTGTTGGCTTTTCAAGCCATTGTTGATAGACTGGGTGCCAGAGTAGAGGGGTTTATCCCATAGACTCTGCCGGAAGATTTATGAGACCTGGCTGTCACCCACTGCCCTGACTTGTGCAGATTGCTCAGGAACACACTTTGTTTTCTGTGGAGAAATATCAGCATCTGTTGTCACTTGCTCATAGAAATTAATGTCTATGAGCAGCTTAGAGTGACACCTTCACACAGCAGTGGATGAGTTCAACTATGATGAGGTAAATGCAGGTCTGGGCAGTCTTGGCAGATCACTCATGTGGAGACAGTGCTGTAGGCAGATACTTGGCTCTTCCATGTTTTACATATAATAGATTGGGAGGAAGTTATTCTAACAATGTTTGGGAATTTTGATATTTTCTTCAGTTATAACTCAAACAATGGTGGATGTGTTCTGCCCATTTATTTTTCACATATGCATCTGGTTTTGACATTCTGCAGGAGTGTGTGTTTTGGAAGCATTAGTGGGAGAATCAATTTACCTGCCTTATAGAAAAGTGGTCTGCATTCCATTTCTCCAGTAAGAACTGAAGCTACATGTCTGCATTGACTATCCCATTGCTACCTCTGCTATAGTCTGCAAAACTTACCCAGGGTCACTATAGCCTTTTGGGCAATGCTTCAAGAATTTAGGAGAAAGTATGTTTCTAGAAAATCACAGGCAAGTGTAAATGAGGTGGGTATCAACAAAAGGGCTCATATTTGGAGGACAGGAGGAATGATTCTTACTGTTGTTTTTTTTTTTAGGAAATGGATGGCACAGATCAAATCTGACCTTAAAAGGCGGGTAAGATAATCTTCATCAGTATTAAACTTCCTTCTGTGGAAAACAGGAGACTCAGGTGCTCTTCACAGAGTGTCTTAATGAAGGGAAGAACTGGGGCTCCATTTCCTACAGATGTTGCCAAGATGTCCCACATGCTCATAGAAAGTTCTTGCGCAATTGAATAATATTGTATCTGAGCGAAAGTTTCACAGCTTTTAGAAGGTTGAGCAGTGGGGTATGTGCAGGATAACGTTCACACAGAGCATCTCAGAGGAGCATTACAACCTGCCTCACCAGACCATACAAAGGTTTGCTTTTGTTGTTCCCCAAACCTAGTGAGTGGAATGAGGGAAACCACAAGGTTTAACTCCACCATGTTTAAAACATGGAGTCACTATAAAGCCACTAAGAGGAAGATTTGTAATTTTGGATAGCATAGGTTAATTAATGAAATGACTGACAAACTGAAATTTCCCTAATAACAATAAGTTGCTCATAAAACAGTACCAAAAATTTAGGTAAAACTGTAGTTATTTAGTATAAATAGTGTTGAGGATAGCCTTTATTATTAAGGTAAGTCTTTTATTGAAATGGAAGTGTTTTCTGCATATTAGCTTCTGATTCTGATTTCAAAGGCAGAAGGATAAGGAGATATGTAAGGGCTAAAGTTCTTGCTAATCACAACAGCTCATAATCATACCCCTTCCTTCCCCCAGGAAAGGCCAGAAATGGCTGGAAATGTCTATAACATCAAATCTGGGAAGACAGAAATAGGAGAAACACTGTAGCCAACCATCTGAGCCAAATGGTAAATTGTGGTTCAGTGAGAGGCCTTGTCCTAGCAATCAGGGTGAAGAGTTTACAGATATTGACTCAGAAATTAAAGTGTAGTGGGGGATAACCCTGAATGTTTTCCTACAGATTTACACCTACAGGTAAGCATACCTACACACATACACAAGCATGCATACACACACACACACAAACATGCATGCACACACACATATACACATACACAAACATGCATGAACACACATGCACAAACATGCACACATTCACTATTTACATGTAAATAAAATAAATCCTAGATACTTGTTTGCACCATGCTTATACCCATTCACTGTAATAATATGCAAATTTTCATGTGGTTTCACTAGCATTCCTTACAGATGTTATCTGAAAATAGTTATGATTATGATGTAGTATGTAAACCCCACATGCACTTGTGCAATG
Source organism: Micromys minutus (assembly GCF_963924665.1). Taxonomy (NCBI): domain Eukaryota; kingdom Metazoa; phylum Chordata; class Mammalia; order Rodentia; family Muridae; genus Micromys; species Micromys minutus. The sequence continues at coordinate 87,571,774 of NC_137973.1, read as the reverse complement.
ACATGGCTGACAGTATTTACGTTAATATTTAGATTTAAAAATAGCAGCTACACAAAGGTCTACTAGCATTTTTTAAGATATATTTTAGATTTGAAGCACAATACAAATGCACACTCCCTCTGTTATTGTGGTCTTTCCTGAGCCCACGTGTCTGGCTTGGTAAGAGCAGCTGGGGAGGTATGAACCTACTCTTGGGAAATAAAATGAAATCTGTGGGCTCAAATCTTCCCGTGCTCAGTCGCTCTTTCCAAGACTTCTGGGAGATCCCAAGGGCACAGCCATACCAAGCAGAGTCAAAGAATAGCTTACAATTTCCTTGCTGGGCCTGTTTCCGTGCACATCTCCACAGGCCTGACAATGAGGGAATACCTAAAACACAAGCCTCTAACACAAAACATTAAACTTTCTTATGGCACTGTAAGGCTGGAGGAAGGCTTCTGGCTTATTAAGGAATCAGGGTACAGACTGCAGCTCCTATTGCTTTTGAACTGTTCTTGTATAATCTAAGCCCAAGCCCTTTAGAGGCAGGTTGCCTTCCAAATAAACATGGTTGCTAGGAAGGGAGAGGCAGAGAAGCAAAAGGTATCAGCAATGGGGGATTTGCAGGCATTTCTGAGATTACAGAAACCAATGTGGACATTTCTTCTGGAAAGCTGTTAGCTCTGCATGCCTCCCATGTGGGCCCCTCCATCCTGCTTGCCCATAAGGAGGCTGCTGAGAACCATTCAAGCCAATTTCAGAAACTGCTTAAAGTTAGTATTGAAACACAAACACATTCGCTCAAAGTGCTTGGAATGAGGTGAAGCTCACAAAGCCCTTACCTCTTCTCTCCTTTGTACCACTCGAAGGCTGGCGGCGGCACACCTGCACCTTCACATCTTATCAGTCCACTGCGTCCAGGGGTCACAGTGCCAGATTTAATTTCCTGAATTGTAGGTGCAACTGAAAAAGAGACAAAAACACCAGGGTGGGTAAGGGGAAGTACTCTTCAGCAGGCATGGTTCGCGACACACACACACACACACACACACACACACACACACACACACACACACTTCTTTACCTTCTGCATTCAAAGCAATAGCATGCCTGGCAGTCCAGTGCATACCAGCCCCTGTATTTTATGCTTCAAATGCTAGACTAGTCATTTTCAGCTCCATTTTTCAAGTTGGACAATAGATGAATGTTCTCGGGGAGTACAGAGTAAATGCAATACATTTTGGCTCCATCTCTATTGGAAAAATAGCACAGTGAGGCGAACACCTCATCTGTATCCCGGTCAAGCCACACTCCATCTAACCGTCCTTTATTGAGCGATCACAGGCAGCTGGCATTGGCCGTTCACTTCAGGTTCTTGTTTTCTTCACATGATGCCCTGAGCCTGGATAGCACTTTCCCTTTTTACCAATGCAAGAAAACCTAAATTCAGAGGCTTTAAACAATGCACGAGGGTTAAAGAGCTGCTCAAGTGCAGGATTTGAAGTCAATCCACAGCTAGTGAAGCCCGGGATCCCTTCTTTGTCTTTTGTGATGGGTGTCTTGTAACCTGGTCTTCTATCTCGGATGCTCTTCTTTTCCAAAGATCCTAAGCTTAATCCGAATGCTATGTCCTCCACTTTCATTCCAGATAAAGCAGATATTTCTTCCCCAAATGATTTACTAGAATTCATCAAATTGCTGACTTTATTCAACAAATGGTTATTGGGCTTCCAACGTGTGCCAGGCAGTTCTCAAAGCACAATAAAGTCAAGTTCTTAACACAACTGAGCATGAGTCCTAGATGAGGTGGGTGAGGAGGGGGTAGACTACACACAGTAGATGTCCTGGTAAATGGTATAAATAAGTCCCAAAGTGACAAATGGATCGGTGTTGCGTGGTAGAGCACGAGACAGCATTTCTTCGGCCCTGGGTTTGAGTCACAAAGCAACAACAGCAGAGAGAACAAGAAACGCAATGTAACTTTACTCCAACATCTCAGGTGTTCTTTTTACAATACATGAAAGCAGAAACTGTAAGTCCTCCCTGAGATAGAAGGACCATGAAAGAGAAGATGAATATGTATGTGCTGGTTCTGTGGATATATGGGGAAAGCCTTTCAGTTGGAGAGAATAGTTAAACTGTGGGACAATGATGCCACAAAAACTTCTATTTTTGGTGAAGCAAAGATGGATAGGGCTAAGATGTGTGCAGTATAAAGACCTGGAGAGACCTAAAGGATCCCGGGGTAGTTGAAAAAATACTATAATGTAACAAGGGATGTCACCTGGCTTGTGCTTTATAAGGCTTGTGGGTTGCTGTGCTCAGGAAAGGCCTGTCTAAGTCTAAAACGGAAGAGGAGGTAGACTTTGGGACTATGATGAGGGAGGCACAGTAATCTGACACACAGGATGGTGAGGTGTGTTTGGTGCAAACAGTGGCCGGACTTGGGATCTGTTGAGACATTGGGGACAACAGAACATCTTGACAGAAGAAAGTAAGTTTTGAAGCCACTAAGATGCAAGGATAAGACTTAGAACACTGGAAGGTTTGCCAGGATACCCATCTGGTATGATGTGAATCTAAGAGTCAGATGAAAACATCTTTTCATAAGTGCCTGCATTTTAACAAGGTCTGAATATAACAGACTTTAAATGGCACCGAACAGAGGAGCGTCTGCAACTAGGACTTGAAGATGTGAATACAGGTAATTTAAAAATATGACTGGGGTAAGTATGTACTGGGAGCACATTTGAGGTTTCTGTAGAAACCCATCAAAATGGAGACTTTAATGTTTGCTTCCAGTATCTTGTGAATATGAAAACAGTAAGCATTCTTAGAAGAGAGTGTTGTCTTTTCGTTAAAAATAACTAACTAGATTTATCATTTTCCATTCCCAGTACTTCACTCTGAAATAATAACACCTCTATTAGCTGAAGTAATTTTATTCTCCATGGTAAAGTTCATGTTATAATCTAAGGGAAAATGCAAGGTAGTAATTTTAATTGTTTTAGTAACTTCCTGCAAATAACGAAAGAATGTTTATAAGAAATGTTTGAATGAGAAAAGAATATGAAATTGTATATGTATGTTTGCAATTAGATGTATGAATGTTTATCTATGGACAGAAATACAATATAAGGAGCAATTCAATAATACTGTTTTTTCAAGCAGAGATTCAAGCCACCTTGGAGAATGCAGCCAAAGGCACACAGGGCATCTACGTCACAGCCCTCCCACCCTCTGCACCAGTTGGTTGCTATGTGCTTGCTTGAGAGAGGTGCAGGTGAGAGGCATTTTCCCTAATGCTTTCTGAGGCTTTCTGAGCCTCTCCTTTTCATGGTGACAAGCTATAATCTTTTATGGTTTCCAGCTATTATTGAAGACAAATAACCATGTGCAACAGGCCCTCTGTCAGAACCTTCTACCAATAACCCGGTTAGTGAAATTAGTCTTCTGTCTGTCAAGGAGCCCGTGACTCATTACAAACAAATGCATGAAATCCCAAACATTGCCTGAAAACCCAGGTGAAATGAACCGAAAGAAAGACCTAATTTGTCATTAAAAGGTTTTTATACAGTCCATTGTGCAGATGGCTGGGAACTGTGTGCTTTACAGCCAAAGTTAAAGAGACGGTCTCTATCTGGAAGCATGTGAGCAGCTCTGATGGACAGTGACTGCAAAGACCATACCATGCCATACCGAATGGTAGACAAAGAATGCATTAATAATTAACAAAAATATGCATAGGAAAATGTCCCAGGTGTATACATATTGTGTGGTTGGGAGATTCAGAATTGAGGGCTTTGGGGCCATAAGTTTGGAGAGGGTATGGAATAGTGACTGAGCTCATTAGTCAAGTTATAAGTGTTGAGTTAGAATCAAATTGTGGGAAAAGAAACTATGAATAGGTTCTCCACATTTGTGAACCATGCCAAGGACCGAGGTTAGCTCCTCAAAGTTCAGCAGAATAGCCAGTAACTTTGAAAGAATACTCAAGAAGACATCATGGTTCATGCCTCTGCAAGACAGGCTTTATATCATCTGAAATACCAGTGTAGGAGCTTTTAGGTCTGTCAGATGGAGATGAGGTTTGGCAGATGTTTTAACAGAAGAATGACAGTTGCTTAAATCCATGAAAATCATTGGTTATTGCCTAGAACACCATGTCTAAAATAAACAAACAGAAAAACAAACAAAGTAAAATAGCAGAGCAGAGGTCTTGTTGGGAGCTGACCTGGCATTGTTCAAGATCCTGGGAAAGTCATGGACTACTCCAGAGAGAAGATAAGGTTTGTGGAAAAAAAGCAAACAGATCATTGGATATAGTTAGGGCTATCTAGTTGATCAGTAGCACCTAGATGATGCTAGGATAATTCTAAGTTCACAGGGCTTTTGTCTGTTTAGACCCCAGAAATGTCAGAGGATGCTTTATCCCCATAGTGCTTTTCAGAAGTCATCCTGCCAACACAAGTATTAGAAATTCTGGATGGAGACTTGAAAAATCTTATGACTACAGAATTCTAAAATGTTTTATATGGCACACTTATGGCTTTCATATTTCTTAGGATATATTTTGCTCTGTTGGGTCTTTGGTTGTATGAACAATTCCTTGTAATGTAATTAAGTTCCCAACTGTTCATGAGCTACATGGCCTTTAATGACTTGGAGTAAGAAAAAAGTTGAAAATATTTGCATAGAAGAGGTGTGGTAGCCAATGTGCCTAACAACCATTATATACTGTTAAATTTGCAACTAAACCTGTAACAGCTGAAACCATAAAAGTACTATAACAATTTGTTTAAAACAGAATTCTATGCTAAAATATTCCATGTTTAAGAAACTGGACTAGTCCCTGCCCTAGAACATGAATAAACTACTACTCTGTGAGTTTGTTCTCTGGGTCAGCCTTGCTGATTGTTTCTAAGGCTATCAGGAAGAGAACACACATCGTCACATGCTTGATTCTACCTCAAATGTAAGATTTCAAAATCACTAAATTGGCAAAGAAAGTGCTTGAACACTCAAATATTATGAATGTAGTGGTATTCCTCAATGTAGACGTATAGGTATACACTGTGGACATTTGAGCACAATTCCCTTTGCCAAGTTGTACATGACTGTGAGCTGACGTAGAAGTACAGTGAAAAATAATCAATTTTAGAATAGTGCCATCAGAGAGATGTTAGGTAAGAACAGCTGTTTGGGAAATCTAGCACAAAGGTCAACCAGGGGCTATTCAACACGTGTATGATTAGATGTTCCGAAAAGAGGAGTCTTTCCTTTTTATTGTCTCTGTGGGGTTAGTTTCTTCCATTGTGTAGCCAGTCATTCCAGGAAGACGATAATGAAAGGTTCTTCATCAAAAACTCCAGGCTGTGCAGGTGCAGACAACAGAAATGCTCTACTTGGCACTTAAAAGCCTAATCAGACTCATTTTCCTAGTGACATGACAATAGCCCAAAGACCTTCTTGTCTTTTGCCATCCTCAGTGGGCAATCTGGCTACCCACAGCCTTGTCATCAAAAAACATGTGCATGCAAGAGAATTACTTAGTAGATTTCCTAAGCCAAGGTAGGCGAAATGCAGCTTTGGAGAGGCAATGTCGAAAGGCTGACAACTATCCACATACCTCAGTCAGGAACAGGGTCAGGAGTTCAGAACATTGAGTAACTGCAGTAAGGGAACATGCCCCAAAAGAAATGGGAGGCAGAGGTCTCCCAAAGAAGAGGTTATCAGGGAGAATACTCTTGACAGAAATGAAACAATTATGCCCTTCATTTGGATTCCAGTATTCATGGATTAAATAAAGCAGTCTTGGCAGATAATGTTTGAAAATAAATCAAAGATTCAAGAAATCACAGCATAGAAGACAGTTTCAGTCCTTGGGTATGTGTATTCGTGTGCATGTGTCTATGTGTGTCTGTGTACATGTATGGGAGTATTGTGTACATAGGCACATGCATACATGCAGTGGTAGGATTCTAATGGAGGGCCTTGGGCAATTAGAAACATGCTAGCATGTGGCTATACCACAACCTTGCAGTCTATTACCACCGCAGATGAGGGGCTGTAATGAAGACACTAGGCTCTCAGTGCACAAACACCAACAACATGTCTATCTACTGACTCATGGAGAGAGAACAGAAGATCAGCAAACTTCAAAAGAAAATACATTTTTTGGTTTATAAACAATTCTAACTTCAAAGAGAGCCAAAAATTTAGCATGTTATTGCTGATGAAAAACGTGAAAGATTCATATCATCATAATGCTAACAAAAATTCAAATGACCAAGATACAGTTGAATCTTTATCTACACGATTTAAGGATGTCAGAATTGTTCAACCTCTGGTCAACATTCACCTCCAACCTCCTCTGAGATTAAGCTTCCAGACAGTGGTGAAATGTGTGGCAAGAAGCCTCCAATTGCAGTCATGTGTGGCTCTAACAATCACTAAGTTAAATGCTTCTAAATCTCAATTTCTTCATCTATAAAAATAAGTGCTTCCTACTTCCCCAAACTGCTGTCCAGGCAATATAAGATCCCAGAAGAGCTTATCTTAGTGGTTTGCCCTGAGTTAGAAGTCAATAAAAACATTATCTAAAGCAGGAGTTGTCACAGGGGAACAAGAACCCCAGCCATGTACCCTCACTGAGTACAGACTGAGCCAAGAAACAGAGAGAAAGAAGAGCTGATTTTTAAAAGCATGTTTTCCTTACACTAGAACCCAGTAACTAACAGGAAGCTGGGGCTGAGACAGTATGCTTTACTTTTCCAGAATTCCACACCCATTCCGCTTTTTAGTAGATAGATGGTATTTTTAGAAGGCAAAGAGGGTAGAATTTGCCTTACATTTTCTCAGCCAAGAAAGAAAGTATTTAAGCTCCAAATTGAGATAGAACACTAAAAATACACGTACCACTGAAGTCCATCTTTTAGAAAGACTTGCATTCTGATGGGGAATCCTTTGCTTGAACAATTCAAAATCAATGCATTGATTGATTTAGTTAGGCATTTGATGAAGTCATTTTCGTCTTCACAGGAGAAAATCCTGGCCTTAATTAGTACACTTAGAAGAAAACCTTTAGCCTTGGGGACACTATGAAGTAGGAGGTAGAATGAGAAGATGGACTAAGACCCCTGGAGAGGGACAGTCAAAAGGACACTGAATAACACAGGGGTCTGGGAGGAGTTGGGGGATGAGTAAGAGATGAGCATGGTATTATCTGACAATAAATGAAACTGTTATTAAAAAGAATTTTTATTTATTGTTCTAAATAATACTACATTTACGGTTGGTATGAGTCGAGTCTTAAAATGTAGTATTAAATTTCATATGCATAAGATTCTTGCTATCAGTCTAAACAAAGGCACCAGTAACACTGGTGACAGATGAACTCCTTCCTTGGGCTTTTCATTTGACCTCAGGGCTTCAGCATACTCCAAAGGGCTGACTGTAAATATGAAGCATTAGGGAGGGAACTGTATGTTGCAGTGGTTTCTGCCTTTACAGAATAAGGATAAAATCAGTTTCTTAGTTGACTGGATGCTTTATATTTCCTCTGGTTACTGTGGCCTTCAATAATCTTAAAATAGAACATTAAGAAGTTGATTAAAATTCAGTTATTAAATTGTTTAATTTTGAGAAATGAATAATTCATATTGGTAATGCATTCTAAAGAATCCTCTTCCATACATGGTTGTACAGGAAAAGAAACAAAAACCCTTTGAGTAACTAGGGAGAAAAAGAGAAATTAAAGAAAAGTGCAATTTATATTTTAGAAAGGGTTTGTAAACTGTTCGTTTCTTCCTTCATCTTTTATATGAAATGCCTGAGGGAGGAGGATGGAAATCTAGCAAGGTTACAGAATATGTGTCCCATGCAGGGCTTCTCTGCAAATGAAAACGACCAATTCCTTAGGGTATCAGTCACTTCCCTCACTGTGATGACCAGACACCGGATAGGAAGCTGTCCCAGGGAGGGGAGGTCTCTGGCTCATTCACTGAAAGGGAGCAATTCATTATGGAAGTTATGACATTGTGCTTGATGGCAGCTGCCATTCACACGTGCAAGCACCCAGAGTCAGAGAGGAGACCATGCACACTGCACACGTGAGCTCTAGGCCAGTTCTACTGTGATACATGAATGCGACCTTAGTAGTAAAAACGAGCTTGTTAGACAGATCCATGTGTTGAGGTATAAAGTAACATCTTCCCATCTCTGTATTCTGAGAGAGCTGTGCTGGGGTGTTTCTCCATGTCCAGAGCAAAGATACACAGACATGACAAGAGCCCACAGGCAAGGATCTATTAGGAAGTCAGATCAGATGTAGAATGGAGGAATATTTTTATCCTTATTTCAGGAATACCAGTCTTTCTATTCTGTTTGTGTAGAAAGAGAATTAAAGGAGAGGAACCTTAAGGAGGAGGAAGACGATGAGATGACCATGGAGGTATCCATCCAGGGAACAGCAAATCACAGAAGATGTGGGAGGATGGTACCTAAGAAAACTGTAATTTTCAAGAGAGGTGGTTTGCATTTGGGGCTAGGAATATTTTATCAGGTATAAAACCTTCCTACAGTGATTAAATAAAACCATGGTGTGACAGAAATAGCCTGGCAGCAAAGTAATTTGACAACGGAAGAGCGTGGCAAGAAAAAAAAAAATGTCTGACAAAAAGAAACCTGAAGTCAGAAACAACTGACGTAATAATAAATAAATAAACTGTCAGGGAGTGTATTCGAATTGCCCCCACCCCAAATACCTGTTCAATGCAGCTGAAGTCCTGAGAGATTCATTCTTGTGTTTAAAATACAACAACAGGTATAAGCACACAGTGGCAACGTAACAAGAATGTTCTGAGTACTGGTGCTAGGTTGTCTTCCTGGCCTAGGTCAACACAGCAAGTGCTTTGTATTACAGAGAACCAAATAGCTATTTGGTTTTCTTAATTGTCTAACAGTCAGAATGTATCAGAATTCATCAAGGGCTGCTTTCAACATGGCTATAATGATGTGGGATTGAATTGAATCTTCCCTTGTGGATTACATAATCTAATGAGGATTGACAATTACCAAACAAAGGGGTACAGACTTCGATGTAGTGTTATTGGTGTTAAGATAAGGCTTCTAAGAGGAAAAGGATCACAAGTAGAGGTCACTGGAGTCCTTATTCCATAGGATGGGGATAAGGGGTCTTCTTAAAAGGGCAGAGACTGCAAGAAAAGGTGGAAGTAGACCACCATGCAGACTTAGAAGATGGACATTTCAGATGTTAAAAATATGGGCTCTAAAGTTCATTGTGGTCTAAATGATCTTGGAGAAGATACAGGGAACATGGCAGAGGGCAGACATGAAGCTGCTCGTCACTAGGTCCTCACAGGTCTCTGAGGAACCGAGTCTGAGCTCAGAACAGAGTAATGTGTGAGGTGACAAATTAGCACTCTGCAGGACAGAGGACTGCCTGTGTGCTAAAAGGAAAAACCCAGAATGCTATGTTGAGAACAGGTATACCCAGCAAAGTTAATAGCAGTGAGAAGCTAGCATCTCAAGCTGAAAATTATATATCACAGGAGATAGAAATGTCTGGATCTGTATGTGTAGCAGTTATTAGCATACTGTGCCCAGTTTATGGACATAATCTTTGTGTCAAATAAAGTAAGTTTTAAACAGAACAATAGTGTTGGTTTTTATGATAGCTTTGTGGTAGATACAAAGAAGATAAGAAGCCACAAGAAGGTCAGTCTTATGGCCTGAGAGGAATTTTCCTGTGACCTTTCCATTTTGTGCTTAAAGCATCTAGTGTTAAACAAAGCTAACGAAGTAAACAAAGAAACATTTATCAGATTCTCTGGCATTGTATGCAACCAACAACTTGCATAACCCATCCTACATTTATTTGTCTACACCACACACACACACACACACACACACACACACACACACACACACACACACACACACAAAGATATTTAACTTGTACTTATTCATGATATGAGGTATATGGTGCTGTGTAGAATGCTACACTGTCAACAGGGCTAGCAGAACATCAAACTCAGATGGCAGAATTCTAGAAGATCCCCACAGTTTGTTTTTTTATGGGTGGTTCCTACTGATGTATTTTAACAATTAAAGAATCACAGACAACCAAGTGGCTAGAGATGCTCTTTAGTCAGTTATGGCCACAATAATGTGGATTTAGTAGTGAATATAAAACAGACATTTTCTCCCACTTAGGTGTCTGTTCTCTGTCACTGTGTTGCTGTAGCTCACACAGTGGCATGTCAATGGCATCATCTGTGGAATTGGAGAGAGCACACCTCTTACATATGTGTGCAGGGGAGGGCAATAGTTGCTGAGGAATTTTCCAGACTGTTTTCTGTAAGAGATTTCTAAAATCATCTGTGTTTAATGTTTCTTCCACACCAAATTCAAAGAGATATGTGAGTTTGCCTTCAGACAAAAAAAAATTTTCTTTATTCTCTGTTAAAGTGAAGTGTCTAAAAGAAATAGTTAATTCCATAGTAGTTCAGAGTGAAAAATGTGTCACTGAAAATACACACAGAGAACAGACTGGTCATCACATTGGATTGAGATGGTCAGGAAGGAGTTGAGTAGGGCAGACAGTTATGGGACCCATTGTTGGGAGTTCTCAGCTCTGTAGGACCACGTGGAGTGCACATCTCATGTGACCCAGCAACTTTATGTTTATTCTTACTGATTTATTATCTCCATTTATGTGCACAGTGAAGAACTATAGTCATAGCTACTGTAGAGAAGCTCTGGTTTCTAATGAGTCACTAGCCATGGGGTCTTTCTAGGCCAGGATGTATCAGGAAGACTGTAGAAACTGAAGGTCTTTGCTGAATAAGTGAACAGTGAATGAATGGATGTGGTACTTTTGATAATTCTTCCCTTCACAACTTCCCTTTAAAATAAGCATTTTACACTTAAATTTACATGTGTGTGTTTGTGCAAGTACATGTGTACACATGCCTGCATGTATGTGAGTATGCACATGCATCGACATTTCCATCACACAGTATGTGGAGGACAGAGGTTGACTTAAGGAAACCAATTCTTTTCCTCCCATGTGAATTCTGAAGATTGAACTCAGCTTGTCAGGCTACATGGTTTCGTGGTTTAATCAATTTCACCAGCCTTTCTCTAGGACTTTTAAATTCAATACAGTTAGGATGACCATGGACTGTGTTCAAAGAGTAAAACAATAATCAAATACATCTTATATGCTTTAATATGTATAGCAATGTCATTTTATAATAATATACATTTCCCAAAGATGTTTAATAAGTAGATTTAAAAATGTAATTTATTATTATTATTAGCCTATAATTTCATCTAAACTTCAGAGTCTAAAGCTGAAGCTTTTTCTGGCATTACATATTATAGACACAGGGAGTAATATTGTAATTAAATAAGTGGATATACTTGTTAAGGATCTAATGTTCATTTTTACCAAAAACCTCTCTTATTAGTTGAATCTGAAATGTATTGTAATTTGGGTAATCTATTATTTTGCATGTAGAGTGAAAGGTGAAATTTTAAATCCAGTTTTTGTACAATGACTATATTAAAAGCAAGTTGTTTGCTTATCGAAGAGACCAGGCCAGAGTCCTGAAGCAGTGTGGTGCTTTGCTCTTCTCACTCCGTTTCTGTCTCCAACGCAGTTGCTCAGCCTGGATCAGAGTTCACCATATTTTAATGCTCATGGAAGACATGTGTGACTGTGTCACAAGACAATGAAGGTGGGCCAAACATTGCTCACACCCGGCTTCATCTACAAGACCTTGGTCTCATGGTTGCCCCCACAGCCTAATGGCCCAAGGTGGTTTTGCATTACTTTTCTTAAAAATTATTTTATTTAAAAGATTGTGCATGTATGTCTTTCTGCATTTGTATACATGCATGATTGGGTGCCCATGTATGATAAAAGAAGGCACTCACCACCCCAACTGGAATTTCAGGTGGTTAAGAACCGTATGTCCCAGAACTTATCTCCAGTTATTTGCAGTAAGAGCCCTTAACTATTCTAGTTGAATATTCTTCATACTGAGGGAATTCCATGAGGTATATTGGCCATGGTACCAAATAATACATCTTATTGTGATCTGATGCAGTATGTGAGTGCATGTACGTGTGTGTGTGTGTGTGTGGGTGTGTGTGTGTGTGCGCGCGCGCGTGCGCGCACGAGCGCCCATATGACCACACAGGTCTTCTATTGTTTTTCCAAAATGGAAACAAACCTGTATTTGGTAACTAAACTAAATGTTCAAATTCATAATTCATAAGAAACTAAAGATTCAGATTCATAGCACTGACTTATCTATGCAGAATATGCATGAACATTGGGTAGGACAGGTTTTGTCTTTTAACGTTTAATGAGCTTTGGGACTTTCATGCATACTCGTTATGTTGCCCTAATTACTCATAATAATTCTAATGTGCATTTTATATTTAATTATAATGCTTATGAAGATTTGGTATGGACAGTAAGTTATTACATCTAGCATGTACACAATGATTACGAACTGAATTTATTGGCTTTTACACCATCACTCATTGGTGGCAACGTCCCATTTCACCTTGGTGATTAACCACATTGTCTCATTAAGCAAATATTTTTGTAAAATTAATTACAAATAGCAAAAGTTGTTTCCACATATTTTTGCTTTTGCCAAATTTCATCAAAGCCACATTTCAGTTTCCAGAATAGTCCATTACTAGAAAACTCATTTTACAATATTAAATATCATTCTTCTAAACTATTTAAAATAACTGGTTGTTTGAATATTGTTGGCAAAGGGAGTGGTATTATTAGAAGGGTGGCCTAGCTGGAGGAACTGTGTCACTATGGGGGTGGGTTTTGAGACCCTTCTAGCTGCCTGGAAGCCAGTCTCTCCTGGTTGACTTTGAGTTAAGAAACAAAACTCTCATTTTCTCTAGCACCATGTCTGCCTGCATGCTGTCACGCTTCCTGCTATGGTGATAATGAACTAAACCTCTGAAACTGTAAGCCCGTCCCAATTAAATGTTGTCCTTTATAAGAGCTGCCTTGTCCATGGTGTCTCTTCACAACAATGGAAACTCTAACTAAGACAATATAATAATCTTAAGACACTTCAATAGAAAGCCTGAGATCAGATGAATAACATTTAGCGAGATCATCTATTTATATTCCAAATACAAAGAGAAGCAATTAAATAATCCTTCCATTCGGTAAACAGCGAGAATAGTTCATTTCTATCACTAAGAATTCTCCTTCCATCTGGCATAACGCATTTCTAGAAATCAGACAGGATATTTTTTTTTTCTTGCAAAATTGCTCAGAAGAGAAAAACAAAACCAAAGCCAACCCAGATTCGTGTTCTGCCCTTGCAGTTCGGTGCAGGGCATGAGACTTAGCGGTGTCCAGGGCATGCTGTTTATAATCTGGATTGCCAGAAGATTTTCTCATTAGGATTCACCTTTACACAGAACAGAACGCATGGGTAAGTGCAAGCACAACATTCCTCAGGTGAGTGCTGTTGTTTTTGCTCCTGATGGTTGTGTTTGACTCAGGCAATGATTAATTTCACTAAGCAGAAGCACATGCCAGAGACAGAAATAATGTCAGAGTTAACAAGCAGATTTTATCTGAAAAAAAAAATCATGAATATTAACATCTCCATAGTGTATCAGTCTGGAGCTTTGTGTTCAAAATCAGTCCACTAGGAGGCCATCTTAAGACACTAGTAAGGAGGGAGATGTCAGGTGATCATCAGAATGTTCATTCATTCATTAGTTCATTCATTCATTCAGTGGTGTGTGTGTGCCCATGTGCATGTATGTTCACAAGAGCACATGCATATAGGGGTCTGAGCACAACTTGTAGGAATTCGTTTTCTCTTTCCAGCTTGTGCACTGTGGGGTTTAGACTCAGTCTTCAGGCTTGGGTGAGAGTGTCTTTACCTCTCAAGGCATTCTGCTGGCTACCAAGTAGTCCAACATTTTGAAACATTAATTCTTGGCTCCATAACTCAAGGATGATGAAATTTACCCCAAAGAATTGTGAAAGTTAATGAGAGAGTACACACACACACACACAAACACACACACACACACAGCATAACATGCAGTGGATACTGAATACCTCAAGTGTTCCCTCATCCATGTGTTCCTACCATCTGAATCTAAGAAGCACTCGCTAGTTTGACAGAGGCCTGAATGCACCTTCTAAAGTTGACAAGCAGTGTATGCTGGGCTGACTTTGATGCATGGTGTACATGCAGGTCACATGTAGATGTTCACGTACATATGTAAGTATGCACACAGGCTATATATAAATGTTTAAATTTTACATGTGTGTGCATGTGGACAAATGGATATCAGACTCCATTAACTGTTACCGCTGCCCATTCAGGATATAACAGTGTTATTTACTGTGGGCTTGAGTTGCCAGTCTACCCTTCTTATAGCTTTATGACAAAAATCATCTATAGACCTATATAATACTTACTGGCCTATGCTGTAAGTTTACACAATTAGATTTTCATAATAATTTTAATAATAAAGTATTATAAATATCTATTCCATATTACATACATTATATTCTAGAATTGCTAAAATTATTATGGCTTATCACTACAGCACCACCATTATTAAAAATCAGAGAAATTATTTCTTTAAATACATTATAATATCTGAGATTGGGTTTAAGTCTGGTTCATTCATTTCTGAGATATCTATCCATCTATCTATCTATCTATCTCTCTATCTATCTATCTATCTATATATGTATGTATTTGATTGAACATTGCTGAATATCAGTTACTACAGAATAGCTCATGCAGCTGGAATCTATGCATTCTCTTTATATAAAGTGCATTGATGAAAGTCGCTGAGGGTTTCTGTGATTCAGTCTACTGACTCAGGGAAAGATTTTCCAGGGAGATTCTGTCTTTGAGAAGCTATGTCTGCGGTAAGATGGAATAAGGAAGGTATTTGGTGAAAATTCTCCTCAATCTACTCAATATTGTCATGAAAACATTCTTTGATTATTTATTTAGTTTCACCAGATGGCTAAGTGCATATTCGTATTTCACTCTGCTCATATACCAGTGCTTCATCCAGCCTTCATCAGAGATGCATCTCACTGCAGGGGTTGGCAGTTGATGCAGAAACTGTCACTAGTTACATGCTCAGAATAAGTGAGGGTAGAAAGCTATGACAACCCCACCAAGACTCGGGGCCATCACCGAAGAGGGGGCAGGAAGAACCCAAGAAGCAGAGGTTTGGAAGCTGTGAAGCTGTCTTTTGAACATGTTGTAGGCATCACATGCACTGTCTCGGAGTCCCTGTGGCTACGTTTATACACCTGAACAAGACAGCCTGCACAGTGATTCCACAACCATAAAGAAATGACCCATTATGCCCTGCGCATGCATTGGCTCAGTGCCCCTGTGGCTACCTTTACCATTCTGAATAATACTGCCACCCCTGCTCCCCAGTGCTTCACATGAATGAGGGAGGGACCTGTCGGGCCCTGCACTCCTCTAGAAACCATTGGCTATCAAAAGCTGTTGGGGGAAGGGTTGTCATGTTCTTCAGTGGTATAACCTCTATAAAGTTGCTTTCACTCCAGTAAATAAGTTTTCACCCATGGTTGGGCAAGAAACTAAAGTTAGTGGGTCATATATTTTATAAGATATAGGAAAGTAGGGAGAGGAAACAGAGAGGGGAATAGGGGGTTAGAATGACTAAAATTATATAAATTCGGGAAACCATTAGGGAAACAGCTGTGTGTGTGTGTTTTGGTCTTTGAAAGCATTTCTGATGATTCCTGTTTTTTTAAACGATTTCTTTGGCATCTACATACTTGACCTAACACCTTTAATCTCAATGGTGAACTATCTGCTTTTGGAATTGGTTTGTATTTTCTTTTTCCTCACCCTCAGTGAATGCTTCTGGGGCCCCTGGCCACCTCTTTGGTGGCTATATGGTCATCTGTCAGGGGTCACAGGTAATTACTACAGTCCCAACTTTCACTGAGTGTTTTTAAAACCCCATTAAAACATTTGTTGATAATTTTTCTCCTGGTCCAAAGTTAAATCTTCTGACCTAACATTGTAGCTACGTTTGGCACCCTGACAGTCTGAGTAAACATAGAAAATGCAGAGGAAGGGGTTTGCCGAATCTGGGTCTAATCATAGCCCCATCCCACTATAGCTACATTAGTTATGGAAATTTGATTTCTCACTGATCTCTTTCTTACTCCCACCTCAAAAAGAGGAATGCCTGATGCCTGTTAACACAGGCTCATTGATGGGTCTCTTTACTGCCCTTTCTCTTGGGAAGAGGAACGGCTCAGTTTCCATAAGAGAAATTTTACAAACAAAAACCCTGTTCTGCTGCTACTCACTAGAAGGCAAATTCACCTATAGAGGGTGGTATAGTCTGATGTTTGGGGCTAGGAGCTGCAAGTCATACTGACAAGGTGCCAAATTTTATTAGAAAAAATAAAAATGCAGAGATGGAGAGTTGGGGAGAGACTGGCTTGTTTTGACTTGTGGTTGCAGGTTTCATGTAAAGCATTCTTACAGATGTTTGCTGATCCAAACATCTCTGAGCCTAGCAGTATGTGAGCCTCAGAGATTCTCACAGTATTTTCTGACAGCTTATGGCTACTTTATGGGTAGACACATAGAGGAGTCATGTTGTATAAGGAGTGGTGTGAACAAGCTTTGGGTCATGCATGACCTTAAGTAAACAGCAGGTGGACCCAGCGTGTGGCAAACCACTCCTAGCAAATTTGTCCTGGCCAACTGTTTGTGGATTCTGATGGAGGGGGCCAGGGCAGAGGGAAGGGTGGTGGGTGCTATTCACACTGGTTTGTTGTGCAGGCAACTGAAGCTTGACTTTGAGCCTTTCTGAACCCTGCCACCTGGTGAGTAAGGAAACTGGGATTATCCATGCTGTCATTGTGTTCTTCCACAGGGTCTGCAAATGGAAGGCCAGGTTCTTTCAATCACAATGATCGCTGGGTCCCCTGTGGACAAAATCCTTTAGTTCACTCTCAACCATTTATATTTCTCTTTTTCTTTAAATTGCTATGATAAAACTGAAAATGGAGACTACAAAGGGGCTAAGTTAGAAGCAAGAGGCTTGTTCACAGCTCTTAAAGGCATTGCTACAGGGGTCTCCAGTTTCTGAGCCCTGTGGGTGAAAATCTCAAAAAGACAAAAGAATTAAAAAAGATTTACTGTAGCAACTGCATTTCTGAAAAACTATGAGAGATCTCTGGGAGTGAAGAGCACATAGCATCTGGGAAAAGGGTTACATAACATCTTGGAGGGAGGAGCACATAGCATCTGGGGTTTCTCCTTCAACTATCCTACCCTGTCTATCTTCTGTCAACTTTCCCATTATTGATGAGTTTATTTCCTTCTGACTGCATCCTTGTTCAGAGCCAGTCTAAACTAGAAATTGTCTATTTTCTTTTAGATTGCTCCATGTCTTGTGGTAAGTTCTACCACTGACTTTTGGTTAGGATGGTGTTGCTTCACTGTGAAAATATCCAGTTGTTTCAAAGTTGAGGTTTTACCAGGAAAGCTAGGACCAGGGAGAGGGCTTGTATTGCCCTATAGGTGTCTGAACCCTTCCTCCCAGATCCCACTCATGGGCAACTGTACCTCACAAGTCTACATTGATGTGGTCTCCAGTTGGTTATATACCTACTTAACACATAGCCTTAGATGGATTTTGGTTACTGAGATCCAGATGCAGCTTCGTTCATGGGTTGGTCTTGATTTTACTGACAGAAAGAATGAGGGCCCTTATTACAAGGAGAACTACACATAGGTGGGGGCAGAGAATAAGTAGCACTGCAGAATTAAAGATTTACCTCAGACAAAAGGACCTGGCAGAAACTAAGCAGTCAGTTTGTTTCAAGCAATCAGAAAACCACTTGATCTGTCATATAACATGAAGATTAGTAGATGATCAAAACACAGAGAACCCTGAAGGTCAGAAAGAGGAAAAAGTCTCCTAACCAAGGTGGCTGAAATTTTCACAGCTAGACCAGGCAGACATTAAGGGGAACACGAGACACTGAAAGCCAGAAGGCAGTACAGATGAGAAGAGAATTTCCAGTTCCCACTGCTCTTAATCAAGAAATAAGAGAAGGGCAATGCACTAAGGCAGAACAAAACAAACAACCTCCCACATACAGCAAAAATAAACCAACAGTAAAGCTAAGATAACAAGCGACTTTGGCTGCTACTGGAGACTGGTCCTGGAGCAGAGGCTGGGTAGAGAGCTGGGAGCAGCCAGGGAACAGTGCAGCTAGTGGCTAGGGGTCAGAAGCAGGAGTATAGAGACAAAAATGCAGGACAAGAGGGGCTTAAAGCAGTTAATGAGCAAGGGAAAGGGATGGAGTGGTGAGAGGTGGAATCAGAGGGACGCTGGGGATATCAGCATTGCCTCTAGGTTTTCATCTGTGTGTTGGATGCTCACACTGGACGGCTGCCCATCACTGTCTTTCGTGACACAGGTTCAGTTTGGAATCTGATATGGCCATGAGATGCCAGAGATCAACATTAAATGAAGAAATGTGTAGGAATGTCAAGAACCCACAGGAAAAGGCTGCCCTGGTGTTAAGAATGTTGGGGTCCCAGCGCTAACTGAAGTCATGGGTCAGATCGCAGGACTGACACAGAGCTTCTAAAATAAAAAAAAAAATAGCATTTTCTGATTACTGGAAACATTTAGAATATCTCATAGTATCTAATTTATTCTTGAAAACTGATAAAAGTTTTAGGTTCTTATGCTGTAAGCCATATTACTCTGAACCAAGAGGATGGAACACATTTTTAAGCAAATGAGTAAACACTCTATGATGAACGAATGTATAGATGGAATATTAAAGTGCTATTGATATAATTCATATGGTTATAATGATGATGTTAAACAAATGCTGCCCATTTTTCATTCCTTTTAAGTCTTTTTATGAATAATAACAGAATGAAGGAAATATTGCAGAATTATATTAAAGTAAGTTCTGAAGAAGATACTGTCTTTGACAAAGGTGACATTAAATATAAAAGGAGTTTTAAAAAGTGATGTGGAGACAAATCATTCTTATTTCTAATCAGTGTCAGAGAAATTGAACATACAGGCATTGTATCATAAGTTCTTCCTACTTCCATATCAACCAATTTTCACTCACCTAATTTTTATTTTTTTAATCGTCAACATGGTAGAATTTGAATGGAATGGAAAATGAAATTCTATGTGACAAGAAAAAAAAAAAAAAAAAACAAACTCTTGAAATTTTAGAATCTCTACCAGGGTAAAGATTAATCACAGCTTGAGAGACTGATCGGTCAGACATTGCCATCACAAGCAAGTGCTTCAGATGTGAGAGTCAGGTCATAAAGTCTATAAGTCTGAATGTCTCCTTCCTAAGAAATATCACCAAATAATATTTTTCAGACACTTGGGGTCCATTTTGATGCAGTTTTATGAAAAATCCCATACTTTCTTGTGTATTCACACCATTATCTATTAAAAAAAAAAAAAAAAAAAAACCCTTGTAAAATGGTCTTTTTCATAGCTGAATGCTACTCAGTGAAAAAAATTAATTAAAGTGGTAAAGTGTATATGTATCCAAGCTACATGGTGTTATAAGAGCTCTTGGTGCTTTTGGGGAGCTTTGGTATGCCCTTAGGTCACTGGGCTTGTAATGAGTTCTCAGCAGCTTGAGGTCGAAGGGCAAACTGAATGGAGGATTTATATGGGGACAAGAGAGCAAGCAGGGAGGAATTCGTAGCATGGAGAATATATAAGTGATATGTCTTCTTTTTTTTTCACGGCAGAAGTAGGAAACAGCTTATCATCACTTTGGGTCATGTGGCTTTCACACTGTAGCAAGTAATCCCATGTGCTCTATTGATTACTGATACTTTACCTGTCCACACGTGCACTCTTGGAGTTCCTGTCTACTTGTAATGTAAAAGAAGTGCACATTTCTAGAGATTTAGGCCATTTGTGGATGAATGAAGTATGTCTTCTCCTATTTTCAAAGACCCAAGATTTTTTTCCCCACTGTTCAATTATATATTCAATTACATTCATCATGGGCAGCGGCGGTATTCTATCCTAAGCTTCCAGGCATTTTGCTTGTCTTATAAAATTCTATTTACCCTTGACATTAAAAAACGTCTCCACAATTTCAATGATTAAAAAGAAAACCCAATAAATGTGCCCTATTTAATGTAAAATTAAAGGGTGCTTAGTTTAACCAAGGTCGGCAATAAGATCATGACTATCTCTGCGCAATGTGGCATTATGCAATTGGGTTTCTGTATGCCCCACAGTAGCAGTCATGGGCTAAGAGTCTAAATGGGTTCCTTATTGAATCTTCCTAACACTGTATGTTTTATAGAATTGCAGTGTTAACTGTGGTGATGATAGGAAATCTGTCTCTCATATATCATAGCAGCTAGTCAGGATTTACAATAGGTATCTCCTCTAAGAGCAGAAGAGAGGAAGAAATGACAAAAATGAATGAGAAATGAAACAAAAAACGCCCGAGTTACAGGCTGAAAGAAGCTACTACACTTGTGCCACCCAGGCTCCATTTTCCTGCCCATAAGGGCACGAACTTTCGGGTGGACCCGAGAGGGGAAGCGGCACACTGAAAGTGGCCAGGAGTGAACGAGAGGGAGCAAGATGATGAGAGACACTCAGACACTCAGGAGAGGCTTCTGTGAGACAGCTCATTTAAGGGGGCAGGGGTGGGACTAAGGTTACATAGACCTTTGGGGAATGGGTAGGAGCTTTTGGGCTGAGTGCAGGTCATTGGCCAGGGCCAGGGTGCTGAGGATGCCTCATTTGCATAAAGAGGAATTTCAGGTACCACTAGATATGACCTTATAAAGGGAAAAGAAGTTTAATCTGGCTCCTGGGCTATGTGACCATGTGACCTTCTCCTGGACTGGGGAAAGGGGAATGTAGGGGAACAAAGTTATGTGTGATAGGCAAGCCAGTGGCAGGGCAGGCCGTGACTCTTCCTACCTATCTCAGAACAAGATTTCCAGGGTTTGGACATGCCCTGACCCCGCTCTTGCAGCAGGCCTGCTCCCCATGGCTCCTCACCCCCACACACTCTCATTTCCACAAAAGTGCAACACATTCTCTATGTACTCACTGAAGCCACTGCTGAGTAACATTTCTGGCGATTAACCCATACCCAGCATAAATTATGTGTCAGATACAGCACCAAGTTCCCACAATGCACCTCCTCACTTAGGAGTCTGTGTCTCCCATGATAGTTATTTCCAGTTTTAGATGAGACGTTAATGAGGTTAAATAACCATCTAAGTTCCCTGGGCTGCTAAGATAGATTCACATCCAGTCTTGTTTCCTCGGTGTATTCTCATCTTCCTGACTAATGTGAATCATCTTATGGGTACTTTCCACAGGGCAACCTCTTCTCAGCCAATTCTATCTTAAGAAATATTCTTTTCATCTGAATAAAGAGGCCATTCTTGCTTGGAAGCCTAGCTAAGACCTCTCACAAGGCTGTGTTCCACCCTTCAGTATAGTTCAGTTGAGACTTCCATACAAATAGCCCGGTAAGTCTCTGTTTTAGTTGTTTCCTCTGTTACTCTGATAAAACAGCATTACTAAAAACAACCTAAAGAAAAATTAATTTTGGTTTATGTTTCCACAGGGATAGAGTCCATAATGGCTGTGAAGGCATGGTATGGGGCAAGAACAGGAAGCTGGCTGCTCACATCTTTATCCTCACACAGGAAGCAAAAAGAAAGGGAACAGGAAGTGGGTTGAGACTCTAAATTCCCAGCGATGTACTTCCTCCAGCAAGGCTTCCTTCCTTTCCCGAACTTTACAGCTAAAGCTACCAACTAGGGACCAAATGTTTAAATACATGAGCATATGTGGCGTTTTTCATTCAATCCACCATGGTGTTGGAAAGGAGTTAAATTGTATTTGATACTACAAGGCACAGTTGTAGTAACTATGGCAATCCTGCTTATCCGTTACTAGAACGTAGAACAAGGCAAGGTCCTTTCTGAAGAGCGGTAAATATCGTAGCGCAGGGAGGCATTTGACCATATCTGGCTCCAGAAAGAACCCAAATGAGAATAGAATCTGTTAAGAGCCTGTGCTGCCTTTTAGGGCTCATGTTCCTATGTTTGGGCTCACCTCCTCCACCACATGTGCTGACATCAGGGCAGAGTCTGAGATGAACAAACACAAACAGCAGCCATCTCTGTGAAGATGAACACATGTGCAAGGGAAAAAAAAAGGTCAGCATGTGATTCCCTGTGCCCAACCACAGGCGTCATCACTAGGTGGTTCATGCTTTACTGTTAGCGGCTGTGATTATTGAGAATTTCTCAGTTCTTCAGTGGGCAGCTACAAAGAGCTGGCTCAACAAAGTCCCTTTTCATCAAGAATGTTTGTCACTGGTTCTTTAGTCGCTGCTCTTGCTGAAGACATTCTGTCAATATTCTCTCACTGCCTGTGTGTCAGATGGCTTACAATACTCAGTGCATGATGGCATGGTGGTACAGTGGCAGGAAGCACAGAACCCACCCACCCACACACACACACACACACACACACACACACACACATACGTGTGTGTACAAATACATACATTTATGGATCGAGTTAGAAGATGGGGTAGGTCCTTGGACACTAGGTATATTATATTATGCTCTTTTCTCAACCAGTATATCACAACAGTTTTAGAGGGAGTTAGAATCTCTGGATTTTATTCACTTGGGTTTGGACTGTGAGCATCTATGATCTGCCAAGTATTGTGGTACGGGCAGGGTGGATTCAATGGGCAGGCATGTGTCATCCATGAACTTTGGTAAGAAGTCAGCATGAGTGAAATGCATGCTTTATCCAAGCTATCCTTATTTGTAAGCAGAGGACTGAGGGAAGAAATGGACAGAAATGAAGCCAGCCAAGCCAACCAAGGAGAAAAATTAGGTTACTAGCAATAACATGCATTTCCATCAACTCACAGCGACCACTGCTCCTCTATCTACATGCAAATATCATGTGTTAAGGCTGAAGAGACATGCTTCTTTTTCTGTGGGTTAATTCCAGCCTTCTGTTCATATTGTATTTTTATGATGGATCTAGGATATTTCCTCTGCAATTATTCTGAGAATGACTGCTGTCCAGCCAGGAGTTTCCAGTATGGGTCACGCTGCAGGTAAAGTATGTAGTAAATGCCTTCCATTGGAGATTTGCTCCTGCTTGATGTATGGCTGCACTGTTATCATGGTGAGAGAGGATCTTGGCCAAGGAGAGAGCTAGGCTGTG
The DNA here is from genome assembly GCF_963924665.1 of Micromys minutus. Taxonomy (NCBI): domain Eukaryota; kingdom Metazoa; phylum Chordata; class Mammalia; order Rodentia; family Muridae; genus Micromys; species Micromys minutus. The sequence continues at coordinate 87,548,434 of NC_137973.1, read as the reverse complement.
TACAGGGGTTTTGGCTCTATAGAGAGTTGTGGTACAGACTCTAATCTTCCTGGATAATGGGGCTCCCTTGAAGCTGAAACAATGCCTTTACCTTCCAAAAAAAATGCTTGGTAACAGAGAAGATGTTTTAGAGTGTCAGTGTGAATTATTGTCCTTCACACCCTTCTTTAGTCTTCCAGGGAACTGAAGCCAGGGAATCAACATGAACAGAATATTCTGGCAATCATGAAGGGTAGGAAATTTCTCTCTTAGTGCAAGTGTTAGAACAGAAGAAGTTGGTAGTGCCAAGTGTCTGAACCGGATGCTCTCATTGCTTTAATTCTTTCCCAGGGTGACCACTACTAAGAATTTCCTCAACAACAAGTCAGCATTGGGCTAGAGAAATTATCCCAAGAGCAGAAAGAAGGTAGGAGAACTTAACCTTTTAACCTCAGGATGGAGAATTAAAATCTTATTTATTATATATGGGAAGTACTGTTTTGTGGGTTATTAGGGAAACACATGAGGTAGGGAGGAGCTGTGTGGGGGTGATGAGTCAATGCCATGGGTTGCCCTGGTGCCTTTTGTATTTTGATGCTAATTCTGCTTTCTCTGGAAGGGCTGCCTAAGACAGTGAGTTGTATTTTCTTTGCATGGGTTTATTTGGGTTGGAAAGGTTACCACCATTCAGAAGGAGAAAATGGGAGGTAAATAATCCCTATTTTCATGTATTAAATACTTAAGAATACAGAATATCTTTGTTTTAAATAAAAAGGTTGAATTTCTGACTAGACAATGTTTAACCACTGTGGCATAGGGTTTTCAAAGGGTGAAAACAGACACTGTTACTTTTTTGTCTTTACGTTATCTGAAATCGTGTATGCTACATGATTTTAGTCCAGTCCATGTTACCCAGAAGAAGGCTGGGTGTGCCACGTGATTGCAGTCCAGGCTTGAGTGGTATATGGCAGGGTATGACCCATGTTTGGGTAATTAATCAAAGTATCCACAAAATGACACTTATCCAGAATCTCCCTAGAAAACCACTGCTTCAGCAGATTTTGATTTTGCAGAAACCTTGAAGCAAAGTCTGCAAATTCACCACCTGAGATGTGGCCCCTCAGTACATAGGACACTGCTCATTATGATCATGTAATAAGTGGGCGTACACAAGTCACCATTAGCACAGAACAAGTTGTTTGGATAGTGAAGACGGCAGCTGCCAGGACTTGACAGTGCACTTGTCGGTGGATCAGCTTTACTGACAGCCTATTTGATTGAAAAGCCACTGTTCACTGACAGCATGGTACAGCTAAGGTACATATACATGTTTCTCAACAAAAATCAGACAGTTGCTGAGCACCACAAAAGTCTAGGAAGCTACAACTCTGTGAGCTATGCTAATGAGGATGAAGTTCTATTCAGTAGGATGCTGAGTGCATAGCAATACACATATGTACACACATCCACACATCAACATGCACATATAGACATAAACATACACACACATCTACACACATGCATACACATATGCACATACACATATACATGTGTATATACATGTACCTGCACAACATACATTTGCACACATATATAACATATACACACTTATATGCATATAAATATACACATGCACACACATACACATATACACATGCATACACATAAACATATACACATGCACACACATACACATATACACATGCATATATACACATAAATATACATTTGTACAGATGTATTCATGTGCATAGACATACACACACATCAATATTTGACCACATATATACACACATGTACTCACAAAATAAATGCATGCATCTCTCTCTCTCTTTCTCTCTCTCTCTCTCTCTCTTTCTCTCTTTCTCTCTATATATATGTATGTATATATGTGTGTGTACATGAACATACATGTGCATACACATGCATAAGCACATAAACACATGAATATTCACATTTACATGTGAACACACATGCACACACAAACTCCTGCACAGTTGTACACATGTACACACACACACAGGCACACACACAGGCATATATGAGACCACAGTGATGACACTGGCAGCTTTCTCTTTATGTTGCAAGTTGGTCGTAAATAAATGACACTGAGGTAAACACAAACCCTCAGGAGAAGAAAGGAAGAAAGCTCAGGACACCTCTTTAATGTGCAGAATCTAGGGGATGGAGGAAATGCCACTCTCAGCTTGTAACTCTGGGGTAGAGGAACTAGGTCCCGGTGTGTGGTGTGTGGACATCAGAAAGCTCGTCCTCTGGAATGCAGGCAGGTAGCACAGAGGTGACAGGGCCCTTCAGTGCTGAGACGCTTCCACAGCAGCAGCACAGGGCCTCTCCTGAGCAGAGCCCTGGGATAAGAATAGTTCAGATGTTCTTGGGTTACTTGAAAAGTGACAGGCTGACATGCTGCAGGAACAAGCTAGCAGACTGGCTCATTTGGGCTTCTCTGTGAGGTTCACTAATTTGCACTCCCTGGGCTCTTTCTTGGAGGGATTCATATGCCCTGGGCTGTAGGAAATGAGGCTAGTGAGTGCGGTGTCTGGTCCGGGCTCCCATTTGTCATCATCATATAATTGGCAGTGTTTCTGGCCTCTATTCAAATGAGAGGCAGGAGCAGAATAAGCAGCCTGCCTGTACATCTGAGAGCAGCTCCGGTAAGACGGGCTGGGGCAGTGGAGGGCTGGGCTCCCAGCTCTGACAAAGCCAGCCCTTCTTAGCAGGTATTGCTACTAATGACTACAGCCTGGGCTGGCGAACAAGTGTTCGAACTGATGGCGACTTTCTCCACCGTGGGATAAAGAGGAGCCATCAAGTATAACATGCATTTTTTTTTTTTTTTTTTTTTTTTTTTTTTTTTTTTTTTGTGGGGGAAAAAGACTCTAGAACTCCACTCAGATCCCTGATTGCCTCCTTTTCCTTTTGACCAGAACCAAAATTCCCTCAGCTCTTGCTGCAGTGATGTAAGGTTGTGAACACATGTGTGGGACCCAGTTGGTAAAATATATTAATGCCAAGGACCTGAGCAAGAAAGCCTTGTGTGTTAGACTACACAGCCCTTTACTGAGGTGGCATCAGAGAAATAGCTTAGGCTACGGGAAAAAAAATGGAATGTTCAGACACTGGTAATAGAATTTGAGAATACAGTTAAAATTCAGGCTGCAAAAGTATAATTGGACAAATATTTCACCAGTTTTTCACGTCCACCTGGTTGCTGTCTGTGAGACACACACATCATATCTGCTGTCTGTGGAGCACACACATCATGTCTGCTGAGTATGTTGCTGCAATGTGTTTCCAAAACCTCTTCTAGGAAGCAGGGTTGGCACAGGAGAGAATCAGAAGCCAGAGAGGGAAGGCACCCTTGTTTTTAAGGTTGCTGCTTCTGCCAACATGTACTAAACACAAATGTCTGTGCACACGGGTGTTTGCTGTAGTTTGTAAACTCCAGGATTCTTCAAACTGAAGCTCAGAAATGTTGTAATTTCCTTAAATCCCAAAAGATCTTATAAGCGATACAGCATCATTTGAGGGCCAGCAGCAAACCTCTAGGACTGATACTTTGCATGCTTAGGAATGTAAAGTCAATAGAAATGATTTCTTAGCCTTCCTCATGAATTTTTTTGTAGAAATGAAATCAAATTTAAATGAATAAACGGATGGTGACAGTTTCTATCACACCCGGGAACGTGGTAGTAAGCTCCCTGATGAACACCATTAAGTAGCCCCAGGAAACAGAACAACAAACAGTGGGGTGTTCTCTTCTCAGTTACAGGTCTTCCAGTTGTCTAGCTCTGACACCACCCCAGCCACCCACAGCGAATGCTACTTATATTGGGAGCAAAAGCTGACAGCCTCCTCCCAGCTCCTAATCCCACACTGTGCTGCCTATGACCTTTGCTGCTCCTCAGTCATGCTTCCTTGCTGTCCTGCCTGCTCATGTACGTCACCTTTGCATCCTGGACTTTCTACACAGCCAGGCCACCAACTCTCTCATGCTCAGGCATACCTTCTCAGTGTTTCCGTGTTGAGGAGTCCACAGCAGGCTCTTCCAAGCATCTTGTTGCTTTTGGTTTTTCTATACAGCTCCCCCCAAAATACCATTGCTTCTTAGTATATAATTTATGTTTTGCTTGACTTTCATCGGCAGTACTCAATGCTCTTCCTCCCCTTCTCCTCCTCTTCCTTCTCCTCATCATCTTCATCATCATCTTCCTCCTGTTCCTCCTCCTCCTCTTCTTTTGATAGTGAATGCTTCAATAAGCTAGGCTAAGACATTTCTCTCGTTATTCTCTGATCTTTTATCAGAATATCAGAAAGAGCTTGTTGAATGAATATAAAGTGTGGGGTTCTGAAAGAGGTACTTACAGTCCAGGCTTTGGTGCTTATGTTTCTTTGAATACCAATAAGATGTGCCAAATTGTTGCATCTCAAGTCTGGCATAGTTGCTATTTTTAGGATGGTCACCAGGCCTGGTACCCTTCTGTGTGCCCACCAGCAGAGAAGTCCTTACCCAAAAGGCATTTCTGTTAACTTCCCCAGACTGGTAACTATGTAGATGAATTAAATGAAAGAATCTGAACAATTCCTTGATTTCTTATTCACTCACTGGCTTTTCCCACATGCATAGCTCTGAAATCTGCTCAGTTTTGCTACCTTGGTAGTCAGTCTAGAGGAGTTCTAAGGCACCAGCCCTCATTCTAAATTAGGAACTGATATGTAGAAATTTGGGCTTATGTAGTGTTCTGTCAAGTTTTTTTTCTTTTTTTTTAATTGAGAAGAAGTCTTAGATTGTATTTCAATTGGGAATTATTTTTAGACAAATTATATATTTTTTTAAAAATCATGTAGAATGGCTCACATCCATTACTGGAAGAACTCCTTGTTGAGGGTTAGATAGGCTAAGTCCTCCATTTTGAGCACAGCTTGGTGTCCTAAATACCCAGGACAGTGGTAGTTCCTCAGAAAGCTGAATCTTGGATGCAGAGAACAATGGGGACCTTAGTGAAATGCATTTGCCAACACTCACTTCCCCTTTCATGGTGCCATCTTCAAAACAAAATATGGTTCTGAAAACCTGAGTTTTTAATTCTGAAATATTCATCTTTCAAGAATTATTTTATACAACAACAAATGAGGAAAATATATTTACCTTAGGATTTTTTCTCTTCCTCCCCCTCAACCTCCTCCACATGTCTGTGTTTGCCAGTGTGTGTGCTTGCGTGAGTGTTTAATATTCAAAAGACACATTTTGGAAACCCTTGGTAAGATTTAGTGTCTTTCCGAGAGATGGCAAGTGTGATGGTTTTGGATATTTGAAGAATATACTAGAAATAAAAGGCTCACATATATCTCCATGATGTCCTTAGAATCCTGACAGATTCCACAGAGTAGGAAAAATGGATATTCAGTTTTAATCGGTGTCAATCAGTTGGCACTGTGCTGTGGAGAAGTTCAGTAATGACCGTGAACTTCCGTGCTCAATCACTGCCTGGCTGCCTTGTGCTGCACAGGTCATGAACTTTGGGTATGCAATTCTAGATTGCAATATTAATAGGAAAGAAGAATCACTTCCCAGAATTTTATGATTTTTTTTCTGCATCCTCACCTTATATGGTAAAAATACAAGTCATAGTTTGCTCAAGGATGGGAAAAGTTTGCCATGGAAATATTTTTATCTTTCTAGGCTATTGCTGTGTTCTTAGTCATTTCAAACCGTGTGTGTGTGTGTGTGTGTGTGTGTGTGTGTGTAGGATGAACATACATGTAAATGACTATGGATAGTGTATAATGATGGTGAATCTTAGCATAATTTAATTTCCTCCAGTGTTGTTTCCTCTGGCCTGGATGGGTAGGTGGCTTTGACCAGTCATAACATCTGTTCCAAGAAAGGAGAAGTTCCCAACAGGCTCCACATGAAAACTGACCACACCACTCATCAATCAGGAAGATCTACCAGAAGTTCTCATATCTACAGATGTTCCAGGTAAGATGAATCCACGTAAGGTGAGGCATCAAGATTCTGGTCCCTCTGTGTCCCTTACACTAGGATGCAACATGATATCCTCAGGAAGAGCACATGGTGACAGAAGGGTTTGGAGAGTTGTTCTGAAGGGGATGACTCCAGAGAGAAGGCTCATGTGACTAAAGCTGCACCCTGGCAAGGACAGGGATGTCCCAACAGGATCCAAAAGCTTTAGATGGTGGGAAATAATGAACCCAAATGCCTGTGTTCACTTGATCTTTGAAAAAGGTGCTAACAACTTAATCAGTCCTTTCTTATCTCCTTGTACAAAGCTCAAGTACAAGTGGATCAAAGACCTCCACATAAAACCAGGTACACTGAAACTAACAGAACAACAGAAAGTGGGAAAGAGCTTAGAACACATAGGCACAGGGGAAAATTTCCTGAACAAAACACTAATGGCTTATGCTCTAAGATCAAGAATCAACAAATGGGACCTAATGAAATAGTAAAGCTTCTGTAAGGCAAAGGACACTGTCATTGGGACAAAACAGCAACAGACAGATTGGGAAAGGATCTTTACCAATCCTACATCTGATAGAGGGCTAGTATCCAATATACACAAAGAACTCAAGAAGTTAGACTCTGAAGAATCAAATAATCCTATTAAAAATGTGGTACAGAGCTACACAGAGACTTCTCAACTGAGGAATATTGAATGGCTGAGAAGCACCTAAAGAAATGCTCAACATCCCTAGTCAACAGGGAAATGCAAATCAAAACAGCCCTAAGATTCCACATCACTCCAGTCAGAATGGCTAAGATCAAAAACTCAGGTGACAGCAGATGCTGGTGAGGACTTGGAGAAAGAGGAACACTTCTCCACTCTTGGTGGGATTGTAAACTGGTACAATTACTATGGAAATCAGTCTGAAGGTTCCTTAGAAAATTGGACATGGTACTACTTGAGGACCCAGCTATACCACTCCTGGGCATATACCTAAAAGTAGCTCCAACATCTAACAAGGACACATGCTAAACAATGTTCATTATTATTTATAATAGCCAGAATCAGGAAAGAACCCAGATGTCCTTCAACAGAGGAATGGATACAGAAATTTTGGTACATATACACAATGGAGTACTACTCAGCTATTAGAAACAATGACTTTATGAAATTCCTGGGCAAATGGATGGAACTTAACGCTGTCATCATGAGTGATGTAACCCAGTCACAAAAGAGCACTCAGGTATGCACTCACTTATGAGTGGATATTAGCCCCCCCCCCCCCCCCCCCGCAAAAAACAAGATCGGAATACCCAAGAAACCATCTACAAAACTTATGAAGCTCAAAAATAAGGAAGACCAGAATGTGGAGGCCTCAGTCTTAGAAGGAAGAACAAAATGGGGGAGGAAATACAAAGTCAAATAGAGGATCAGGGATTAAAGGAAAGATCTACAGAGACTGCCTCACCAGGAGAACCACTCCATATGCAGCCAGCAAACCCACACACTATTGCTGATGCCAAGAAGAGTTTACTGGCAGGAACCAGAATATGGATGTCTCCTCAGAGGCTCTCCCAGAGTCATGAAGATACAGATGAGGTTGCTTTCAGCTAAACATCAGACTGAACACAGGGACCCCAATGAAAGAGCTAGAGAAAGGACTGAAATAGCTGAAAGATTTGGACCTTCATGGGAAGAACAACATCATCAACCAGCCAAAGCACTGAGGTGGAGAGGGTGGTTGGGAGAGGGAGCACCTTCATGAAAACAATTTGAGGGGGAATAGGGAGGGGAGTGAGGGGAGGAGGGTATAACATTTGAAATGTAAATACAGAGAATATCCAATAAAACTGAAAAAAAAAGCAATTCCCAGACAAGTGAAGTGACTTAAAAACTTATAACATGTCTACTGCTGCATTAATATTTTATTAGTGATAATTATTATAACATTATTAGGTATTATTACTACATAATATTTTATTCATTAATTTTAAAGTTATTAATAATTATTATTATAGAAACAGACTGTGGCTGATTTAATTGAGGCACTGGTTATGGCTATGGTGTTCAGTCTTGAGCAGAGATAGGTATTACTTTCAGAATGTGTTGTTTTCAGCCATGTCATGTTAGTGTCATTGAGATTCTTCAAAGGAATAGCCCTGTAGAGTAAAGGTAAACAAACAGAAGTCTCCACTGGGAGCCTTTGTGGCCAGGCTACTTTTGACTGAGTTCACTCCTTCATGAGCTCTATCTGGTTCGAAGTTTATGCTAGAGTCCCTTTCTGAGCCATTTTTGCCTTTAGACTCGGATAGGTGCCCCATGTTTGCTCAGCCTTTGAACGCACTCACAAAGTCATCTTCATTCTCTAACCATTGGCCCATGAGCCAAGCTATGGGGGCAGTTTTCAGAAGATTGATCCTGTGAGAATAGCGTAAAATCACAGAATCTTTCTCATGTGTCATCTGGATTCAGGGAGGTCACACGTGGAGACTTTGCCCTGGGCTGATAAATAGAACTCCCTGCTGGCATTTTTCTCAGGTCCTCTGCTACGTGTTCCTCATATCCCTTCATAATGAATGCCACTGTTTCCAGAAACAAATGAAACCAAAGACAAGACCGGAATGACAGATAGAACTCAATCTTACTAGCATCTTAAATGCTCAACGTGTTCATGTCTTGTCTACAAACATAAATGGCATGGCATGTGTCTGAATGGTATGGACACCCAGCATCCAACATCCTGTGGTGCACTAAATGACTTCCAGGAAAATGAGGCTTTTGGGATGGCTACATGGCTCAGGGAGGAGAGGTGCTTGCATGCAGGCCTTACTGTCTAGGTACCATTCCTACATCCCACAGGGTGGCAGGAGAGAAATGACTCCTGAAGTTCTGCTCCAATCTTTCTATGCCTGCACAGCACACACACACAAATGCATATGAACACATAAACACACATGAAAATGAATACACTTTAACATTTAAAACCAGGTTTTTATGCTGTGGTTCCCTCAAGTGTTACCCGAAAAGTATGAGCTACAAAGATCCTTTATAAAGTTCTTGCTTTGCAAGAATGGAGGCCTACTCTCAGCCCTTCAAATCTGCTCCAATCTCATTGCTGAGAAGACAGAATAGGAGGCTCTGGGGGGCTTTCTGTAAGCAGCTGTGAGTGCTGAGCTCCAAACATAAGTAGGAACCCTTGTCTCAAAAAACAAGACAGCTAGGTACTGAGGAATGATGCCTGGGGTTGACCTCTGGCTTCTACATGCACATGAACCCACTTCGTGTTTGCTTACACACATCTACATAAAAATAAGTGATAAAAAGATAAGTTAAAAATATAAGCAATACATATGTGTGTAAGCACACATATATTCACAGATAATACACACAGGCACACACACACACACACACACTTTAAATAACTATGTGGAGAAACAATGGGGGGACCTTTCTATTCCAATGAAAAATAGAATTTAACATATCCCACAGGTTTTTCTTGAGATAGAGAAATGTAGTTAGCTGGAACTGTCCCCATTCACAGATGTTTATGACTTTCTTAGAATGCTTTGGGGTCTAAAATATGTTATAAATCATCTTGGCCAAGAAATAGTTTTGTTCAGAAAATTCAATTTAGGGCAAAACAAAAATGTTTGGTTTCTAAATCACCTGACTACAGGGTAAAAAAAAAAAAAACTACCTTAAACTGAATATACAGGGAAGCAAAGATCTTGTTTGCTTTAAATTAAGATCCGTGTTGCACTAGAAACATAACTTGAGCATGAAACTTTATGCATATGAAGCCCAATATTCTTTACGAGAATAAAGAGTTTTGTTTATTCATCTCTGTCCTCTCATTTTAAAGATGGCAGAACTGAGTTTCAGAGAAGGTAAACGATTCATCCAGGAGATAATGGAGTCTTCTCAGCTTTGAACGACTCGGCAGCCAGCATTCAGCGGGACTTGGAGGCTCAGCTTCTCATTCTACATCCTCTGCCCGGAGAAGACCCAGAGTGGAGCACTCCTTGTGTCATTGTCTACTGATACTCCTAAGGAGGAGTATCTGGGTTTCCACTGAAAACTCCCAGTGCACACACAGATATGCACAAATGCATGGTGTCCTACTATCTGTTTTCACAGAGTTTTGTTTTGGTTTCAGATGAGGTCTTGTCTAGCTCAGGTCTCAGACCCACCATGTACCTGAGGATGTTACTGAATTCCTGATGTTACTTCCTCCATCTTCTGAGTGTGCACATCACTGTGTGTTTGGCACTAGGAGAATCAGACACAGGATTTTTACACATGCTATTAAAGTATTCTACAAGCTCAGCGCAGCCAAACTCAGCACAATTACATGTCATATGGTTACATGTCTTTAACAATGCCATGAGCATGACCTTTTCTGTTTATCACCAAATAAACAGGTTTGGAAATATTCTATTTTCTCTCTTGCTGTCTCTACTGTGTTTCTTAGACACACCCAATTTCCACCATTATAAACAGTTACTAGAAATTCCACTTTCTTTTTTTTCTTTTTATTTAATTAGATATGTTTTATTTATATTTCAAATGTTATCCCCTTTCCCGATTTTTCATCAATAACCCCCCTATTTCATTCTAGGAAGATGCTCCTCCACCCACCCACCCACCAAACTCTTCCTTCCTTTCCACTCTGACATTCTCTTATACTGGAGCATCAAGGCTTGTCAGGACCAAGGGCTTCTCCTCCCACTAATGCTCAACAAGGCCATCCTTTGCTACATATGCAGCTGGAGACATAGGACCATCCGTGTGTACTCTTTGGATAGTGGTTTAGTCCCTAGGAGCTCTGGTTGGTTGGTATTGTTGTTCTTATGGGGTTGCATAACCTTCAGCTGCTTCAACCCTTTCTCTAAATCATCCATTGGGGACCCTGTTCTCAGTTCAGCAGTTGGTTGTGAGCATCTGCCTCTGTATTTGTCATGATCTGGCAGAGCCTCTAAGGAGACAGCTATATCACATTCCTATCAGCTTGTACTTCTTGGCATCAGCAATATTGTGTGTGTTTGGTGGCTGTATATGGGCTGAATCTTCAGGTGGGGCAATCTCTGAATTGCCTTTACTTCAGTCTCTGCTTCAAACTTTGTCACTGTATTTCATACTATGAATATTTTTGTTCCTCCTTCTAAGAAAAACGGAAACATCTGCACTTTGGTCTTCCTTCTTCTTGAGCTTCATATGGTCTGCAATTTGTATCTTGGGTAATACAAGTTTTTGAGCTAATATCTACTTGTCAGTGAGGGCATACCATGTGTGTTCTTTTGTGACTGGGTTACCTCATTCAGGATGATATTTTCTAGTTCCATTCATTTGCCTAAGAATTTCCTGAACTCATTGTTTTTAATAGCTGAGTTACTCCATTGTATAAATGTAATGAAGTTTTTTATATTCATTCCTTTGTTGAAGGACATCTGGTTTCTTTCCAGCTTCAGGCTATTACAAATAAGGCTGCTATGAACATAGTGGAGCATGTGTCCTTGTTACATGTTGGATAATCTTTTGGGTATATGCCCAGGAGTGCTATAGCTGGGTCCTCGGGTAGTACTCTGTCCAATTTTTTGAGGAACCTTCAGATGGAAGTTCCTTACATCTTATGAGATCTTCTTCAATTTCTTTCTTCAGAGACTTGAAGTTCTTGCCTTACAAATCTTTCACTTGGTTATAGTAACACCAATGTATTTTGTATTATTTGGGACTATTATGAATGGTGTCATTCCCTTAATTTCTTTCTCCACCCTTTTATCCTTTGTGTAGAGGAAGACTACTGATATATCTGAGTTAATTTTAGATCCAGACACTTTGATGAAGTTGTTTATCTTCTGTAGGAGTTCTCTGGTGAAATTTTTGAGGCCACTTAAGTATACTAGTATATCATCTACAAATAGTGATATTTTGACTTTTTCCTTTGCAGTTTTTATTTACTTATTTATTTTTTTGATTTTTTTTTGTTGTCAAATTTCTCTGGCTAGGATTCAAGTACCTATTGAATAGGTAGAGAGAGAGAGTTGGCAGCCTTTTCTAGTCCCTGATTTTGGTGGGATTGCTTCAAGTTTCTCTCCATTTAGTTTAATACTGGCTTCTGGCTTTCTGTATATTGTTTTTACTAAAGTTAGGTATGGACCTTGAATTCCAGATCATTCCAAGTCTTTTAACATAAAGGAGTGTTTAATTTTGTCAAAGTCTTTCTCAGCATCTACTGATATGATCATGTTTTTTCCCTTTGAGTTTGTTTATATAGTGGATTATGTTGATGAATTTCCATATAGTGAACCATATCTGCATTCCTGGAATGAAGCCTATTTGATCATGATGAATGACCATTTTGATGTGTTTTCATATTTGGTTTGTGAGGATTTTATTAAGTATTTTTGCATCAATGTTCATTAGGAATATTGGTCTGAAGTTTTCTTTTTTTGTTGGGTCTCTGTGTAGTTTAGGTATAAGTGTAATTGTGTCTTCATAGAATGAATTGGGTAGTGTTTCTTCTGTTTATATTTTGTGGAATACTTTGGAGAGTATTGGTATTAGGTTTTCTTTGAAGGTCTGATAGAATTCTGCACTGAACCCATCTGGTCCTGGGCTTTTTGGTTCGAAGACTTTTGATGATTATTTCTATTTCTTCAGGGGTTATGGGACTGTTTAGAAGGTTAATCTGATCCTGATTTAACATTGGTATATGGTGTTTGTCTAGACAGTAGTCCATTTCATCCAGATTTTCCAGTTTTGTTGAGTATAGATTGTTGTATGTTTCCCCTTTCATTTCTTATTTTCTTAATTTGGATACATGTTCTGTGCCCTCTGGTTAGTCTGGCAAAGCGTCTACCTATCTTGTTGGTTTTCTCAAAGAACTACCTCCTGATTTTGTTGATTCTTTGTGTAGTTTTTTTTTTTTGTTGTTGTTGTTTGTTTGTTTCTACTTGGTTGATTTCAGCCCTGAGATTGATTATTTTCTGTGGTCTACTCCTCTTGGGTGTATTTGCTTTTTTTTTCTAGAGCTTTTAGGTCTGATGTCAAGCTGTTAGTGTATGTTTTTCCAGTTTATTTTTTCTTTTTTTTTGAACACTGAAAGCTATAAATTTTCCTCTTAGCACTGTTTTCATTGTATTCCATAATTTTTGGTATGCTGTGCCTTTGTTTTTATTAAATTCTATAAATTATTTATTTTCTTTCTTTCTTTCATCCTTAACTACATTATCATTGAGTAGAGAATTGTTCAGCTTCCATGTGTATGTGAGAACTACACACTTTCTACTATAACATAAATGCATACATATTTATATATGTATACATATTACATATACATATATATATTATATATGCATATATATTATATATACTCCACACATGAGCTATTAAACATGAAGGTGGAGGTGGGTAGAACTGGAGAATACCGTGTTCTTAGATTTGTGTGTGAGTCATGTGTGTGGTAGTGCATGTACACATGTGCGCATATGTGTTTAGAAACTAGAGATCAGCCTCAAGTATTGATCCTCAGTTGCCAGAAACCTTTTTTTTTTTGTTGTTGTTTGTTTGTTTGTTTTTTAAGACAAGGTGTTTTATTGACCTGTCACTTGTTGAGTAGTACCAAAGTTCTTCATAGTCTTGGCATTATAAGGACATGCCAAATACCCAGCTTATCTTGGTACCCGGAATCAAGACCAGGTCCTCATGTTTGGGTAACAAGGACTTTGAGTCTGAGTGATATCCTCATCAAAAAGAATTACACAGATGCATAGCATAAAATCTTTATTTCTCTATTCTTTGGCCATTTATAAATTGCAGAGTCAGCCCATATAAAATGCTAAGATGACCAAGAGAAATGTTAGCGACCCTGAATAACAGAATCTGCAATTATCAGGGTTTTTTTGTTTTTTTTTTTTTTTTTGTTTTTGTTGTTTGTTTTTCTTTTTCTTGGTATTGACTGGAAGTAAGAGCTTGCACTATTTATGGTGAAATGATTCCAGACAGATGGGGAAGTTGGATCAAGTGGAGTCAGAAGTTTGGATTCTAATTAGATCCAGCTGTTCCACACACACACCAGCTCTTTATCTACAGGACTTAGAACTAGTAGGAACGACTGTCACATTTTAAAACTCTTTTGAGCCTGTCAACATTGAAATATAGAAATAACAAATCCTGAAATGTTGCCTGTTTCTGTCTCATTACAAAAGAACCTATGTTTTTATTGCTGTTAGGGAGTAAAGGTCAAACAAGCTTTCTGTCTCATGACCGTTCTTCATTTTTCTTTCTTTTGGGTTTTGAATATTTCAAAAAACAAACTTTGAACAACAGGGGTTTTGTTTTTAAAGGTCTATTTCCCTCAGATTTGATTGAAGCAAATGTCCTGTTATAACTGTGTTCTCTAAAACAAAATCATATTTAGGGTACGAAGGAAAGGCCATTTAAAGAGTCGATCTCAGCTAATGGCAGCTGTGTGTGCTCAGGGTGGTTCTTAATGATTCGAGGCATTCTCTGCTTAATATCTTTATTTAGGGAACTCGGGTGATAATTAGGTAAGAAATGACTTCGTTCCTCCAAGGGAAATATTAACATTGTTTAGATAATGCATTCTTAACTTGATCTTAAAAATTCCTGCCACAAACAAACAGAAACCTATAACTTATCTTTATCTCTCTTTTTTAATTGAGATATTTCAATCCCTACCCAGTGCTTCAGAAACACATAACATATCTTCATTTCCTTTATGGAGATAGATAAGTCCTCATACAGTGTCCTGGCCCACAATTGGTACTAAAATATCTCTTGGATGACAAAAAAATGAAATCTAAGTCTAGGCTTTTGTTGGGAAATACATTTGCAACAAATATTTACAGTAGAAGAGAAACACCTGACTTCCTTGCAAGGCTAAAATTTACTAAAGTCTGAGGGCTCTTTCCATCTGTATGGTCCAAACCAACTAAGTTCTCTTAGTCAGCTCACCTCTCTCACAACCTCAGAAATGTTATTGATTTTTTTGGACAGGGTTATTTTAAGGCCTGCATAAGAAATGTATAAGTTCTCTAGACAGGGTCATAGGCAGACTCATGCACACTCAGGTGTGAGCTCTCTGCTTCTCTCTGTGGTGAGTATCTCAAAAATGATTGCCCTGTGTATCTTCTTTCTCTGAGTTAAATGAATAATTGAGTCACCAAGTCAGGGCACTTGTTGCATTCCAGTGCTGGCCATATGGGATCCCTGTGGCCATCATGGATACATGTGGTGGTTTGAATATGCTTGGCCCATGGAAAGTGGCACTACTAGAAAGTGTGGCCTTGTTGAAGTAGATGTAGCCTTGTTGGAGGAAGTCTGTCAGTGTGTAAGCCTGCTTTGTAGGCTCCTATTGCTTAAGCTCTGCCAAGTGAGGAAGAGAATGTCTCTCATGGCTGCCTGTGGTCACTCTTGGCTCTTCCAGTACCATGTCTGCCTGCAGAGCACCATGCTTTCCACCCTGATAATAATGGACTGAACCTCTGAAAGTGTTACCTAGTCCCAGTTAAATGTTTTCCTTTATATTAGTTGCTTTGGTCATGGTGTCTCATCACAGCAGTGAAACCTTAACTAAGAAAATGACTCTATCCCATACACTTCTCTTATTAATAATAACAGACAAAAAGCAGTGGCCACTATTATCTAAACCTGCATAGGGGTCATGCCATGTGTAACTACACATTATCTTATTTAATTTTATAAGGTGGCACCAACATCGTTGTTTCAACTTTCAATGTTGAAATTAACTACTCCAACAAGTGGATAATTTCCTGTAAATTTTTGGATTATAAAAGGTAGATTCTAGAAGTTCAAGAAATTCTCTCAGTTGGAGTCAATAACTTTTATGTTGTTAACAGCTTTAGAGGCAGTGAGATGAGGGGGTTTGAGGAGATAGTTCACAGACTCGAAATACAGCATTTCTAGCCTCAAGTTAAGCCTGCACTCTTCTACTGTGCAGAAAACAAGGCTATCTTATTCCTACCAAGTTTCAAGAAACAGTTGTTCATGAAGTTGTGTTTTCTGTTAGGCTTGGTGGATCATGGGTGTAATTATAAAACTTGGAAGGCTGAAGCCAGAGGACCAGGAGTTCAAGGATATCATTGAGTACACTGAGAATCTGCTTCAAACAATGAAATGATGAAGCCTATCTTTATTCTCACGGATATGGGCACGATCTCATCTTTGTCATTCTTTTCATAATTAATTTGCCAGTCTTTGGTAAAATATAGTGTGATTTGTCATTTTATGTAGAAAATCCGGTTAAATATATTTTGGCAAATTCCATATTTCTTAGAGTCCTAGATCAAATGTCAGATTATGGTCACATGCAGCTTACGGTGTTTGTCAATAAATTGTGACCAAAATATAGCACTTCCATCTGCTTATCTGTTTTATGTGGTACTATACTAAACAACTGCGAATTTACCATAGGACATGTAAAGCCTAAAATTGTTAACCAATTTCCCTTTGTGATGTTTACCAAATTCTTTTCTAAACCATCCTGGGTTCTATCTTGGAACTGTGCCAAGTATCTTTCTTGTTCTTTTTTTTTTTTAATTGACAAGTATATTTCTTCTTCTTCTTCTTCTTCTTCTTCTTCTTCTTCTTCTTCTTCTTCTTCTTCTTCTTCTTCTTCTTCTTCTTCTTCTTCTTCTTCTTCTTCTTGCCAATTATCTTTCTTATAAAGTCAACACTGGAAGTCATGATGTCAGAAGTGGGAACAAGCCGAGTCATGGACTTCCCTCCTACCTTTCTGTCTATAAGGATCCATTAATTCCTGGTCTCGGAATGCAAGGTTGTACCTCAGTTACTTTGAATACCAGATTGGAGCAAATGTAATTACAGTTTTTTTATTGTTAAAACTGTATAGGAATCACTTTGTATAGGAATCCATATTTATTAAATATGGTCATGCGATGCATATTTATAGCTTCATGTGCCTTGCTGACAACTTATTATTTGCTGTTTATATTATATTATGGAAGAGATGCTAAAGAAAATGGAAATTTGAGTGATTTTTTAAAAATACAAGTTCAAAACAGGTCTTAGAAGAGCAGAGTAATCTCACAACATCAACAATGCATTTGGCCCAGTGGCAGGCCATGGGAAGTTGACAGGAACAGACTGAGAGAGCAATGATGGAAGCTTACGTTCTTACAGCTACAGGAAAAGTTGCCAAGAGTTTAACACAGTACATTAAATGGTCATTCAGCATTTGCTTCGAAAGAGAAAGATTAGAAAGCTCCATTAGTGGGAGCCTTGTGAGCTGATCAGAAAAAAGAATTTTCTTGAACCAACATCCTCTCTTGTACTACACAATGGACCATTTATTAGTTGGGCTGTGACATGTGTTAAGACACTTAGAAATGGGAACATCAGTGGAAACCCACCGAGTGGATGGACTGAGAAAAAGCCCCTTTGCACATCATAAAATCACCTTCATACTCGATGGCCATGCCTCTGCTGCTGATCTGATCAAAACAGCATTTTAGATCCTGGTGAAACCACAATGTCTGAGAAGTAGGCTAGAACACTGGAAATCTCAATACCTAAAGCATTTAACAGTCAGCATAAATTATGGATCTCCATCCAATACCATGGCACATAACTGACACTGAAAATGGCACACACCATGCATTTGCCTCAACTTCTACAGTTACCTGACTGCTCACCAGTAGAAGACCACATTCTTAAGCATCTGACGTTTTGCAAAGGAAGTGCATCTACAATCAGCAGCAGGATATGAAAAATGCTCATCAAATTTCACATGTTCATAAAATTCTGAAACACAGATTTTTTTCATACTAAAGGGAGGGGTGCTATTTGTAATGACCTCCATTGAGATGTCTTTGAATTGAATAAGAATGAATTATAATTCATAGTCTCAAATAGCATATCCCTTTGCACCAGCTTAACACTAAAAGAAATTAATGTGCTGGGAACTCTGCTCAGGGGAGGAGCACTTGAAGACTCTGGGTTTGATCTTCAGCACCAGAAGAAAACAACATAAATGCTTCAGAGTGTCTTTCTTCAATTAAAATCACATACATCTCATTGTTTCTTATACACAACCTTTATGAAGTTCTGAAGGGAGAAAGGTAAACAATGACACTGCTTTTCAATGTCACTATAAATCTATGGGTCTACTGTCCTTCTAGAGTAAAGCCTTTGATTAAAGTAAAACAGAACGTGGGGTGTTTGTGAAGGCATGGATGTGTAGGAGGAAAAGATTGCATACTTTAAAATAATTTCAATACCTAAGTGCACAACCTTTTTTAACTGACCCCTCTGAAACCATCCATTGCAGAATCTATCCAACAAACTCCGTTACAAAGCACCTTTTAATCCCATCCCGTCACTCTCTGCTTCTTATTGCCTGTTTCTTTCCATTCTTTGAGGTATTTTAATTTTCTTGTGGTTTGTGTCAGCTGACTGCACAGCTTTGTCTGATTTGAGCCATTGCTGTTTAAATCTATGCACACTATAAGCAATCGTGATTACAGTGGACATTCATCAGTCAGAGGCAACAAACACCCTTGACCACTGCATCACAGTCTTGCTTCCACACCCATCATGGCTGCCACCTCTGCTGCTGTTGGCAAGGTGGCTCCCTTAATTTTTGCATATTAATTTTTTATCATAAATGCTAAAGGTCGATATGAATACTTTCCATATGGGATGTGACAAAGCCTAAGGCTAAGACTTTAAGTAAATCTCCAGAACTCAAACAGCCAAAACTTACATAGACACTTTCAAGTCCTTAACTATTGGCTAAAGCCTTACTCTTTCTAGTGCCAGACACTCTAGCTGTTCTCTTTCCACTGTAGAACAATCCTTACACGGATGTGGCATATGCACTAAGAAAGAAGATCTACCAAGACACAAAAAGACATAACAAAGTTAAGTGCATGAAGCCAACTGCAAGACAGAGGTCTGAACAGACCATGTGTGGCTTTTGTTTATCTAAAGTATATTCTGCAGCACTCAAAATGATGCAGAGATCTGCAGTGTGTGGTGGAGATGAGGCTGAACATGTGGTTCCTAGGTCATGGATTCCAATCTGTGCTAGTTCTGTTTCTTCACTGAAACCCAAATAAGAACAGCACCAAGTATAGTTCTAAAGTTAATGTAAGTTTAGTTACCATGGCAGTATCAATGGTAGTTCTCTGACTATGACACATACGCTATAGTGATTTGAGAGTTAATATACTGGAAACAAGGAGATGGGGTGAACAGGTTAGTAGAAACTGTGTAGTTTGGGTAGAACTTCCTCAAAACCTACAACTTCTAAAAACAGAAATCATGTCCAAAGTAAAATAAATGAAATAAACCACATGTAGAATCAGTTCATCTGCACAATGTTACCATCTCTTTGCCTATTTTGAGGTGTTCTGACTGTAATTTCTGTACCCTGAGCATGGTCAGTACTGCGTAGAAAAGCATTTTGAGGCTCAAGTGAGGACAGGGGATGTATGGCAGTTAATAGCAAATAGGACATATGATAGTTTTTAAACTGGCCCTGACCAAAGATGACAAGTGATTCACTTAAAGCCAGTGGGTGAATTCTAAGCATGAGGTGTGGACACTGTGGAATGCTGACTTTCAATGCAAACAAACTACAGAGGGCTCTAAGAGCTGAGCTGAGGAATGGAATACTAAAGATTTTCCTCCTGACAAATGCTTCCTTGATAAAGAACAATGAAGAATTGCCACAGATCCTACATCGTGTACTCTGATGTCAAAGTGGCAGTAAAACCACCCATCACTGCTGACTGCACTTGAATTTGTGCATCTGTCAATTGATTCTTCAGATTTGTTTTTTTTTTTTTTTTTTGCTATGTTCAACTGAAACTTCACTTATAGAGGCAAAACTGCAGCTCCACTCAGGATAAGATATTAAGTTCATTGAATACACTCCTGTTCACTTATTCTGAACTTATTAACTACCTTCATTAAGATGGAATACAGAGTTAATTGTTTTGAAAGAAATCATACTGATGTTCGGAACCACTGAAGAATTTTCAAAGAAGCTGTGGGTCTTTTACAAAGTGGTGTTATGTATCCAACAAAGTATGTGTTCAAGAGAGAGACACACTCGAGATACTGAACACAGGTGCCTAAGCAAACAAGACAATCTCCAATCTCTTCAGACAGTGTTCAAGAGCATAGTCAAACCCCCAGGTTTGCTGGGGAAGAATTTCACAGGGCACACATCCTGGATGAGGAGCTATTGGAGTTGGTGGCTTCTGGGAGAGGAAAATTCAGTTTTCCTTATGGAGGTAAACCAGGTACATTGGACATGTTGTAGTAAGTGAGCATACACCTATACAAATGGGCAGGCTAACTCAGTTAAAAAGGGGTTTATATAAAGGAGGGCAAGAGACTTGTGTGGGCCAAGATGTGGGATGAGTTGAAGTTTGAGAGTTGGGGGGAGGAGGGTAAAAATCCAAAAATATCCAAGAAGGTATATGTAAATTTTCAAATTACATGCTTAGGGTTTATTGCTTGAAGAAAAGAGCAGACTCTCTAAATGAGAACTTCATGAAAAACATCTCACCCACTTTAGAGAGCCTGAGTATTCCTTTCCTTTCTATGGGATATTTCTTTCATATTACAAGGACCTGGATTTTACTGTCTACAGCATGAGATTGGAAATCTGCAGAAGGAACACATAGAGCATCTGAGTCAGGAAACAGTCCACCTTCCTTCTTTCCCTTTGGAGAAGGCACATTTGCTGAGGCACCACTTTCTATTTCTCAGGCCTTGGGGAGGCTCCAGACTTAATGGAACCAGGTTCCTCTGCTTGACTGAGCTTTGGGGGTTAGCATGGCTTGCCCTGGGAATCAGAGTGCAGACTTGTCTGAAGCCAAGGTCATTGCCATTTCAGGGGTTGGAAGGAAGAATTTAATTTTACCTGATTAGAATTATCATTTTCATCTCACATAAACCTCGGTGCTGGTTCCTTTGAGAGGATTGTGATCATGAGCAAACCAGGTCCTTGAACCCTGTGGGGTTCAGGGTTCAAGTGTAGAAACCCTAACATTAACAACAACATAAATCACATCATGAAGGAAAACGAAGAAAAATACAATTTTATTCTAGGCACCGAGGCTTCGTCCTGTACTGGATTTGTTACCGGGAAGGTAGAAGGAGGCAGGAGTGTTGAGCAGAGGTCCTGTGGAGCAGGGTAGTTTGATGAAGGAGATCTGAGACAGCAGTCCACAAAGAACATCTTGAAATAGCTCCACACTCAGACAGTGAGTCACAATGGTATAAAGAAAGAGCAAAATCGTCAAAGGCAAACACAAGCTGATGCTTCTTCACAGGGACCAGCATCGAGATTGGGCTCTAACAATGGTTCAAAGGGATTCTGTCTCGACCTTTACAAAAACTGTAATAAGTGTGGGGAAAAAGCCTCAAGATCAAGAGCAAAATGACATTCTTTGCTAAACATCTGTTCTTTAGGGAGTTAAATACTCAGTTTTATCTGTAAACACCACATATAATAAAAGCAAGCATATGGAATGTGAAGAGAATAAGTCAAATAAATTAAATTAAATTTAAAAAATTAAAATTGAGTGTATACTCTTCATTGCTTAGTTATGAAGATGTCCCTAGGTTCCCTGTCCAATACTGTGCTTCATTCTCAGAAATGCTCAACATGGAGAGACTAATTTAGAAACAAGAAAAGCTCACCCAGGAAAGCAGATTTTAATAATGGCAAAGATTAAAAAAAAAAAACCAAATTAACATTAGGGTCTGGCTCATGTCAACAAGTGGGAAAACAAGCTTAGCCAGGTGGGCTGGGACCCTGGGCATGAACTTTACATATGCCAGTGTTGACAGCTTGATCCTCCAGGGTGGCTGGCCTCCTTTGGTAATTGGTAATAAGGGGAAAGTTTGCTACAAACTATTTGTAATGCTTACCAATGCTTTCACAGTACAAAGTAGAAAATGTTTTTAAGATCTGGAGCTGGATTGGAAGTGCACCATAGAACAGCATATCTGTCATTAACTGACAGACTTATTTCCTTGGCCTGCCTTCCACAGATATCTTCTCATGCCCATGACCTCTCTACAGCCCCCCCTAAGGCCTAATTAACTGTTCTTGTTCTATGCATTCATGACATCAGCATAACCCACAATCCACCAAAAGTTGTCACTTCCCCCTTTTCTCCATATTGAGAACAGAATTCTGGGAACAAGAATTGCCTATTATTAATCATTAAATCTACTTACCATCATGTTTCAGGTAAGTTGAAGACATTGTTCATTTGTTGAAGGAAATATGTTTAATGTTTACTCAAATAAGCCTTTCTGTTTTGAACTTCTCAATAATCTGAAAGTAATTATCTTTTTTGTGGAGGAATAACTCATGCCTCTTTCTTCCTGTGCTAACTACTACAGAAATCTGCATTTTCAAGACTGCAAGAAATCCATGCTAATGGTGGCATCTTTTTCAAGTCACTTAACATGAGCCATTCATTCATTATTCAGGAGGCTCAGTTGAAGATCACAAGCTCCATCTCTCCCATGGACACCATTTACTTTTATTCTGGAAAAAACATTTTAATACTGATTATGTAGGTCTACTCGATAATTTACAAATTATAATAATCAGTAATTATCACAGAGCACAAAACTAAAAGTGTAAAACATCTAGTGTCTCCAGAAAGAGAACAACCCTCATTATATGTGTTTCAGAAACTCTTTGGAGAAGTTCTGGCCATGTTTCATTTCTCTGATAAGTTGTACTCTTTAAAATGAAAAAAGAAAAAATGCTTTTTTATTTGAGCTACAAAATCACTACTCATACTGATTGTTGAATAAAACCATAATGTGAATAAGAAAATATTCAACAAGAAAGCTCTTGCAACCATTTTTCTAAGTGTGCATGTGTCTATCTCTTATGTTTTCTGCAGTTAGCTTTGGCCCATCCTGAGGTCTCATCATTTTGGCATGTCATGGAAGACACTGGCTTGCAAATGTTGTTCCTCTTATGCAGGCATTCTTACCTGCTAGCTGTTTGGTCCAGGTAAGTGCCTTTCTATAAACTTCCAGAGACTTGTAAGCTGTAGTGTTATTAGTATAGGTCAACCACTGTGTGCACTGTACAAAGGCACTTTATGGAGACAAACCAGGTTCAATATCAGACCATTCTTCTCTGGTCAAACCACCCTTTGGACTCCCCTCACCAGGTGCCAAGGGCAGCTCTATTCTGTCTCCTTTTGCCCACTGACACTTAGGTTTGTGTCTGTGGGAATGCTGTTAGCCTCACTCCATTGTCTAGCTACAGGTATGTTATAGCTCTAAGTCAGCATCTTGGCTTTTCTGGTACAATTTGTCACAGCAAGCATTGCACAAACAGCATCTGCACAGCACGGATAAGCTAATCAGGCTTTGTTCTCACTGAACAGTCTAAATGATGGTGAGCCCATGACAACTGCACACTGCCTTTTCTAGTTCCGTGAATGGCTGAGAGGGCAGTTCATGTGTTTGCCCACATTTTAGGTCAACAAGGATGCATGAGAACCTATCACCAGGCATCTGGGACACAAGGTTGGTTCCTGCTGCTCTACCCATTGCCCACAAAAATATCCTTGGACATTTACCACTTTGCCCAGCTAAAAAGAGAACTGAACTGAATATCAGCAAATGCACACAGACTGGTGTTCAGAGTACTAAAGTAAGGACATGAGAACACTCGATGCCAAACCTTTGCCTCTCTACCCTGACATCCTGCCAAACTGGAGCTAAGAATGTTCTCTCTCGTCTCTGCCTCTTATAAGCTCTGTCAAGTAAGGATGGATTCTTAGAAGGAATACAGCGTAGCGCTTCACATCTCAGCATGAAAAATTACAAAAATTTGGACTTGAAGCCTGTGCTCAGCTGGTTTAATGTCAACTTGACACAAGCTGGAGTTATCACAGAGAAAGGAGCCTCAGTTAAGGAAATGCCTCCATGAGATCCAGCTGTAAGGCATTTTCTCAACTAGTGATCAAGGAGGAGGGCCCAGCCCATTGTCGGTGGTGCCATCCCTGAGCTGGTAGACCTGGGTTCTATAAGAAAGCAGACTGAGCAAGCCAGGGGAAGCAAGCCAGTAAGTAACATCCCTCCATGGCCTCTGCATCAGCTCCTGCTTCCTGACCTGTTTGAGTTCCAGTCCTGACTTCCTTTGGTGATAAACAGAATGTAGAAGTGTAAGCTGAATAAATTCTTTCCTCCCCAACTTGCTTCTTGGTCATGATATTTTGTGTAGGAATAGAAACCCTGACTAAGACAAAGCCTGCTAATCAACAGGCGTTGGAAAAAACAACAATATTTTTATAGATCAAGAACTAAGAACATTCATTTACTAGATTTGTTGTAAGGAACAAATAAAATAATAATGTGTTGTGATTAGTCTCCAGTTGGCACTTAGTAGGTGGCCAATGTTCATGTGAGGAGCACAAACCTACCTGGTGTTACACTGAACAGGTTTGGGAGCTGCTGTGTGCTTTAAATATACATACAGATATTGACAGGCTATGTAACCCTGAACATCTCTGTATGCCCTCACCTGGTTTTCCTTCTCAGTAAACGGAAGCAATACATCTTCCATAGGTTAAAGGTGCTTAAATTTCCCAGTACCCCAGTGCAACCAACACATTCTTATAGCATTCTGGGATGTTCCAATCATATACATGTTGGCCATTTTTATTAGGTTCAGTGGAGTCAGGAGGGATTCAGCATCAGCTCTCTCTGTCCCAGAGGACTGCAGAGCCTCAACTGAGAAGGCCTGCCCTGCTTCTGTAACGCTGTAGATATTGTGAGGTGTTCAGGTGTGACATGCCTCACATTTACAAGCTAAATCTTTCTTCCACCTCTTACTAATATGGCATTTACTAATAAGGCTTTATTCTTTAATTGGACAAGTGTGTTAATAATGGGAGTATCACACATAATTAGTCAATCACAAGTGCCTTTTTTAGAGCACTTCGCATTTACAACATGAATGTGATTATCTTTATAACTTCTGAAAATGTACAATAATATTATATATTAATACAATAAAAGAGAAATGTTAAAAGCCATTTATGTAAAAAGGCATTCATCTGAAATCTCTCACCATCTCATATTATAAAGTATAAATAATATCAGTTCTGTATCATTAAAGTCATACATAAGCGTGACAAATTTTGTATTTATATGGAAATACCTCATAAGTAACAATGTTGTAATCTAGTCTATCTGCTACTATCTGGAATTAATTGGTTATGCTAACTTTGTCATTTTAGTTTTCTAGTGACTAGTTATGAAAACTAAGTTAGTATGTTTCTTTGCCTAGCAAGTTTCCATGTTACTATGACTGGTAAAACTAACCTTTCCCTATTTTTTAATTTTTCTATTCTGTTAATGTGTTTTTGTGCATGCATGTAATCCATGTGTGGATATGTGTGTTTGTGCATACTTGTGTGGATGTGTGTGTTTGTGCATACATGTGTGGATGTGTGTGTTTGTGCATGCACATGTGTATGTATGTGCTGTACATGCATGTGTGGGTGTATGTGCTTGTGTATATGTGTATGAATGTCAAAGGTTGAAATCTGGTATTTTTCTACCCTGCTCACCACCCTATTTGTGTGTTGTGTATGTAGGAGTGCTTTGTTTGTCATGTTTTATGTACATACTGGTGAATATGTGTTCATATTTTCACAGAGTGGAGTATGCATATGTACGTGAAGGACAAAGGCAGGTGTGAGTGAGGTCTCTCTTCTTTTACTCTCTACCTTTATGGTTTGATGCAAGGTCTCTCACTAAACCCATGAACATTGGCTAGACCAGATGTTCAGTGAACCCCAGGAACTACCTGTGTCCACTCTGCCCATTTCTGGGGTTATTGGAACACACACACCTACATATATATTTTTGCATGTTCTGGGGGAAAAAGGCTAAGCCCCTATACTTATATTCGAAGCACAGAATCATCTTCTGAGTCCATTTTCCTTTCTACATTTTAATTCCAGTGTCATTGTATAGTAACAATACTTTAATAATATGTTGTTTTTATCTGTAGCTGTCTTCCTGGCCTATATACCAAACTCGGTGATTTGACTCAGTAAATAGATGTTTGCAAATTTACAAATACTCTTCATAAAAAGGAAAATGCTTTTCACCATGGTCCTTATTTTATTGAGTATTTTATTTATTTACAATTCAAATATTGTCCTCTATCCCAGTTGGTTTTTCCTCTGCAAATCCCCTACCCAGCCCCCTTCCTTCTGCTTCTATGAGGTGCTCCCCTACCCACTCCTACCTCCCCACAGTGACATTCCCCTACACTGGGGCTTTGACCTTTCACAGGAACAAGGGCCTCTCCTCCCACTGATGTCAGACAAGGCCATCCTCTGCTACATATGTGGCTGGAGCCATGGGTTGCTCCATGTGTGCTCACTTGTTGGTGGTCTCTGGAGCTCTGGGGGTCTGGTTGTTGGTATTGTTATTCTTCCTATGGGGTTGCAAACTCCTCCAGCTCCTTCAGTCCTTTCCCTAACTCTTCCACCGGGGTCTGCATGCTCAGTATGGTCCTTATACATTCACTCTCTCATGGTCTTTTGTAATGTCTACCTCTATTGGGATCCTGCTGCTTACTTCTGGATTCTGTTCCTGTCCACTCACTAAACTGTTACTTTTCCTGTTTCTCGTCCTATCTTCTTTCTTGTGGTTTTAAACCATTGCTGAGGCTTAGCTAGGCCTGTTTTTGCCTATATGAAATTGTCTCCATTTTGAGACATTTTGAGGCATGATTGATGGTTTGGTGGTATGGGTTCCACAATGCTTTCTGCTTGTGTTTGTATGTCACTAAGAAATAAGGTTGGCTGAGGTGGGTACACGGTGCCCATGTCCTCTCTGCAACATGGAGTCTTTCTCAACTCTCCTTCATGCTAGGGTGGATATGATTCTTGAGGGACAACATAATTTGAATAAGAATGGCCTCCGTAGGCTTTTGTATGCTCATATATTTGAATGGTTATCTGGAAGTGGCTCTATATGAGAAGAATTAGAATGACTAGGAAATGTAGGAGGTGTGGCCTTGTTGGAGAAAGTATGTCACTATGGGTGGGTTTTGAGGTTTCAAAAAGCCAGGCCACCTAAGCTCCAATCTCCTCCCTCCTCCCTTCCCCTCCCTCTGAGAACGGTGACCGCTGAGCACACATGTGGCAGAAAGTCCTTGCTGTCATCAGACACAAAGGTATAGAGTTAGAATGGTCATGGCAATCACTTGCAAATGACCTCCATGATCTGGGGGGAACTATATGGACTGCAAAACAATTATACAGTCAGGAAGATGGAGCAGAGAGGAAAAGCCCAGGAATGGAAAATCTAAGGAAGGAAGGGCATGGCTTAGCTGGAAGCATTTCCGAATAGCCTTTACAAGGAACATTCTATGAGAATACAGTGTGGCTTTCATCTAGCCAATGAGTGGACCCTGGGATCTGGTCAGGTCTAGAAACTACCATTGTAGTCTCTGTTAGCAGAGGACTCAGGGCCTGGGGTGTGATGCCTCAGAACTTTGAAAAGGTAGACTCTTTGTATTTACTGTCTCATCATTTTACATCTTAACTTTGTTTATTTTTTATGTCATGTAAGATTTGACTGTGACCCTCAGCTTCCTTTTGCCTTCCTTTTCTTTCTGGGATTCCAATGATTATCCCATATTACTGTTAAATATGACTTTTTTATTTTAGTAATCTCTGTGGGAATTTTAAAAGGTAGACCTGTTAGATCTGCTACTTTATACTATATATGAAAGGCACTGCATGGTATGCTAATTCTGAAAATACAAAACATGTTTTGGTGTCTTAGGCATCAGCACACATGATTAAATCACATAAATTAGTGCCAGCCTCAAGCTAGCGGAAGAAACCCAAAACACATTTTTATTTCAAAATTAGATCAATAATTCAGCTGGAATCTTCATTGGACACAATGTCAATGTATTTTCAGGCCTTCCTGACTTCATAAAGATAAGCAAAAAGCATGCACAGTTGATTTAAAATATTAAATCCACTAAATTTCCTTTCTTTTATGTATTTTAAATGAAACCTTGTGAGGATCTGTCAACTTCCTTTTTTTCTATATATAAAAACCTTGCCTGTGTTATTTAGCTTCTTGGAAAACATAAAGGATCCCATCTCCTGGAAAGGCATGGGTTTATTGTACACAATATCTCTGTGTCTCTGACACTTGCCTTGCCTTGATGCCAAAGAACAGTGGTCTTCCATCTACACTCACTTTATCTTGAGAAGTGTCTGTTTCCAGAATAGATAACCTTTAATAAGAAGGTACACACACATTTTCTATCAAACCCTTCTTGAGTCTAACTACCCCAATGTGAAAATGACTTCAATCCAACAATATCAGGCCAAAGTAAAATAACGGTCAAAGGTGGGGTCAGCAAAAGAAAATTTAATAACAACAAATCAAATATTTACCAAAGCTATTTGCAGAGTTAAATCATTCATGAAAACGTATTAAACACGTTAAAGTGGGCTTTCATGTGACAAATGAGGAATGCTTAGCACAGTATTCTGTAATAATAAAACTAATTTTTCTAAGCCTATGCTGTCCTTCAAGCATGATTTTTTTATATATCATGATTATCTGGAGGCAAAAATACCCATGAGTTCAATTACATTCTTAGCTCAGTGGACTTGCTATTGACCAAAATTATAGGGAGTTTGTGAGGCTCCTGAAAGAAAAAACAGATGTGTAGCTTAGACAGGGGCCTGTGACTGGAGAAGCCTTATGGCCAACAACGAAGTCACCATGTGTCTTGATTTACTCTTCCCCAGTGCTAGGTATCCTGACAGAGGCTGGATGTTTAATGTATTTTTCCTGAGAGGAAGTCACCTTCAGCTCCCCTTGAAAACCTGCTTTCCTTCAAGTATGATTGTTACTCATCTTGACTATCTGGAGGCAAAATACTCGTGAGTTCGGTTCCATTCTTAGCTCAGCTGTCCTCAGCCCTGGAGTGTAGATAGCTATAGTGTGGGGCACATCTGTTCTCTCTCAAGCTGAAGTCCAGTGTTTTCTATGTAGCTTACGCTCTTGGTCCTTACTTTTCCTTTGGAACAGAACCAGTATTTAGCCTTTGTTTCTTATAGAAAAAAACCATTTATTTGGAGACTGCTCATCATTTTCAAATTCTTTATTTTTCTAATAACTTCCTCAGAGTGACTGAATCATGCCCCTCAGAATGTGTTTTCCAGGAGTTCCAACTCCACACTCAGTTTTGATGAATGCTGTTTTACTTTTGAATGTCTGTGAGCTGAGTCCCTGGTGCCTTTGAGAATTCAAATTCCCATACAAGGTTGCCATTTGAAGTTATTGAATGAATTTATTTAGTTGATCCTCTGTCCTGAGTGTTTCAGATAAAACAGTCAATTGGAGGGAAGTTTTGTCCTCAATGATTCAACTGTTGAAAAGCTGGTATTATTTCTTGTCACGTTACAATTCCATGAAACAGTAGCACTGGCTCTCCAAGAAAACAAACAAATGAGTCCCCCAGAGACCCCATTTTCCTAAACATCTTCACTCAGGGACATTGTAACAGCTCTATTTTTCATACCAGTTTTCTATTCTGAATACAGTGAAAACAATTTTAGGGTTTCGAGGACTACTTTTAAGTATATTCATTTGCATTCAAATCATTGTTCTTAAACCAAAATAATTCCTTTATAGAGTCACATGCTGAGAAATCTCTTCAAGGAAGATTCATTTGTCTTAACTCTAATCATAAAGAATAGAAAAGAAGACCCACCATGGAGATAGAAATAGCTGGTCCTTTTAGAAACCTACGTTTAGGTTTTCAATCAGCAATGAAAATGTAATGTACAAACTCTGCCCCAAATTAGTGATCAGAGATTGTCTTCAGAAAGACATTCGGGACTCTCACATCCATAAATATCAACTCCAGGTGTATAGTCCATGCCCAAAGTGCAATTTTATTGAAATTGATCCCAAATCTACCTACAGAGAAGTCAGAGTTCCAATGTATTCTTTTATTATGCAGATTTATTTAAAATTGATAGCTTGGGTGTTATGTCTTAAGTCTGACTCAACTAGAGGAAGTTCCTCAGGAGGGAAATACAACCTCTGCACTTCCTTTCTTTAAAAATAACTTTTAAATGATTTTCTAGTGTTGAGCTGTTTAGCATATTGCATTATGAGATATAGTTTGCTTCTGGGGCTGTCCATCATCTCCCAACTATGGGAGCCTATAGAAAAATGCTTCATGACTTCATATTTAACAAATCCCTTTGCAGTATTCTGAAGGCAGCAGTCTGCAGACCTTAACAAATACTTAATTCACAACTCACACTTGTAGAATTGCCACACAGTACCTTTCTATAGCAGACTATTTGTTATAATGCCTGGCCATACATGAAGTTCACAGACAAAGGCAATGAGTGTGGACTTTTCAGTGCACAGCTTCCACTGGTTAATCCATGTGCCAGATAAATGGAGGTTTAACAAACTCCAAGGAGATAGAATGCATTCCATGAGAGGCCTTTACTGCTAGGGGTAGAGGGACTAACTTTTGATTTGACTCTTACCAGCCAGCTGAAATGTGTATCCTGAATGTTTTGAGTAATACACCACGAATGGCCAGGACAACAGTTGAAGCTGGTTTGTCAAGCTCCATGATAAATTACGTATTTCTGTGCTATAGAACTTAGATGAGAAAATTAGGATTGCTACTTAATGACTTGATGATCAGAGGTCATAATGTGGTCAAATCATCAGAGTTCTGGTTTATGTATCCAAGACTGGGACAGAGAGATAGCTGTCTAAATCCAATGAGGGAGTCCAGAAAACTACTCAGAAGATCTTAAATAAAACATTCTATTACTTAAATTTTTATTTCATGGTAGTAACTTTAGCTTGGAGTAGTAATGTGTTTTGAGAGTGTATCTTTGGACAAAAATCTCACAAAATCTTTTACTTGCATTGAAAATTAGTATTGTGAGATTGGCTGAGATTGTGACATCCAAACCAGACTACCCCTGTGAAATTCCTTTATATTCACTACTGTGGACACTAGAGCAATTCTCTACTTTATCTTACTATCATGGAAGGTTAGACTGAAAGTAATGAGCATCTTCTTTGTTTTCATGGAAATGCTGGTTAAGCTTAGCTACAAATGGGCTTTACTTCCTTTCATTATGTTTACACACCTTTATTCTCTAAGGAGGTCACAGTGGGTTATGATCAAGCAACTGGGTCAATTTCAATGCTTTGGCTTTTCTATGTATGTGTGTATGTATGTATGTATGCATGCATGTATGTATATATCTAACTATCATAGTTTTTAAGTTTAGTTTTCATTTAACTATTTTATTTATTTATACATTTTAAACTGCATCATGGGTATAAACAACTCATCATTTCACTGGGCTTAGCCAATCATTCTCTAACAGGAGGATTTGGGTGTGTTCTTCTGGATTTTTTGTAAGTTCAGTATACACCTATAGGTTCATGCTGGTGGCCTGTTACTACTGGTCTTCTTTCTCAAGGGAGGACAAGAGATCCTTTACTTGGCTGGAGAGAAGCTTTGCCTTCTTCCTTGGTGGACGGGTACTGAAGGCTAGATGTTCTCAGAGCAAAGTGAACTCGGCTCGAGGGAGTGGCCGTTGCTGCTGAGTAGAGAAGTTGAGACCAGAGTCTTACTATCTGCCTCCTGCTTGATACACTGTTCAACTTCTAGGTTGAATTCTTCGCCTGGTAACCCCCTGGTGCTCCAAGAAAGACTGTAAAGTCCACTTAACTACTCTGAACCTGTTTTTCATTTTTAATTTTAAAGGGAATTTTGTTTCTGTTTCCTGTTTATCCGAATACTTCCTTGTGGTAAGATTTTTACAAAATCCTTACGCCAGTTGATAAATAGAGTCTACGTTTTCAGACAGGGGCTGTAACACTCACATGCACTACAGTCACATATCAACAGGTGCCTACTTGGTTCTTGACTCTGAAGTGTGTGATGTTTCCACTGAGCTTAGCCAAGGTATTTACTGCTCATTGCCTTGATGACATGCTGTCCAAACAAGACAGGAACCAGAATGGTACCGGTAGGCATGGTATCCCTTTGCTTCCACCAAATTCAATATAAGCATCTTGTAAGTGCTTCTGTTTTGAGTCCTACCCATGATTTAAGATTTTAATCCACTGTTAGGAGAAGGTTTCTGAGTCCATTTACATCAGGAACAAGTTCCATGCTGACAGGGTCAAAACTGAGTTCATGGTCTTGGGCCCCAGAACCCAACTCTCGTCCTCATTCTTCCGATGTTTCATGTCTGTTCACCAGGAAAGGCCGAAAAGACAAAGTTCCTGTTATCCCGTTCCTAAACTGAGGCACACAAGCCATGAATATGTTGCCTGTCTCGATTTAACCCACTATGTGGAGCCTGCCCACTCCTTTGTTCAATTCTAAATTGTAGGTTAGAGTCCAGGATAGGACCTGGTTACAAAAGCTGCCTCAAGAACCTTGAAACCAGGTGGCCAGGTTGAGGCTCTGTCACCAAGTTAACTTCCTTGCATAATCCCTTGTGTCAAAATATGATTGGCCAATCCTATAAAAATATTGTACATTGTACATCCTCCCCCCCAGGGGCGGGATACTGAACCGGCCGCCTCCCTGCACAGAAGGTAAAGCTTTCGTTTTTTAAGCTTATGTCTCTGAAGTGAGTTTTCTCGACCCCCACCACAAACCTAAAAACAAAGACCAAGCTGAGTAGAGGACAGCTGTGCAGTGCCCATTTCCATGTCTCCATGCACCCTTGTTAAAGAGAAAGAAGGGCCTAGTCCATCCAGTCAACACAGAACTTCAAAGTTTTTAGGCAAAGTCTTCAGTCCATAGGTGACCCCTCCAGTTACAGGGGACACCTATACCACCATCTGATCTGCCTATGAGTGCCTGGAATTCCAGACCCAGGAGTTCCTTAAAGGAAACGTGTGTACTCTGTCCTGAACCATGCTATAGAGCATTGCAAAGAACTTGCAGGTCAACACCAAGTCAGTAAAAACAGGGGTGCAAAGCCTCTTCTTTGAACTTGAATTGCAGTTTTAAAAAATTAGTAAAAGAAAACTAATGTTTGCTACTAGGAAACAAGCTCATGCACAGCAAACACACACATGGCACCACTGGGCCTTGATCTGAATGTAGTTTGTAGAATCAGGGCCGTGGGTTCTTGTTCCCTGGAACATATCCTAGTCTCAGCACTCAGACTAACAGCTGGATCTTTTAGAATGATGCTAAGCCTTTATAGAGTTGAATTCTTCTATTCATGAAACAGGAAAAGATGGCTTACAACAAAGTGTTTTTGTGAGAATTAAAATAGGTTAATGTGTTCATGTGAAACTGCTTTGTCAGGCCTAAATTTTAATGATTCTTCTTCTTTTTCTTCTTCTTCTTTTTTTTTTTTTAACTTGAAATAAGTGTCCCAAGCTTCCAAAAATGTCTCCATAGGTCATTACAAGCAGAATGATGTATTATAAGAAAAAGGTTTTCAGTCTTTAAAAGTTGTGTTTTCTAATTATGAAAATATGAGTAATAAATGTCCTTCTTTCAAATAAATACTGCTGGCATCTTATCTTTGAAAAGTGGCCTTGAAGCTTCTGCTTCTGTTTTCTCTAAGCCCAGAGCATCAGCGAGCTATGCCCAGGGAAGAGTAACAATACAAAAAGGAGGAAAGCAGGACCCTTGAGTGATCTCAGTTTGAGCAGCCATCCCCCTGCTTCCAGCAGCCCCTCTAGGTCTCAGCTGGTGAAACTGGCTTGGTGTCTTCCCTGCCCTGCTGGATGCCTAAGAATACACACCAAACCCGAAGATATTTACTTTCTTGCCCCATCCTGCCTGAGAGAGAAAGAGACTTGTGAAAATCCCTCAGAAAAGAGCTTCTCAGCGAGTCCTTGCTGGTGATTAGAAACATCATTGACTGCAAGACACCTAAATGGTTGAGATTGGGGAAGTTTGCATTTGCATCTTTCCTTCAGTTATGCAGGATCCTCTCGAGACTTGCTCTTTCTGTTCACACACAGACTACCTACTCCTTAACGTGGTCTGACCTATGCAGTGACTGCAACTCTCAGAGCTTTATTCCCTTCACCTGTGAGGTGGAGATAACAGTTTCCCCTGCAGGGCACATTTCGAATATTTGATAAGATAATGCATCCAGCGAGGGCTTGTTTTCTATGAACATCCTCAGTGCTGCTTGTGACTGCAACCCCTCCCCCCTTAATGCATTGCTGATGGTTCAGATAGACCTTCCATTAGAACATGGTAGTCTCATGCTTACCACACTCCTCTCAATGATTAACAATCAATTTCAACATCGTCTTTTAAGTCCAACCCATTGCACTGTCAAGTGATTATGTTCTATAATTAAATTAATGGGATTGAACTTTAGGTTTTGCTGCATGGCTGCCTTTATTTGGTGCTTGTTTTTTTTTTTTTTTTTCATGGAATGACTACTAGGTGCTGGTGTGAAGTCACCATTTTTATTTTATAGCCGCATGGGAACAAGCCTTTAGAAATTTTATGTATATATAATGTTAACAAATATGTAAGTATACTTGTTATCATGTATATATATTCGGAGTCCACATTTGCTATTCACTAATTTAAGATTCTACAATTTAACGTAAGTTGAATTAAAACCCTGTTACCCGGAATGTATGTCTTATCCTTCCCTGTCTTGGCTGGACTACAGAGATACTGATATTGACTAAAGTCCTTACATTCATCTAACAGTCTGGAAAGTTAGTGAGCCCCATGTAGCGTGCAGTCTTGTATCCTGTGACATTAACATCTTGTTAGCTGGAAACTAGAGATGTGAAGAAAGAAGGAGTACCAAGAAGTCAACATTTGCCTTATCAAATGTAATAGAAAATGCTAATGTGATTCACAGGCAATGGGAAGTTGAATGATAGCTTTATGTATTTAAGTCAACTTGAAAGTCGCTCTTACAACTTCTGTTCTGACATGGGTGGAATCAGTTCCTAACAGACACTTATCACAGAGTGCAAACATGAGCACGGTAGGTGACTTATAAAACCCCATAATAAAATTATGCACACACTTCTGAAACATTTACATTAACAGGTGAGGAGAATGTATGCATTATTATATTTACACTATAAAGAAAGACAGGGAACCAGTTATTTATATCCAGCTGAAAATAATTAGGAGTAGATAAGGGGAACTAAGCCAGATGATTTTTGTGTGTGTACCTGAAACACCAAGGAGCTGTGACATTGGCAATATGAACCCTCACATTGAAGGCTTTCCTCTTTAGTGTATCACTCTGAAACTCAGCATGAATTTCATTTGTCAATTACATGGTGTGGCAAAAATGTGATTTATTCTATAATGAAATGAGTATAATGCAGGAAGTAGTGAAGGGTTTATTTAAATGTGTTAAATGCTACACGTGAACACCTTCTGAGTGACTGAGAATCAACACATTTAATAACAACCCTCACTCACTGGCTGTCAGTCTATTCACAGCGAGTCTTATACAATGGCCACATCAAAGAGCTCAGTGTTGAGCACACACTGTGCTTGCACGGCAGGTTTATTCCCCTGTGAACCAGTGGCCAGGAATGATCGTCTTTGGCCTTATAGCTTCCATATTTCACTGGAGAGCTACTTAGTGAATATTGTGTGCAGTGCTGGGGGCACAGTGCATCATGAAAATACTCAAAGTAGATTATTTAGCCAAAGGAGTTGTTTAGAAGCCTGGCAAGAGCAATGGTCTAGAACACCAGGACAGCCTGGATTCCACATGGAGAAGAGCAAGCTGAGGAAGCACTGAAGGACAAAGAGCAGAGGTTCACACCAGTGAGGGCCTCTGTCTCTCCAGGGAAACTCTTAGTAGTTAGGATGGGTGCAAGGCCCAGAGAGTATGTGGTAAATATTGCTCTGTAAATTCTGTGAAGGGGTTGGAAAACAAAGCCAACACCAATTTAAGTTTCTGTTGAAATTCCTACTTGCTAGGTTTTTGTTCTGTTTTGACGGTTTTTGAAACAGGGGTTCATAAAACACAGCATGGCCTCAAAACGTGGAGTAGCCAAGGACGACTTAGACCTTTCTATCTTCTTCCCTCCCCTCCCAAGTGCTGAGATTATTTGCTTTTACCACAGTTTATATTGTGTCTGAGATTCTTTAGCCAAGGATTCTGCCAGCAGAGCCCTGGCCTCAGCCCCAGAACCTTATTTTCTCCTTATCTCCCCACTCTGTGGTCCACTTTAATGTGCTTTCTACCAATGCAGAAAGCTTGATAGTATGAGGCTACCCCTGGCCTCACTCCACAGCTTTCTTTTCCGTGTTACTTTTAAAGGCAGTTGGTCAAGCTTAACAAATATTTTATTTGAGAGCCTTCTTCAAATGGTTTAACTTGCAGATTATTTTGACAACAGTTGTTCATTTTAGCAAGAAGATTTTAAATTTAGAACTGTAGCTTCCTTTGTTTCTTTTCAGTAAGTTTTTATTTTTCCAACAAAAGATTGGGGTATACTCACTGTGTAGGAAGGGGTCTCCATTGGGTTCTCATGACATAATCATCCCCCAAATACCCTTCAAAATCAGTGCTGCCACGTTAGAATTACATCCAAAGTGCAAGGGCACATGCAGAACAAAGCAATATCTTTTTGCCTTCACTTGGTGTTTTTGCTGAGAAATTCCACTGGAATTCCAACTCTGTAATGACAGGCAACAACTCTCCGTCTTCTTCACTACAAATGTGTATTTAATGTAGTTCTTTTGAATGGGTCTCTTATCAGGTTACATTTCCTTATGTTCATATTTCACTCATTTATTCTGCATGGAGCTTCACCAATTTTTCCACTGAGTCTGTTAAAAATCTCCAATGTATTTTCCTTTGGTCTATAACATAAGTCAATGTTCAATTCCTAGAAAAACATCAATCTAATCATGATTTTCCTACCTTTTTGGTACCAACATGCAATCTGATGTCTAGTTAGCAATCCGCTTTTCACTTTGAAACAAAGGAGCTTTAGTGTACACATCTCCTGTTCTCTTTGTGTGAGCCAGTCCTGAAGCGCTTGCTTGCTTTTAACAATTCATTTCTTTTTACTGTCTCAACTGCACATTTGAATTTCACACTGTCATTTAGGAAAGAGCCTCAGTGACTCTCCTGATTCGGGTTCTGTACAAGTCCCCCATTAGAGCTGTTTGTAACATGAGGACTTTAGAAATGTATCCACTTCAATTTTGCCACAAAGTCTCAAGATGTCCTCGGGGTAGCCTTAAACCTTCAGGAGCCCAGCAGTATTAGAATTATTTTCCTTCTTAAGCTTCCTTGTGTGTGTTGATGGCTTCTTTGTGTTTTGATTAATTTCATTAGAAGTTTGTCTCTTATGCCAGCCCTTAACATAGTTCTTAGATTATCCTGCTTTATTACACGTTTCTATTTTATTAAATTTTTATCTAAGATAAGCAATAAACTTGCTGTTTTTTATGACAAGGGCTTTAAAATGTTCAGATCACTTCTCACTTTCCATTTCTCATGCTGTGAACTTACATTGGTTCTAGACTGATTGGTGTTACAGGTTGGACATTAAAAATAAAACAAAACAAAACCAAAAAAAAAAAAAAAAAAAAACCAATGAAGTTGAGAAGGATCTGACGCCCACGAGGAGTCAAGGGGAAGAATGCTAACGCAGTACTGATGAACAAAATTCTCAAAGTGATAATAAAACAAATCCCTCCAGGGACACCAGTGACATCACTGTTTTCTTGTTTTCTGACATCTTTTGATGCTGAGAACCAGTTAGAGGACTGTGCCTTTCCAAGAACCAGTCTTTGTTTTATTTGGCTTACTGTGACTTCTGTTGCAACATCTACACAAAGATGTTTTGTTCTCTATTAGTATTGACTTATACTGAGATTGTTTTCATGAGGTCCTTCTGTAAATATCTATTTTGGTTGTAATTATTTATATGCTTGCGAGTCAGTGAGGGACTATGTGCATGTGTAAGCAGGGGTCCTTACAGATCACAGGGTGTCCCGTTTTCTGGGCCTAGAGTCCTAGAAGGTAGTGAGTTACAACACTGAGGGTGGGAATCAAGTTCTGGTCCTCTACAAGAGCAGCAAATGCTCTCAACCACATTTTAATTTGAGCATATCATGTATTTCCACCTATACCTGTCTTTTCTCCCCTTCCATCTTTTCTTTCCGGGTGCTCTCATTTCTATTTTCATGGAGAAATACATATAACTGATGATGAGGATGCAGATGAGTCTAGCCATAATCATGAGAATTGAGGTGAGTGTAGCCATGACCATGAGGATGCAGGTGAGTGTAGCCATGACCATGAGGAAGCAGGTGAGTGTAGCCATGACCATGAGGAAGCAGGTGAGTGTAGCCATGAGGAAGTAGGTGAGTGTAGCCATGATGATGAGAATGCACATGAGTGTAGCCATGGCCATGAGGAAGCAGGTGAGTGTAGTCATGAGGATGAGGATAAAGATGAGTGTAGCTATGAGGATGCAGATGAGTGTAGCCATGAGGATGAGGATAAAGATGAGTGTATCCATGATGATGAGGATGCAGATGAGTGTAGCCATGATGATGAGGATGCAGATGAGTGTAGCTATGAGGATGAAGGTGAGTGTAGCCATGAGGAAGCAGGTGAGTGTAGCCATGAGGAAGTAGGTGAGTGTAGCCATGACCATGAGGAAGCAGGTGAGTGTAGCCATGACCATGAGGAAGCAGGTGAGTGTAGCCATGATGATGAGGATGCAGATGAGTGTAGCCATGAGGATGAGGATAAAGATAAGTGTATCCATGATCATGAGGATGCAGATGAGTGTAGCCATGAGGATGCAGGTGAGTGTAGCCATGAGGATGAGGATAAAGATGAGTGTAGCCATGAGGAAGCAGGTGAGTGTAGCCATGACCATGAGGAAGCAGGTGAGTGTAGCCATGATGATGAGGATGCAGATGAGTGTAGCCATGAGGATGAGGATAAAGATGAGTGTAT
This sequence comes from Micromys minutus, assembly GCF_963924665.1. Classification (NCBI taxonomy): domain Eukaryota; kingdom Metazoa; phylum Chordata; class Mammalia; order Rodentia; family Muridae; genus Micromys; species Micromys minutus. The sequence goes on along the minus strand of NC_137973.1, from coordinate 87,509,400 downwards.
CCATGATCATGAGGATGCAGATGAGTGTAGCCATGAGGATGCAGATGAGTGTAGCAATGAGGATAAGGATAAAGATGAGTGTAGCCATGAGGATGCAGATGAGTGTAGCCATGATGATGAGGATGCAGATGAGTGTAGCTATGAGGATGCAGATGAGTGTAGCCATGAGGATGAGGATAAAGATGAGTGTATCCATGATCATGAGGATGCAGATGAGTGTAGCCATGAGGAAGTAGGTGAGTGTAGCCATGACCATGAGGATGCAGACGAGTGTAGCCATGAGGAAGTAGGTGAGTGTAGCCATGATGATGATGATGCAGATGAGTGTAGTCATGATGATGAGGATGCATATGAGTGTAGCCATGAGGAAGTAGGTGAGTGTAGCCATGAGGATGAGGATGCAGATGAGTGTAGCTATGAGGATGCAGATGAGTGTAGCCATGAGGATGAGGTAAAGATGAGTGTATCCATGATCATGAGGATGCAGATGAATGTAGCCATGAGGATAAAGATGAATGTAGTCACTACAGAAAACAACAGGTAATACCAACTATTATGTGTTGGACTTTTAGGGATTCTTCAGCTTGATGATTAGGTATTCTATAATTCTAAACAATTGTGTTCCCTCAATGCTGCCTGCCTACTCTCATTCTCTTTTTCCTAAAATATATTTTTATAGGACCACATTTATGCATGATGTACAGTTATATAACATGCTTTGAATGTCTTTACAGTGCTGGTGATTAAACTTGGAACATCAAGCAAGCCAGACACATCTTCTATCCCTAGGCTGTGCACCGTTATAAGTTAGCACTGTTTTTCTCTTTCAAAAATTCTGCCTTACAAATTCTCTAATTTTTTTGCTATATCTTCCAGTTTTTAATTCTCGGTTCAATTCTTTCTAGCCCATTTATTGCAATTACACTGATTTACATTCTTAGAAAATCTATGTGAGCACATTTTCTCCTATTTCCTCAGATAACATTAATGATGCATTTGAAAATTTTAGTAAAAAAAAAAAAACAGAAGTTCCAATTTTACCTTTTTGTTTTGTTAGTAATAATTTATTTATTATTTTTTTCATGTAAAGTATATGAGTTTTGTATATAATATTTTCATAGAACTTTCCCAATATTCAGTTTGGTTATGAATATAAAATTATTGTCCTCTTGAGATTTATTTATTATTTATTTATCAATTTTCAACAGTCCCTCCTACTTATGAAGAAATTAAGCTAATTTAATCATTGTTGATATTTAGAAAAATAAAACCAAAATATGTCCCCATGATCATCTGGAACTTAAACTTCAAATTCAACTTCCCTCCTGTAAAATAAGAACCTGGCTTGAGTCAAGATGAATTATAGCTTTTCTCCCGCCATAGGAGCAGGTGTGACTGTCATAAGTGCTATGTTCTAGGGCAGGATTTGGGGGAGCAAGGCTTTGTGGAAATGGATCTCATTAACTATCCATGACTGTCCCCTTTTCCCCATATCTTTCACGTTCATCTGATGAGTGTTTGGGTCTCAAGCCTTCAATGGGCATTTTGAGAAGAAAAAGACAAAATCCAGGTCTGCTCTGTGGCATCTTAGAGAGGTCCATGGTGGGTAATTTCATAGCCCAATGTGTAGTTTTTTTTAATTCCATTACTGTGAGGTGTTTTCACACATTTTGGTAATTTTATCCAGCTTCATGTCTGGCTCAGTCATAGGGACCTAAATTATCAAAAAAAAAAGTCTCCACAGGCTTTGGTTTAGAATTTTCAAGATGGACATTGGTTGTTTTCTACAAGTCTTTGACTTTGCTGATATGAAAGGCTTATACATTTGTAGTCCTCCTCCTGTGTGCTCCTCTGTTGGCACAGCTGTGCTGGTGCCAAAGTTACTTCCACTGTCTACCACCTGTCTGTTCCCTTTTCTATTTGGGTATTTCTAGTATCTGTCTCCCTGACCCCACAGTTGTAGACTTTCTTGCGTCTCTGAAGTTGGTGTGCTTTCTCTCATGAAGCTTTTAATTAAGAATTCTTGTTGTTGAATTCTACTTATACAAAAGTTTTGAGGCACACTCTAGAGTGTAGTGCATAAAACATGGTGTCTTCCATTTTGTCAAACACCTAGGGACCAAGTTCTCTGGAACATCTTTCATTCTAACCATCCCTTGACATCTTTATACTCTGCAGATGTTGTGAATCCTGCCAAATGAGCTTCATTGTAAGGAACCTTCAGAACAGAGATTTTCCTCACACATCCTCTCTTCTCTCTACATATCAAGGTTGGAATGGGTGACATGATTATTACCATAATTTTCCACCCATATCTATCATTCTTTGGTTTCCTGTCTTTATGATAGAGTGTCTAAAGTTATCTTTCTCACTATAAAGATGGATGGTTTGTCTCTAGTCTCTCAAGACTGACACATTAACACCAAAATCTATATTTCCACAGAGTGGGCAGCCCAGGCACCTCTGCACAGAACAGCACTTGGAATAAAACACTTGCCCCAGTTTGTGTGCTAAATTGTGAGAGACATGGCCCTCACCCAATCCAGTACCATCAGGGTGTTGTCAATGTGTCCAGTATGAGTTGAGGGAGGAGTTAATACTAACTTTTTTTTTAAATATTAATTCCTCCCTTTAGTTTCAGTCAAACCTGATACTAAAGTTTTAAGACCTTCCATTGTGTGGCATGCTTGTTTTCCTTGTCCCTGCCTTTTCATACTCCTACTTTGAGTGGATACTAAATGGTGTTTAGATCTGTATTTTATAAATACATCATCTTTGTTTTTCTAATACCTGGTTGGATGTGATTTCCAAGCTCAAGTACAGAGCAAGTTTATGTTGTATACTCATTCTTTTCTGTGTCTAATTTGATTAATTAAGCAGAATCTACAGGACCAACTCAGTTCCTGATCTGTGTTCCCAGTGATGTGACCAAGGGAAAGTCATAATTGTCAGCACAGGGAAAACACTTCCCACTGAACACAAACATCCTGTTGGTAAAGGTGTCAGGAGAAAGATAGGCTTCCTTTACAGGCTGAGGTTTTACATGAGGAAATGGTCTAGTTACCTGACCAGTACATTCTGGAAGTTTCTTAGGCAAAAGAAAAGGAAAGTGACATCTGTGTCTTTGGCCAAAGCAGGGCATCTTTCCAGGAAGTAAATCTGGGCAGCCATTTTTTAGTTAAACTCTTAATCCTCTGATAGTTTATCTAAACTCCTTCTGGATTCTTGTTTCATGTTGTTTGGAGTTGAGCAAACAGTGCTCTATCCTCTGTGTTTTCTCGTATTTCGTCAGGAAAGTTCATCTCAGAGGCTGATAGTTGAATGCTATTTTGAATTCAATAGTGTTCTGAACAAAATCATACTTGACTTCAAAGGCTCCAATAACTCACAAGATCTGCAAACAAAAGTGCAGTTGGTTCTGCTGCTCCAGGGCAGCAGAGGGGCCTGTATTCCTCCATGCTGTGTTTTATGGTTTCTTGTAGGCAAACCATTTGAAGTAGCACAAAAGCACACACGTTATAGTTCATCCAGGATGTTTCTGCCTGTATTATCATTGTATTAGTCAGAGCAGGGCATATTCATGGAACAGAGATGCAAGCATACATCTGTTGGCAAGAGTTTAAAACTTGGTCATTGCAAAGTCAAGAATACTTCATGTCAACAAAGGGTGTGAACCAGGATGAGTGGGGAGAAGCAGGAATGACCTCCTCTTTGTTCACTCAGGGCCTCAATGGTGGTCCAGTGCAGCCTTTAGCATACAGTGGTCATGATCATGGCTGAAGTCACTGTTCCTGAGAAAAGGAAGGGGAAGGAAGGAAGGCACAGCTCACAGGAAGTCAGGAGTCCTGCTTGGAAGTGGTCTCCACCATTTCTGCCCAGCTTCTTCATAAGTTAATGTGAGGGTCAAATATCCTGCAGCCATGACAGACCACATGGCCTTGGGAACAAGGATGTAAAGAAGGCTGGAACAAAATTCTGAAAAGCAACATGCCATCTTGGTGTAACATGATGGCAAACACTCCTTCCTCAGCATGACAGAGACTGAGTCGTAAATACCCATGACTATGACGATTCTCTTTTCTGTCTGTCTGGAGAGAAATGTGAATGGGCCACTTTAGGAACGATTGGGTCTGAAGGTGAACTGTGCAGAATTCCAAAGTCAGTCCTTTCTCCTCAGCAAATAGAAACAGAAGGTCTGCAAAGGCAGTATTCCCAGAGAGGAAATGACTTCAATGAACGAGGAACCTGGGAACTAATTACCAATGGCCTCCCAACCGCCTGCCAAGAAGTGTGAGCTAGAGGGGCGGCCTGCTGTGTGCAAGGACCCTTACAACATTTCTTAGGGTGCAAAGTACTCCCATATTTTTAGTCAAAGTATGATTATGGCAGAAAAACTACCTGTGTAAAGCTGGTCGGCCATGTTGTATTACTTAATGACTTAAAAATTGTATCTAAAATAGTACCCCTGACTTTGCAGTACTTGAGGGCAAACAGACTCTGTTCTGTTTTGCAATTGCCACCAAACCACTTTCTAAGTAATCAGACAATGCCTTCCGGCCATTGGTGCAAATCAATGCATTTAAAACAACCATTCTAAACCTGTTAGTAGAGCTGCCATCTTTCATTCTACTGATGAAACCCACAACTGTTTTATGTTCCTGGCTCAGTAGGCATTTTCCTGAAGTTTTCATTTTATTTTAATTTTCGTGCACTGCTGTTAAATTCACTGTGTGGCAGTAGCAGACCACAGGGTGCTGAGTTCATCCTGTCGAGTTCACCATTACACAAAGGCTCCTGTTTCGGGAGATATGTGAACAAAGCTGTTTTGAGTGCTGCGTGATTCCCGAGGATTATTTATTGTGATTGTTTTCTTTCTCCACAGAAAATCCTCTTTTTTCTCATTCTCCATGTTTTTTTTTTTCCCCGAGTCATTTATTCTGGCAGCATCTGCACCATTTGGATAATTCAACTCCTCCTCTCACTCAGCCGTCCTGTCTCCTTCCCTTCAACCTTCATCTTCACCAACGTCGCTAGAGTTAGCAATTTGTAGGAATTAATTAGGTTCCTTTTTCAATTTCCTTGGAGGTAGTGAGTTACAATGAAGGTAACCACAGGCCTAAAATCAGGCTTTTAAGCTCAGTTCCAAATCCCCCTGTGACACATATGATCTGCTTTCTAAAGCCATCAAAGATCAACTGTATCCATTCATTGGATGGAGAAACTTAGCTGGATTTCAGGAATGTACCTTTTTTATATTTATTTTTATTTCACTAACTACTGAAGAGTCTATGCAACTGGTGCTAATACCAATAATCATTAAGTCATTCTGTGTATGAATGTAGTTAATCCTCACAGTCCCAATATCACAGTTAAATACATCTTCACAGAATTAATAAATTCATTTGGTTCCATAACAGCAAATGGAAGGGCTTGGATTGAAAGCTGGGTTCACCAGATCCTGTGTGCAGAGCCCTGTGCCTCACTGCCTGGATACTCACCTGTGACTCAACTCTTTTTATACAATTTGCTACTGAATCCCCAAGACATCTCTCTGAGGGGCACACCTACCTCCAGGATCTTATGAAAGAAGACTGAGCCCCTGAGAGAAATGCTGGCTTCCTGAGTACTCTGGAGCTAGGAAGGGATGGAGTAGGATTTAGTCTCTGTTCACATGACTCAACTTCTGTCTTTGCCATGGCATCCTTCACTGTGCTGACAGCTGTCCTAATCACACTACTCTGAACTTCATTTCTTCTTTGTTTTTCTTGCTGTTTGCATGAATTAGCAGCAGAGAACAGGCTGCTTGAGTTTGCTGACAATGCACCAAAGAAATTATCAGACTTACTTTTCCTAAGAAATCACCAAGCAAAATTACACAAACACACAAACAACAACCATAACACCCAAAGCCAAAATCACCAAGAAGCTGAATAGTGGTCCAGTGATCTTAAGGCTTTGTCTTCTTACCTTCTGAGTGTCCTTCCACCAATACATATCAAAAGAAGATATCAGAATCTCTGGTGTGGGTGACACCACAAAACTGCTCCATTATTTTTTTAATGAAAGAATGAAGTCAGACTAACACGTTTTAATATTTTTGTCCAAAGTTGTACAATCAGTTAGAATAATAAGACAAAAATATATTTTAATTGTTTTATTTTCTGCTGGATCTTAATGTCTCTATCCTGTAATCCTCAAACAAGATTTTATTATGACTTAGTCAACATTTAAAAAGCAGTTGTGCCCATTGATTTATAGTAGATACAATAGTCAATAATTTAGTAATTAAAATGATGTATATTAAATAAATTGCTATGCCCCATTGCAAAAGTTATTTTCCAAGGTAGTTTAGCATTTTTTTCACATGTGGAAAGAAATGAGAGAAAAGTAAAGAGAGAAAAATTTTAAGAGGCAAACAAAAAAAAAGTGTGGTTTGCTAATAGTGGTAGAAAGAGAATGAGAATAAACAAATGTCCAAATAAGTGGGGAAGGAGCTTGTGTGCAGAGAGGAGCTTGTGTGCACAAAGGATGCTTCCTACAGCTTGGTCTCTTTGTTCTGATGTTCTTTCTAAACCTTTGTGCACACTTATATTACTGTCCCACACTCTTTGAGTGGGTGTTCATCTGTTACTTCACATACGCTCACACACTATGAGACACAAGCATGTCAGCCAGTGTTACAGCATTCAATTGCATCAATAAGGTAAAGATTCAAGATTAGCAGTATTGCTCTAGTTAGTCTACAAATGACCCTACAACACTGAGTTGAAATTTTCAATTCTATGAATTATGTGCCATGATATACATGCTTCTGGAAGAAGCTATTTGAACAGCTGGATTTAGATTAGTTCAGATTTATAAACAGCAGATTTATATTGGCTGATGTAGAGTCTGAAGCTCCTAGGTCATTGGAAGAATACATGGTGAAGTAACCTGGTGGTTTTCAGAATATGGCTCTCTGGCAGCTCATCAGAACAGGAGACCATGCATCTAAAGGATAGAGCCACAGAGACCTGTTGCTGTTGTCATTTCTTTCCAAACATAATGCTTCAATCTACCAGGGAATAATTCTCAACCTCAAGCACTTTCCTCCTTTTTGGAAACAATTATTTTATGTTCATGTTTATTCTGGCGCTCTTACACTCACAACTTTTTTTTTTTTTTCAGGTATCAACCAAGAAAGAACTAGGGATGGAAATGAAAACACACAAATCCTTATCAGGAAAAAGTTTTGTTCTTTTGCTGAAACAACAAAGTGGCTTCATTTTTTACACTTTTAGGAAAAGGAAGAAAATAGTAAGAGAAGGAACATTTCTTTATCACAGGGACATTCTGATTTTCACAGACCTGTAACACTAAGACCCCTTTTGAAATTCACTTGAGAGTTTGGGAGAACATTTGAGTACTCGACTCCTGTTTTTAAAACATTTCCTCATGTCCACGGTTAAAGGAAAGTTATGTTGAGTGTAAAACAAAGGAACAAGCATTTCACTCAAGTGCACCTCAGGGTTATGTACACACTACTATAACCCTGGACCTCCCACCCCATGAACTCCACAAGGAGAAAAGGAAAGTTCAGTTTTAAGTCCTTTAAAAAACTGTCTTTATTGGGAGAGTTGTTAAAGAACTGTGTTCTACAGGTTAGCCTCGCACCTCCAGCATTCACTGACAAGGTTTCTGTGGTTCATACCAGACCCAGAGCTCCTCACAGCCCCATGCTTTGCTCTTGGCATTACAATTTTCCTCTGCCTTACCCTTGCAATGACAAACCAAGAATTTCCCAAGCCTTCTTTCTCTGCAGATGTAGGAAACAAGAATATGCAAAATACTTACTTAATATGCAGATGTTTCTCTGAATAGTTAATCACCCCCAGTTATTCTTTCTTTGATCACTGAGCATTGGATCTAAGCATCCCCACTGAATTTATAAACTCTCAGCTGTGTCTCCTCTGAGGTTTCATACTTCTCAGAGGACATCTTCCTCTAAGGTATCCTTCCTGTGAGGTATCCATTATCCTCCAAGGGAGCACTCTTTCTTCCTCTTTTGACTTCCTTCTGCACTATAGCTAGGCCATCGGAGCCTGACTGAATGGACACTTCCTGTTCCCTACCTCGGGTGAGTGAGGCTAATCATACCCTGCTGTTGCTACTCTCATGTATGGCTTGTCACTTTTGTTTAATAATAATAATAATTACTATTGTTATTTAAATGTCAAGTGTCAACGTCCCTTAGATACTCCAAGGTTGTGTGGTGTGTTGTTAACAGCCATGTATGGCACCTTAGGATTAGTGTAGCTTCAGATTTGCTGCATTGAATTATAACTGTATATCTCCTTTTCCTCCCCTTTCTACATAATTAACTTCTTGAAGACTGGGTCTTAGCCTGAGCCCTCATCTGGGATAAATGAATAGGGAATATTATAGAGGCAGAAATTAAAACCAATCCTCATTGTCCCACTGCAGGTGCCTGCAATCTCCTTGCTCCATTCAATCTCTGAAAGCTGAGTCCTGTCTGTTTCAAGGTTGACAGCTGCAGTTTCTTCCAGTCATAATTTGACATCTCTGAATAAATTGACCAAGGTTTCAGGGTTATGACTAGCCCAAGAGCACTGGTTGCATATCTCGGAGCTTCTCTTGCTGCCTGCCTCTTGTGGCCCCTCGCTTTGGGTGTTGGAGAAACTGTACTAAGTCAACCTAATTGGAACATTCTAGTCCACGTGCCTGGATCTAGTTATATTGGAAGATAAAGTGCACATTTGCATAAATGAATATGTATCAGATGCAAAAATATGCACAAAATGCACCTTTGATATATTGGATAAAAGCTTGGTTCCCTACACACCCAAAAATGTCTTTACTATTTATCTGGCCACAGGAAGAATCACTCAATTTCATTTACTGAAAACTGTGAGCTAAGTCATTCTAATAATGAGTGAAATGGTCAATGTGTGAATTCATCATTGCCAAAATCTAAGTCATATAGATTTTTTACCAACTTAATTTATTTGTATTTTGCATACAAATAAAATTATATATTTATTTTGTATACAGCTAGTTAATATATTTCTTTGGCCATATATATTTTGATTTTTTGTGATCAGGAAGGGTGTTAGATGTTTTAAACTCTCTCTGCTTCAATTATCTTATCTTTATAAAATGGAATTAGTGTCCCTTCCCTCAGAACAAAAGCACTAGGTAAATATTGGGTTATCTTTACTGAATCCACCCTAAAATACTGGCCATAAAGATGGTATCAGAAGTCCGGGGTGTTCTTATGGGACTCCAAACTGTGGGAGTGTAAGGCATCTCTGACTCTCCAGCTTACTCTTGGGACCCTTTCCCTTCTACTGGGTTGCCTATTCCAGCCTTGATATGAGGTTTTGTGTCTGGCCTTTTTATATCTTGTTATGCTGAGTTAGGTTGATATACCTGGAATGTCTATTCTTTGCTTAAGGGAAATAGAGGAACAGCAGATATGGGGGAGAGGAGCAGTTGAGAAGGAGGAAGGAGTGGAGGAAGCAGAAACTATGATCAGTATGTAAAGTGTGAGAAAAGAATAATAAAAAAGAAAATATGTGGTCAATGAACCATCTATAAAAGGTACTAGGAAAACCTCATGATTCTGCCTTTTCACCTGATAGAACGTTTTAAGAGAGAAAATTCAGTCTTATGATTTGGTCACTCAGCAACTATGTGCGGGGGTCTTTGTGGATCCCCTATTGCAAAGAGTGAGGGAAGCACCAACTTTAAAAAACAGGAGACCCCTGTCTATAAAGACCTCACTTTGCTTAAGAAACCAAACCCTTATTTACAAAACATTCCTATAACTTTTCATGTATACATTTGATTGATATCAGTTTTGCATGTCTAAAACATAGAGTAATTGTTGCACACACATATCAAACACAAGTCCTTGAATTTACAGAGATGGAATTTGAAACCCAAAAGAGAAGTCTTCCACAGTGTGTCAGAGGCCAGATGATAATAAGAAGACATTTTGTCTGATAGTGTTCAATCTTAATAAAATTCCATGAACTCTACCTGATCATAAAATCCCACATCTCCAAAACACTTAGAAATTGACTTACAGCAAGACAACAATTTGGACATTTCTGTTTTTGCCACTGAGATACTAGCATTGCAGGTGAACAGCAGTGTCTCGGGCTTCTGCACCCCGAGTTCTGGTATTCTTCACAGACTTCCTTTACCTAGTAGTCTAAGACTTGCCCTAAATATTTAGTACTTCCAGCTCATTTTTTCCACTTTCTTTTTTCTCTTCCAGCTAGATGGGGTTCTGTCTCTGCTTTTCCCCTTCAGGTTAGCCCATGGGCTTTCTGAAACTCAATCATCTTTCTACTTCAAAATCATGGGCCTGGTACCTACCAGGCTGACAGATAGAATGAAACACAAATGGCAACAAGAAAACAAATCTGTCCAAATACAAATTTATTAGCCACACCAGGGTTTAATGGTGTCTTCATTCTCTCTGATTCCCCAGTGGTGTTTAGTGCATGTGTATTATATGTCCTGTATGTCAGTGTATGTCTGTGTATTTAATGTATGCATGCAGAACTCCGCATGAATAGCCAAGCTGTGTGAATAATCACCCACACGCTTCTCCAGAACATCTGAATGTTACTGAGAGCATGAGATTCTGTGCCTCCCGCACAGCTCTGCTGGGTTTTATGAACTAGCTTTGGTTTGGGAGACTTTGCCTCCACTCCTTTGTGAAGTCATCTCAGTATAATCCACGGGTGGCTCTTAGTTTTTGGCATTTGATGGGATAATTTTGTGAGATTACTACTTTGAACCTTTATCACAACCATAAGACAAACACACATACTATCCTTCCTATCACTCGCACACCTGCACTTCAAACACTACTCAGTGGAAAAGAATGAAATTCAGCAAAATCAATGTGAAGCACAAGGTTCATGGGACATTTGTTAAACATTTGAACACCTGAAACTATGATTCAGAAGATGCTAAAAGTCAAAACACTACAAAAGTGGGAAGGATGTAGGGGAGAGGTTCTCTTATTCACCCTCCCTGTGATCATAAACTAGTGTATCCACTGTGGAAATCAGTGTGGTGCTCCTCAAAAGCTAAAATTACAATGACCTTGTGACCCAGCTACTTTGGAACAAGCCAAGGAATCCTCTACCGAATGTCACAATTTCACAGTGTCACTGAAGTTGCATGCCCCCTTCAGAGGCATCCCTTTGAAAGACACAGTAGGCAATGGGCTGGAGAGATGGCTCCTTGGTTAAGAGCATCAACTGTTCTTCCAATGGTCCTGAGTACAATTCCCAGCAACCACATGGTGGCTCACAACCATCTGCAATGAAATCTGATATCCTCTTTTTTCTGGTGTGTCTGAAGACAGCTACAGTGTACTTATATACATAAAGTAAGTGTCTTTTAAAGACCTGGTAGTCTTGGGAGTGCATACAATGAGGGCACTGTGTTTTCTCTTTAACAGCTTTGATTATGTTTCATTTCTTTGCATTAACTACCCTCCCAACCATGTAAAAATCAAATCAGTTAGAGCAAATACACATGAAAGTACAATGACCAGGATACCCTCTCTCTGTCTCTCTCTGTCTTTCTGTCTCTCTCTGTCTCCTGTCTCTCTCTCTCTCTGTCTCTCTGTCTCTCTGTTTCTCTCTCTCTCTCTCTCCCTCTCTCTCTCTCTCTCTCTCTCTCTCTCTCTCTCTCTCTCTCTCTTTCCCCCCCTCTGTGTATGTTGGTTTGTTATATTCCATTCCTAAATGCCAGAGGGATTAACCAGTAACCCTCTGCAATAAAAGTCCTTAAAGTCAATGGAAATCTTCTGCAATAAAAGTGCCAGGAATCTAGGAACTTGTCAAAATCTGACCTCTGAGGTGACAGCTTTGGGATTCTGCTTCAGTCTGGATGACTCAGTGTTGGAAGCTTTGAGCTCCTCAAGGCCATATCAAGTGGCTCTGCTTTTTTTTTTTTTTTTTTTTTTTTTGCTCAGAACTCTGAAAATATTCTGTCAGAAACTGCATCCTGGTCAGGTATGCTGGTCACTTGCTCAGTCTTACTGAGAAATTTCAGCTGAAGTGTGTAGATCAGCAGCTGACAAACTTTAGATTATGACAGAGATCTTCTCTGACAGGTTGCTCAATACCAGGAGTTTATAGAGTGTTAACAGTTGCCTCACAAGACTGAACAACTCATGTTCACATGTAACAACTGCTGATTGGCATAAGTATTCATGGATATATTTAGAACAGTTTCATGTTATCTGGTTATCAATACTACACATAAACATCAAAGGTTATGTGTAGAAAGGTACATAAATAGAATAAAAATGGATAGAAGATATAGCTTGTATATATTTTGGGTAAGATACTCTTATCCCCAAAGTTTTTTTTTTTTTGAAAAAGTCTAATAATGAAAACAATTTTGAAAAAAAGACAACTTTATTCACAGGTCAAGGACATTTCCCATAGGATATTCCAAGGAATTGTCCTTTCTCCATACTGAAAAGGATGTGTTGTCATGGTATTGATGACATTCTGTGTATCTAGCTCATAATTACCATCATGATGACAGTGTTTCTGGGGAAATGAGTTCTTAATTTTCCCACTATTTCCAAGCTAGAAATTCAACCTCTCATCTTTCAATGAATTGCTTCTTGCTTGTGTCCATCAAGTCTGATCAAGTACTGCACATTGGAACTTTGTTGGTGTCCAATAAGTGAGACCTAAGACAGAGTCACAGTGCTTTAGATAGACCTCTGGGAGCACTGGGCATAAAGATGATACTGGAATATTTCAGTCTGCACATCATTCAAACCATTGCTTGGATCTACAGAGGCGTGTGTATGTGTGTGTTTGGGCGTGCGTGCACGTGCACACATATATATATGCAGATATATGACCTAATAAAGTAGCTGCAACAATTCAGACATTTATGTTATGGTGATAATGGAAAGAGACTTACAGTTCACGATCACTCTCACTTTCTTCACGTCTGGGAATGATACATCGTTCTCTGCGCTGCATTCATACTCCCCAGCCTGGTCTCTTGTAATTCCATAAATGTCCAAATATTGTCCATTTTCAAATGGTTTTGCTACAACAATAATAGCAGAAAATAGACAGCTCATTTAATTGTTGCTGTTAGAGGCTTCATTCAAGGAAAACAAGAACCTTAGTGGTTACTGTCAGACATCACTCCCCAGACAGTTCTACACAACAGAAAAAGCAGAAAAAAGGGGACCCTAGAGCAGAATGCCTATGTGCTTTCTTAATCAGTTCTTGTTTCAAAGCTCTTCAGATAGAAGAGCCTTGAAACATCCTCATGGTGTGTATGGAAGTCACCAGTGTCACTTTGGTGTGCACTAACTTTTATACAGTGTAAAATACCAACTGGACACTTGACCTAACTAAACATCTCTTCTTTTGGGAACCTCCCTGCTGTTCATGATTTCCAGCCAGATGGCTTGATGAAAGTACACAGGTCTATAAAACCAGTACCAGGAGCCCCAATCCAAAACTGCCAATGCTCCCAAGCAAGCCACACTGTAGATACGATATGCAAATCACCCAGTGAATCTCAGGGAAGAAGCTTAATGATTCTCAGCTAAGAGTTAAGTGATTATACAAACAAACCAAATTATCTTTATATTTTTATTATTCCAGAGAAAACATTCTGTTTGACTAAAAATAACAGTAGATTAACAATATAAAGTCATAATCACAGATGGAAAAATATCCCCAACTTAATGAGATTGGAAATCAAGACTCCTTTCTTCAATAATAGGATTTTTACTCAAACAAAAGCAGAGATTTTGGGCAGCTGGGGTCCTGACAGAATCTCTGCAGAGAAGTCATGATGCTTAGAGTGAAGTCCTCCCTCCCTGTACTTTAGATGAGTGTGAAGTGCATATGCTTTTCAGTGCCTATGGAAGCAATTGGGAATGAAGGAATTCTCCCACTAACTAGCCTTTCCCAAAGTCAAGATTTCCTCTGTCTTCATGCTGTCAGACTTTCAGAAACATAATGACCCATGAGTTAGAAAGTTAATGGGATTCACTTTCAATAAATCTAAGGAAATTCAGTTACAGCCTCTCAAATATAGAATGCATATCAATTACTGTACCCTCTGTGGGTTCTCTCTAGGACCATATTCACCATCACAGTTTGTCCTCAGAATGACCATGACTTTGCCAATAAAAGACATAGCTGTTTAGAGTATATATGACTCTTCTACTGTGTACCAGATTGCTCTCAACTTGTAGATGTAGAGTTAAATCTCTGAGATATTAGTTGATTGACAAAATGTTTGGAGAAGTAAGATTACAAAATAAGAGTTAACTTTGCAATCTAAATTGGTGAACATTGGTGACAAATACCCACTCTATGCGTGAAAACAGTGCTTTTTTATGTGGCTTTCTTTCTGACTTGTTCCCACAACTCCAATTTCAAGGACTTAAATTATTCTATAAAAACAAGTGAAACTCAGAAGACAAATACTCATCCACACCAGGCACATACTGCAACCTGTCTGAATGGTCAAGAGTTATGTAATCATTAACCAAGCAATTAAACATGAAGGGTATACAACATGCTCTTTATTTCTTACTGCTTAACCATAGCAAGAATAAAAACACTAGCCTTTAAATCACTGAAGGTTAAAAATAAATACAACAGACCTTTGATGTTGGTTTTAATAGTTTGATTAACATATATTAATTATACGCAGTAATGAGTTTCATCCACACAATTTTTTTACATATATTTAATATATTTTAATCATGCCTGTTCCTTTCTTACCCCTCTGTCATCTCGATTCTGGATGACAACTCCTTGCTCTGCCCAGGTCGGCTGTTTTTCTTGCATGTGAATTTCATTAGGGTTCTTGATACTGATGTGGGTGGGGTGGGACCTTATTTATAGGTGCATGTGCGCATATTAGTGGCTACATCAGTTAAGAAAATACCTTTATTTTTCACCATCAACCATCATGTTTGTAAATTCTCATGGAAGATACCATTATAGTTCTTTTAAAATATATACCAGAATCAATAAATGTAGTGAAATGTGAGAAAAAATGAGTTCAGAACAAATGTTGCAAGCTCTGAGAAGAAATTCAGTATGCTGTATGCAGAAATGTCACCATAGCCTTAGCCAGTACCACAGATGTCTTTCATACCTACTGAGTATGGGTTCCTGTTATGAGCATAGGTACCACATTTTACAGAGTCACTTGAAGATCTTTCTTTATACTGCATCAGAATGAGGTCTGAGTTGTCAGCCAATGAGTCATGTAATGCTACAGTTAGCCATTAGTAATATGACCCTCCCATAAAGGGGTTATTCATCATTCACATGGCCTTCAAAGCACTTGCCAAGAGCAAAATACCCCCATAGGTCATTCTACTTTCCTGCCTGACTATTGGAACCTTTGGGCTGATGTGGCATCTACTTTCCCTGCTACAAAGAGGCAGAGGGCATCTGTCTTCTGTGGGTAAGACATCCACTTTGAACTCATCTTTGCTCTGTTCTGGGGCTGGTCTTTCCAGAGCTGAACTCCAGATTGGGAAATTAAGAGCCATGATTGTCAAGATATAAATGTTCATTTGGATATTTTAGTCCATCAGTTCAATTCAGATCAACCTACCCAAAAGGTGATGATAAGGAAGGACAAGGCTTGATAGACACAGAGAGAAAAGACAAAGACAATAACCCAAACAAGACAGGGATGTACTTAGCCCTAAAATGACTCCTGCAGATGTTCACAGTGTGATCAGCTTCATCACCCAGTGAGTGGCAATTTCAATGTCCATGGAAAGAACAGTGTGAACAGCAGCCTCCTGGACACAGCACCTCCCCTGCTACCAATTAAGTTCCTATTGTGTCATTGTGTCCTATCATGTCATCCTCACATGGCACATACTTACTACATATTTCCTGAATGAGTAATCATGTGTCCACTCAATGAGAATGAAATCTCATGTACTAAAAGTCTACACTGCAAGAAGTCTTCACTTCACTTTCATACTCACAGAGATGGAAGACAGTCTTAGAAAGAATTGTGATGTTGCTTGACACCCTGACATGACAGAAAGTGACCAGTTGAGAGAAAAATCCGATAAAGCTACTGTCAATCCTTTATAAGATCACAAAGGCTATCAAAATATTAAATACCACGCTTCAGAATAAAGATAAGAACATATAAGGACTATGAGATAAAGACTTTTCATTTGCAGATAATCTCTTCCAAATAGAGCCATACTTTTCTAAAGTATGAATGAATGAATGAATGAATAAATGAATAAATGAGAAAACTGACTGCTCATCCATATAGAAATCAGGTTGAGTTCCCAGCATCCATATTGTGGCTCATGACCTGTGTTTTGCTAGCTTTATCCCTAAGGAATTTTGGGCTTCTTCTCAGAACCCCTGACTCAGTATTAGTTCTCTAAGTGTGTTTAGATACTGTGGTATAACAGTAATTTTAAGTACCACTCTTCAGAAACACTTCAGAGAGATTCCAAAATCTTTGCCCAAGAAGAGTTATCACACTTTTCCAGGGTTTCTTGTAGAAAGATGTACTGTTATAGTCTCATAGCCACTAGAACTTGATGGCACTCTCCTATGAACTTACAAAACATTACAACAATGCTTCACTTGCATATATAAGAACGGTCATTTCTAAGTAGCTTGTTATTCAAGCTCATATCTGACATCATGAAACACCTCTTATAGGCATTGTCTCATTCTGTGTAGTCAGGAATATGAGGTAGATTTGCTGGGCCAACATTTCAGACCAATCAATCCTGAACTATATAACCCCTCTCTGAATTCTTATTTGTTAACCCACAATGTATGGGGACAGTGACAGAGTCTGCCTTGTCAGGTAATGCAGGGGAATAACTTATGCAAACAAATCACTCACATCATTGTATAACACACAATGAGTATAAAATATACACTAGCTCTTACTATAATGCACAGTCTTGAGTGTGCATTTTGAGGTTTGTTTGGAGATTAATTCTGCACTGATGGGTTACTGTATTCAAGGAGCTATTTCTGCCTTATCATAGTCTTTAACAGATGTGAAAATTAGGAAGCTGACCAGGAGATAAAAAAAGCAATGGCTAGCCCTGTTCTTTTATCACTTCAGCAGTTAAGTAAAAACATCCATCTTGTCCATCATCTGTTAAAATAGGACTGCAGGCTTAACCTTTATTGTAGTTCTTAGAGACAATGCAGCTTTTTCTATTTCTTGTACATGTGTTTATGGATTTGCAAACATATATGTGCACACATATGATTGTCTGGAGAGTGTAGATTGATGTTTATATATAGGTGAGGGTGGGCACAAGATAAGGCAAGGCCTGTGATTGGGCAGTAGAAAAGGAGGATGAGCAGGCTCAGAGTATTTGAGAGGCAGGAGAGATAGGAGAGAAGAGAGAGAAGGAGGAAGATGGAGAAAAAGAAGGGCGGCCCAGATCTGTGTGGCTTTAAATAGCCACAGGTAGCTATGAATATCTTATAAGGGATAAATTGTTACAGAACAGTTTGTCTTATCTAGGTGGGTAGTTTATATCAATATCAATTGGCTCTGAGTTTATTGTGTGGACGTTTTGTGGGGTGAGAATTTACTGATATAAATCTGATTGATAAATTACAAGCCTCTAGAGTTTTGATTTTTCTGACTTACAGAGATTTGTGACAACTAACAGCAAGATGGGCAGCCATTGCACGTGGCTGGGGTGGCAGCAACCCACCATGGGACCTAGACAGGTGGCTACTGCTGGGGATTGCCATGGCAGTGGGATCACCTCTGGGACTAAAGAATAGCTAGCGCTAGTGTACCATGCTGCCTATTTCTTTTTTTCTTAATATTTAAACTACAGGACAGTCTCTAGTACAAAAACAGCATCCAAAGAAAGCCTTGAAGAATTGTGTTTCTGATGAGAGTGGTAGAAGATAGAACAGGGCAAGAGTCCCACTAGACACCACAGGCTAATCAACAACAAGCCACTGCCATGGATTGAATATCTCTTTAGATGTTATTGGTAAGTGAGGTTCCATAGATCATTAAACATAACAGGATATTGCCATCACTCTTAACTTCCCTATAGAACTACATGGTAAGATCCCATTGCTGAAGGCATTATACATTCAAGTCATAGCACATGGAAAATCAAGCTGGTACTGACCTGGAAGCTTTTATCCTTACAGTCTAGCTTTCATAGTGCTGGAAGGTGCTAGGCATGCCTCTAGAAAAGTAATCAGTCCTCCATAGTTATAAACCTTGCAAGCTTCAGTGAAGACCAGACTGGCAAAATTTTCCCACTGATGCAACAGTGCTATGAGCATCACAGAGTAACTGACCAGTTCTGATTTGACTTAAATCCTGCTTTACAAGATGGAACTCATTACAGGCACCAAGAACTTATGACTATGTAGGTCATATGTCCTACGGGAAAACCTAACTTTATTTTTATTCTAAATGGACATGGTATTAAGCCAACTCCTAAAACTTACCATATTACACCTATAAATAAGCGAATCTATCAATCTTCACTCCGGAGGTTTTATGTAGTCGATGGTGATGGTCAAAGTGCAAATAATGTTATACTGCACAATATTCAGTTTTAAATAAGACATCTATAACAGCCTCCCATCCCACAAGGCTCAGAGATCATTGTATAGGAGGGCAAGAAAGATTATAAAAGCCAGAGCCAGTGGCTGACTATAAGGAAATAGTGTTTTCTAGACACAAGCAGGGCTGTGTACATAAGAATGCAGAGTACAAGTCCTGGCTCAAACCAGACAAAATTCCAGCATAAAAAGGGCTGGTATGCATGAAGTCTCCTCTCTATCTGAGAAGCTATTGGCCTTTGGTAGCTGCTGGGAGGGCGAGAGTCAGGTTTTTTTATTGGCTGTCATTGCTGGTGATTGAACCTATAGTGGATGGTACCACATACAAGACTATATGAGCAGCAAATGTTGGTCTTGATGGGTTCAAAAATCAAACCAAAAAAATCAACAAAAACACCAAGTGGATAAAAAATTGGGTGTATAGGGAAGGGGAGATGGATCATCCGGGAGGAATTAAAAACTGAAATGTGATCCAAATACATTGCATTAAATTCTCATCACAGTGGACTGTGATCAATGCTCATAACCAACCTGGATGTCTGCCTTTCTCTGCTAATGCCCTGAGCTCTTCTTTTTCTAGTCACTCACGTGTCTTCTCAAACTCCAGTTCCCTGAAGAGACAAGCAAGCTGCTCAAAGGAGCCTTATATGATTTACTGACCAGTTTCTCAGCCCACATGGCATCCTTAAGAGGCAAAAACAGCACAAAGAAACACAATCAAACAAGGGTCACTCTGACCCCATGTAGCATAGAAATGTTCATTGCCACTTATTTAATACAGATCAGTTCTATGTGTATTTCTATTGTACTGATGATCTCTGAAGTAGACAGCTGTCTCTTATTCCATATCTTATATTAGGACTGTAGTTGCTGACTATATTGTCATGGGAAAATAATTACACAAATGCCTGAGCAGTTAAGGTTTTAATCATTATTAAAAATATTGTGGCTAATGGTTAAATACAAATAAAGTAAAAAATTATCTTTCCTTTAGTTGTGATTTTGTCCAAAATATGATGCTAAATGCCTCCATGTGAATCAATTCCTCAGTAGGGCAAGCCTCACAGTTGTGACTCTCTGTGCCCATGGATTCTGAATTCATAAATTTAATCATTCAGGAACCAAAAGGAAATTCGTCTTAAAGTTTCTGTATTGAAAGTTTATAATCTGATTTCCTTATCATCGTTCCCTAAACAGTACAACTTAACTACGTATGGGCCATTTACACAGTGTTGGGGGATGTAAACAGTTTAAATGGTAAAGTACAAAAGTGGTCCAGTTAAATTCAAACATGAGCCTACTTTAAGTAAAGAGACAGCACTTACAGAGTTTGACATTAGTGAAATGTCCCAGATTCAGTGCTCCACAGACAAGGTGAACCCTCTCCATAGAACAAGGCAGTATCAGCTAAGTGGTTAAGCATTTTGCCAGTGAATTTGGTTCCATACGTGGAATCAAAAAGAAACTCTTAAAACACAAGGTTGGATTGACAGGTGGCTCAACACCTAAATTTAAAAGCAGGCAACGGAATGGCCCGTGGTAAGAACTAGATTAAAATCTGTGCATGTAGCTCTGACTTTTGGAACAGTAAGGTGTAAATTAAGTGGACGTTGACCTCTGGAAAAGGTTTTTGGATCTGTGGCTGCTGCAGCATGTTAGTGCATACCTACTGGATTGAGATCAATAAGTTAACCCAGCTGTCAATTTTTGCCTCTGCCATATGCTCTCTCTCTCTCTCTGTCTCTGTCTCTGTCTCTCTCTCTCTCTCTCTCTCTCTCTGTGTGTGTGTGTGTGTGTGTGTGTGTGTGTGTGTGTGTGAGTATTAATAAAAGCATGTCTTCTCCAAAGACTGGCTCTTCCTGGTCACTGGGGTAATCATTTTGGACGTAAAGGTTGACTTAACCATGGCATTGTGCTAAGAACCTTAACAAAGGAGCACATTTTGGAGAAGTCAGTGTCATCACAGAAGACTCAAGAGCAGCAGAATCATGCTCATAAAGAGGGAGCATGAACAGGCCTCTACCAATCACTTCTGATTTAGATAATGGCTAAGTGAGGCAGGTGCCATGTCATGGAAGGTTGTTCAAGTCCCTGAGCCACAAGCTGGGTCCTGACTCTCTGTCAAAGTGCCCACATGAAAACATACCTGCTCATATTTTGCTTCTACCTAGAAGGTTCAGTACTATACTTCTAACTTGTATAGTATAAGAGGATGTATTTTATCTGGGGCCCCACTAAGTCTCTAGCAATTTGGTACACAGTGACAACCTAGAACCAATTCCACACATCAACTAAATTCATCCTCGGCTTTTTAGGATAAAGGCACTGACACCATTGGTGGCCACAGGGGTCACTGTACTTTGTGGCTCTGCCTCCACACATATACATTGTACTTTCTATATAATTTTCAAAGACAGTAGCAGACAGAAAAGTTCTTGTGGTGTAATTTATGAAGTTGCTGAGATCATTAATCCTTCTGAATAATAGAAGTAATTTCCAGGAAAAAATGAATTCAAAGAGAACATTCCTTTATGAGAATGTACTAAAAATATATCAGTTAATGCAATTCTGGGATGTGTTCTTAGAGAACAGAGGTAATGGAATCTGAAGGGGTGGTAAGAGAAGGGGTTTTAGAAAAGATGAATTTATGGGAGTCACCCTCCAAGATGATTCTAACAAGGTTCAGAAGCAAACAAAACAACCAGGAAATAAAAAGTTCACTTTCCCAGTCTTATCCTTTGACATTTTCATAGTCTAACATTTAGCAGTGAGAAAAAGTTCAGTCCACAGTTTTCTTTCTTTCTTTCTTTCTTTCTTTCTTTCTTTCTTTCTTTCTTTCTTTCTTTCTTTCTTTCTTTCTGTCATCTGCTATGTATAGGTCCATCCTGTTTCTTTTCAGGAGTCAAGCATTTTACCCCAATATCTGATCAGTCAACAAAATCTTTTCTTCTTCCAAAAGTGTAAAGTTCATTGTGGAAACAAGAGAATAAACAGATAATTCTAATAACGTTTAGCAAGTGCTAGTTGTTATCATTCTAAGGAAAATATGTCCTAATCAAGACTCTAGAAATTGGATGATGTCTGATTATCAGCTTCATAAGAGTAGGCTGAAGCAACAAGCAGAAATCACATGCTAGAGGGACTTTTATTCTGCAAAAATAATTTGTACTCTAGCAGGAAAAAGGACCAGACCCTTGAAAGAAATATAGAGGTACAATATATTTAAGTATCTAATTTTAAAATTCTGCTTCTAGGATTCCACTCCTTAATGTGTCTAGAAACAACGACCATATGTATCATTTTACTATTTACCATTTCATTAACAACCAAAACCTAAAAACCAAGTCCTTCATACTTTGGACGACAGAAAGCGCTGGGTTAGGATTCCTGCGGCACACACAGTTGCCTACCTGGAGGCAAAGCCGTGCTCTGTGGAACACTCACTTTGTTGCTGAGAGGACTGAGTGGTAAATTCACACACCATGAGCCACAAGGAACTTCTGCTGTCTAATGTGGTCATCTGCACTGCCTATTTGGCAGAACCCATTGTGAGGCTTGGTGACTGACATCTCCTTAAGGAAGCGGAGAATGGAGGGTCATTGAATCTTCACCTGAGACCCCTTGTCCCTCCCAGCCATTCGTATATGATTCACCCCTGTTTGCACTTCACTACATAAAGTGAGATGTTTAAATAAGGGACTCAATCTATGCAGCTTTAGGAAGGGCATAGTCCATGGGCCTTGTAGAAACTTAGTTTAGATTATTATTTAGACCTTTAGGAAGAAGTATGTATTGGTTATATCTCCCCAAGAAACAGATTCTCAGAAATTCTAAAGAATGAACCTACACAGCCAAAAAAGCTACAAAATCAACAGGTAACAGCTGTACCTTACTAATAAGGTATTCCTTTAAGTTGAGGGGGAAATAGTGGTGCCTTTTTTATTAAAAAGGAGAAATAAGAAAGCTTTATATTGTTTGTCTAAAGCTATGCAAGCTATTAACAATGGCTACCCCACCCCACAAGGACAACATCCAGTATTTGTGTGGTTAATTACAAATTAAAGAAATGATAAGGCCAGAGCACTCTGAATCCAGACGCCACTGGGAGAGAGCCAGACTCACAGAAGCACTGACACATCTGAGAGCACAAGGGAGACCACCACCCCTGCTCAAATTCCTGTCCCAAGAGGAATCTGCCCACAGCACTCAAGACACTGGAACCAAGGATCATTCTGGGACAGGATTCTTCCATTTTCCGATTGCCAGGAGCTGACCCTGTGTTACAGCTCTCTATACCCAGACCCAGCTGGGAGAGGGCTGGTCCCACAGAAGTGCTGAAATACCGGAGAGCACAGTTAAGACTACTACTAACTAAAATCAGATACTAGACAAGGATACCTACTCTCTCCATACTTATTCAATACAGTACTGGAAATCCTAGCCAGAGTAATTAGACAACAAAAGGAGATCAAAGGGATACAAATTGGAAAGGAAGAAGTCAAAATATCACTATTTGCAGATGATAAGACAGTATACTTAAGTGGTCCCAAAATTTCCACCAGAGAACTCATAAAACTGATAAACAACTCCAGCAGAGTGGCTGGATGTTACATTAACTCAAACAAATTAGGACCTGTCCTCTACTCAAAAGATAAAGAGACCAGGAAAGAAATTAGAAAAATGACAACCTTTACAATAGTCACAAACAATATAAAATACCTTGGTGTGACCCTAACCAAGGAAGTAAAAGATCTGTCTGACAAGAATTTCGAGTCTCTGAAAAAGAAATTGAAGATCTCAAAAGAGGAAAAGATTGCCCATGATCATAGATTAGAAGGATTAATACAATAAAAAATGGCCATCTTGTCAAAAGCAATTTACAGAATCAATACAATCCCCATCAAATTTTCAACTCAATTATTCATAGAGTTAGAAAGAGCAATTTGCAAACTCATTTGGAATAACATCAACAACAAAACAAGATAGTGAAAATTATTCGCAACAATAAAAAAACTTCTGGGAAAATTGCCATCCTTAACTTCAAGTTGTATTACAGAGTAATAGTCTTAAAAACTACATGGTATTGATACAGAAGAATGGATATAGAAAATGTGGTATATTTACACAGTGGAGAACGACTCAGCTATTAAAAATAATAAGTTCATGAAATTCTTAGGCAAATTGATGGATCTAGAAAATATCATCTTGTATGAGGTAACCCAATCACAAAAATACACACATGGTATGCACTTACTGATAAGTGAATATTAGCCCAACAGCCAGAATACCCAAGATACAATTTACAAACCACATTAAGGTCAAGAAGAAGGATGACCAAAGTTTACATGTTTCAGTCCTTCTTAGAAGGCAGAACAAAAATATTCTCAGGAGGAACTATGTAGACAAATCTTGAAGCAGAAACTGAAGGAAACAGCATCCAGAGACTGCCCACCTGGAGATCTATTCCACACACAGACACCAAAGCCACAGACACTATTGCAGATGCCAAGAAGTGCTTGCTGACAGGAGCCTGATATACCTGACTCCTGAGAGGCTCTGCCAGAACATAACAAATAGAGTGGCAGACCCTCACAGCCAACCATAGATCTGAGAACAGGGTAGTTAATGGAGGAGTTAGAGAAAGAATTGGAGGAGTTGTAAGTGTTTGCAACTCCATAATAACAAGAATACCAACCAACCAGAGCTCACAGGGATTAAATCACTATCCAAAGAGTACAGATGCACAAACCCATGTCTCCAGCTGCACATGTCGCAGAGGATGTCCTTGTTGGGCATCAATGGAAGGAGAAGATCTTGGTTCTGCCAAGGCTTAATGGTGCATTGTAGGGGAATGTAAGGTTGGGGAGGCAGGAGGAAGAGGGTGGGTGGGTGAACACCCTCATAGGTGGTAGGGTGGTGGGATAGAGGATATGGAGGGGAACCTGGGGAAGGGGATAACATTTGAAATGTAAATAAAATATATCCAATAAAATCAGGAGAAAATGATAAAACATGAGACATGTTCAAGAAATGTAGATTAATAATTAAGAGAGGAAAGAAGTAAACTCTAAAACAGTCCATGTGAATGTGAATGGAACCAAAATTTGATCCCATAAAAGATCATTGAAATGAACAGAACTTAACCAGACTGGTAGAGAATATGGAGAAAATTGGATGTTGTGCTCACTAACCATGAAGGAAAACAATACTATTGTCCCATAAAAGAGCATGGCTGCATAGGAAGCACATGGTGATAAACTTGCTGATTCAGATCCAATGGATACAGCCTTTGACCAACAATAGGAAGTAGAAAGCCTGCTCATTCATTGCATTTCAAATTCAAGAAATCAAATCTCAAATTAAAGGCATAGAGAGTGCTTTAGGGGGTGGATACATTCTCAACTTTTCTAATTCTTTCTGAAGCTCATTATACCATTTTCTAATTAATTTATATAAAAATACTATTACATCAACATCACAACAAATGAGCCAAGATGTCAGCCATGAAGAGACACCTGAAAACCTTTGAATAAATATTTGACAACTAACATTGATATTATCAGACTTTGTCTTATCTGAAAAAAATAGACAATGTGATTCACTATATTACTACCAACAAAAGAATATGTCTATATTTACATGTGGAAAAGGCATTGAAAGAATTCAGTGTTTAGTAAAAAAAAAGTTCAGAAAATGAAAGAGAACTTCCTGAACTCAAGGATGCCAATGAATAAATTTCCTCTCTCCTAGGACATAAGGATGAGAGGACAAATGTTTCCCATCTACTGTGATAAACTACAGGGATCCAGTCCTAACCCACTCACATGCTATGTAAAGTAAGTAATGGTCACTGTTGAATTCTATTTGAAACTTAATTCAGTAAATGTCCTAGAAAGAAATAAAGGGAGATCACTATGCCTTTGGGTTGGGCAAGAAGATCTGACATAAACACCAAAATGCACACTATACCTGAGAGATATTGATAACCAGGATCCTATCACAACTAAATAAAACTTGCTTTGGGAAGGACTCAATTAACTAACTTAACATCCAAGACACATAAGGAAAGAACATGTTGATGAATCACAATGTCAGACAAATATCGGAGACTTCACAACCTTTAGGACATGTATTCTCAATACGAGTAAAATGTACACACACACACACACACACACATACACACACACACACACACACACACACACACACACGGAGGAGGTTAATGTATCATGAATGAATAAATTTAGATGAGCATATTTTTAGTATACTCCAAATCTTATCTTTATGCCCATGGAGAAGTGTTGCTACTACCCCTCACTAAAGCAACATTTCCAGCTCCAACATATACACCTATATCATGGCCCCGGCATGTGTGGAAGGGAAAGAGGCTATTAATTTAAGAGTGGGAGGTCGTGGAAGGAGTTGGGTTGAGGGAAACTAGGAGGACCTGGGGTGGGGAAAGAATAAGGGCAAGGGAAAATGATTTGACTACATTTTAATTAATAATGTATTAAAAAGTAAAATAAAAATTAAAGTCTCAGTAGAAACAGTTAAGAGATGGGTCACATATTAGAGCAAGTTTTTGAAACTAAGATGGTATTTACACATCATGAGGTAACTACGTTTATTGATAGAAGTTAGGATCAAATTATTCTGAAATTGTAATGTCAAGAACAAAATAATGCAGCTGCAAGTATGTTTTGAAAGATTCAAACAGCAGACAAGAGGTATTATGGTTTTAGACCATAGAAGTCTTCTACATCATTGGGGTGAAGTCATCTTGAAAGCTTGACACTTATAGATCATCTAACACTTTTACCCAAATATCAGCAGAAGCCTTAGTAGTTAAAAAACCATATAAGATGGAATAGTAAGAATGCTGATAATTGACTAACTTCCCAGATTCAACCTGGCTGTACTGAGGAATGGAACTGCCTCCTTTCCCAGCCAATGCCCCATTATTTAGCAGAAAAATTATCCATATAAATATTCTATGGCTGGGCTACATATGATATCATTTCATTTATAAAACATCTTTGAAAATTAGAAAAGTATCAGAATAGGCTCAGGATGTCATGAGGCAATTTTCTGACAGCAAAACTCAACTGTCTGCACTAGAAAAGTGTGTGTATAACTGGACCTCTGATGAGGTTGCTAGTCCCACAGTCAAAAACTCTGATGCAGGATTGTCCCTGTCTGAAAGAAAAGCAAAATAACAAAAATGGAGAAGAGCTTGAGGAAAAGGAGGTCCAGTGACAGGTCCAAATTTGGGTCCAGTTCAAGGGGAGGCCCCAAGGCCTGACATAATTACTGAGGCTATGTGTGCTCACAAAAAGGGGCCTAACATGACGGCCGTCTAAAGACCCAACAATCGGGTGAGTCAGATGCAGATATTTACATCTAACCAATGGACTGCTGACCCCTGTGGTTGAATTAGAAAAAAACTGGAAGAAGCTGAGGAGGAGGACAACCTTACAAGAAGACCAGCAGCCTCAATTAACCTGAACCCCCAAGATCTCTCAGACACTGGGCCAGCAACCAGGCTGCATACACCAGCTGATATGAGGCCCCTACGCACACAGCAGAGGACTGCTGGGTCTGGACTCAAAGAAAATGCACCTAACCCTCAAGAGACAGGAGGCCCTAGGGAGTGTGTGTGTGCGTGTGTGTATATGTGTGTGTATGTATGTGTGTGTGTGTGTGTGTGTGTGTCTGTATGTGTGTGTGTGTGTGTGTGTGTGTGTGTCTGTGTAGGGGGGCTATGGTAGGGTGGGGCTGGGGTAGGGGCACCTTTGTGGAGATGGTGTGTGGAGGAGGTATGGGATATGGAATGGTCACAGGGTATATAGATGGTAGACCAGGAGGGGGATAAAATATGGACAAAACCTGCCCCATAAACAAAGTTGAAAAAGAAAACAGGCAACTTTAATCAGACAGAGGTAATGAAGACACTATTGCACATCCTCTAACATCCTATGTGAGAAGGGTTAGTACTTCAAATATTGGTGAGGATTTACCACACAGCCCCCCCATCTCATTCCTGTTAGTCCCACTGACATTCTGATTTTTTTTTTTTTTTTTTTTTGGCTAACCATGCTTTAGAAATTCTACAGAGGCGACATGAATTACAACCCATGCCAGTATTTGTTGCCTCATGTGCTGTCCTGCTGTCTCAGCTTTGTGACCCGGAGCCTTATGTGAATGATGCACTTGTGCTCTTCACGCTCTGCCTGATAACAGAACCTGATTCTCTGTTGTTTTATGTGTATAAGTTCACGTGGAGAAACATGGCTATTGTGGGGTTGCCTTTAGGAAACCGACTCCTTTATGTATTTAAAATTTCCTTTTCAACCTACTAGAAAACTGTGGCCTTTGTGTGCCTTTCTTAGGGATTGTACATTTTAAAAGCTGTCTTTAGTAGTTGGGTATGATGGCACAGACCCTCTAGCCCAGTATTCAGGAGAAAGAACTGGGTTATCAACATTTTTGGCCAGTCTGTACTGAACAGTACATAGCAGGTCAGCCTGAACTGTGTAGCAAGATACTGTCTCAAAAACTAAAGAACTGAAACCAAGGTCTGAGCTGTAACTCCATGGCTCGCTGCATGAACGCATGCACACATGCACAATGCTCTGGGCTCTATGATTAGCACTGAGAAAGGTAAAGAAGACCCCTATCTACTGTTATTTTAAGGATATCCATGTAACCTAGGCAGGCTTCAAGCTCAGCCCAGCCAAGAATTTAACTTATCTTCAGAGACTTTTACTCTCATTGAAGTCTAGCCAATGAGAGCTGGCTAGCAGGTCCAAGATCATCCTCAACTCCTTCCATGGAGTGAGATCATAAATATGTACTATGTACTGCTGCTCATGAATCTGCATATGGATGCTGAGATCAGGCTCAGACTCACAGGTACTTAAAACTGAACCATCTTCCCCACCTCTTAGTTAACATTTAACCTCTCATGGTCACTTTCTTCAAGTGGACAAGGGCAACATCTCTTCTATAGTGTCATTTTAAACACTAAATTTGAGAGTATCATGAGGCCCTGAGTAAAGTATTAATGAAGTTAAACTTTTTATTGATGTACATGCATTGATAAAGTTAAGGTTGAATTTAATGCAGTTTTGTGCACTGATTATGGTTAAATAGCCTCAAATTCCAGATCCTGACGAACTCTTGCCTCAGCATTCTTAGTGCTAGGGTGTCAGGCATGGGATTTATACAGTTTTTTCCTGGGTTTGAGTCAAACTTCTGATATGAGAAATATATTCATTGTATGTTTTTATGTTCCTGAAATTCTTGCTGATTTAAGTGTTCTTGTGGTTGAAAGCATCTTTTGTTACATCCCCTGTTTAACATGAACATATTCTAACAGTGATATTAAACTGTAAGCTTGCTCGAATGTGCTTCCCTTAAGTCCTGGCCAAACATTCTGTGAGCTGAGAAAATTACTGACTTTTACTCAACAGACACATTTGTTGATCAAGAGTCTGTTAGGAAGAGAAGATGTAAGAAAATCATCTACCCCCATATCTCCGACGTTTGATTTTTTTTTTACCAAATTTATTTTTATGTGATTTCTGGACTTTTTTTGTAATTTATATAAATGTGAGCACAGTTATTCAGAGTATTTCTGCTACTGTGTTCCTTAGATTTCAAAAACAACTGTTAAAATGGTTTCCTTGAAGTTTTAAAATAGCTGTGTTAGCAAAACACTTGCCATGCAAGTAGGAGGACCTGGATGCCCAAACCCATGTAAAAAGTCACTTATTGCAGATCAAAATTCCAGCACTGGAAAGTTAAAAGTGGGTAGCCCCGTAGCTTTCTTGCTAGTCAATGTAACCTAATTAGTGAGCTCAGAGTTCAGAGAGAAACCCACCCTCAAAACATGAAGAGCAATAAAGGAGGACACCTGACTTTGTCTTTTGGTGTCTGTGTGCACACATGTGCATATATGTGCATGTTTACACACAAGCCACAGAGAAAATGTGTAACTTTAATTTTTTTTCCAAACTGTATTTAAAGATGGTTCTTAAATGCTTTAGCCTCCCTTGAAGTCTACCACCCACCGGAGGTAATGGAAACAAAGCATGTTCCAAACCTGTTTGGAAAGGTTCTCTAGAGCAACACTGGTCTGTGCAGTCTGGAAATCTGTAGTTTAGCTCACAGGTATTAGCACAAGTCATCAGGAGGAGCCAGGGCGAAAAGGAACTCGAGAAAAAAAATTCTCAGCTGCGCCTCTCTCTTCGAAGCAAAGATCAGCAAATACTGGAGACCAGCAAGCATTGCACAGCTAGCTCTGCAAGCCAGCCAGGCTCGGCCGCTGTTACTGGTCAAATTCTCCTTAAACTCCCTCCAAACATCACATCTCCTCCATGGGCCTTGCCTCAACACAGGCCTTGCCTCGGCTGACATCACTGCCAGTCAGCCTGGGTTCATGGAAGCAGTAAGAAACTGCAGCTCACCACCAGAAGTTTTCTTGGTGCATTTCTCTCTATGGAGTCCCAACAAATGGAGCTCAACTATGCAACGCAAGTAATGGACCATTAGCAAAGAATTCTTCATCACAGATCCTTTTATGTGCTTGCTTTAGCAGAACATCCCTTCTCCTGTGTCTGCTTCAGAAAAACTTTTCTTCTTAAGTCAGCCTTAGCTTTTCACCTGTGACCACTTCAGGAAAACAGTCCTTCACATGTTTTTCCCAGAAAAGTACCATCCAACACAACTGTCTTCCAACAAACACTTAAGCTTCCACTTCAAAACTGGAAATTTAAAGATCTATAAATAAGTTCTCTTGCTGTTAGTAATGGGGAGGTCTTCAATTGGTTGTCCAAAGGGAAATATTCTTTCAATGTAGGAAGTGAAAGGAAGCCAAACTGGTTGGGGGGGGGGAGAGTATTACTTTATTTATGGTATGACAGGGAACCAAAATCACTAAGAATTTACACAAGAATACTGATCCTCTTTGGGAGTCAAGTAAGTCCATTTATTGTATAAGCTATAAAGAGCATTTCAGTAACAAACTGTGTGTTTACAGCCCCCTTTTCACAGACCACAGCATTTGAACCACCTTTCTTTTAAAACCTGGTCCTTTATTCTAACACCATCCATTGGAATTATACAGCCTGACTGAGAAGATCTACACAGGCACCCTTTAGGTTGTACCTGGCAGTTTAAATAGGAGACAGTGGGTGGTGGTCAGCAATTTACAAATAAGATTGCGAAGCAATTCTGTCCCATTACTGAGGAACATAAAGCATGTGGCTGAGCACGTTCCCTGAGAGCTGTCACCACAGCACAAAACAACCAAGAGAAAAGCTCAGATGCTTTACAGGGATCAGGGACATGTGGACGTATGTTTATATGTGCACAAGCTTCTGTAATGTGTGTATGTTTGTATGTATGTGTATGTTAATGTTGTGACTCATACATGTGTGTGTGTGTGTATGTGTGTGTGTGTGTATGTGTGTGTGGGTGTGTGTGTGTATGTGTATGTGTGTGTGTATGTGTATGTGTGTGTGTGTGTATGTGTGTGTGTATGTATGTGTGTGTGTGTGTGTGTGTGTGTGTGAACATGTGCAGGCATGTCTACAGCATTTTAGGATTCAGTATATGAGCATTAATCTGCTCAAGATGATTTCTGTCTTTGGTATTTCCAGTGGCCCCTCCCCAATTTTCTCAGATGTGTGGTACAACAGACAACATTTGCCTAGTCATCAGAAACAGTGACCAGCCAGAGGGTCACTGTATGGAAGAGCTGAGCATCAGGTTAGAGGTACCTTGTGAAGCCTGCAGACATAGGGCTTAGAGAAAATAGCAGCAGGTGTGTCAGACTGTGCAAAGGAGCAAAAAGTAGCACGGGAGACAGACAAGCCAGGAGCAGGTTCAGGAGAGACAGTTCACATGTGGCTTTCACCAGGGTAAAAAGTTGTTTGCATTGCAAGGTATCTTTTAACCGTGTGACTTGTAGACTTTGTTTGATGGGTGTAGTTTTTAAAACCTTCTTGGCTTTGTCCTGTATGCATTTAAGTTACTTGAAAATGGGATTTTAAGATTATTTTTCCTAGTGGGACCAACAGAAAGGCCAGTCTAGACCTAGGCATTACCCCCTCATCCTACACCAAGGGATAAAATTTAAATCCTGCTGTGAGTTTCTTCCCTACCTTTTGTCATGGAAAGAGGTCACTCTGCAGGAGTCTGTCCATCTCAAGCCTGCTCCTCACCTCTGTCCTGCTGTGTCTTTTCTGCTAGAATTCTCTCAAGTCCACTGCTCCTCCATTTTATCTTCCCCTCAGAGAGCCTCAGGGGTCTGCCTGTGTCTTAATTCTTGCTGCACAGGCTCTCAACACAGGAAGCTGTGTCCTCATTTCTTTTTCTTGTTTCTATGGAACCACCATCGTCTGCTGCTAAGTTTCCAGTGTCTCCTGTTGTTTTAGTTACTTGTTCAACTTTTGATTATTTGACTGAAAATTACATACAGTTTGTGTTATTTTTTGGCTTGAAACACAAGTCAGGGTAGTATGAAAAGAGGCAACAGAGGGAGATTTCTCAGCCAGCCATGACAGTTTAATTCAGTGTGGGTCAGACCTGTATGCTTGGTCTTCAGGAGTGATATCAACCCATATTGTTTATAATACAGTGTTCGGGCCGGAGAGATGGTCCAGGATTAAGACCATGTGCTGCTCTGGCAAATAACCAGAGCTATGTTCCCAGCACCAGATCAGATAGATGGCCTACAGCAATCAGTAACACCAACTCCAGGTGATCTGATAACTCTGACCTGCAGTCATATGTCCACACAGTCACACGTTGAAAAGTAATTTCTAAAAGTCTTTTATAACACAATGGCAGTTTGTACAGGATTTCTCAAACGGTAACTTCTGGAGCTCATTGTTGGAGACCCATAGTTAGGCTCTGTTGTAATCGTTATTCCTTTCTCGGGCACACTATAGGAGCCAAGATCATGATACCTTAGTTAGTATGGGCTACAGCAATTTTAATAGCTTTGAAGCTTTGGAGAATATGCGAAAGGAGCCCAGAATCTCTGGTCTCACCACAAGAATAGGAGAACTGACACTATCTGCTCAAGCCCCTCTTCTAATGTCTGTAATTTAAAAAAAAAGTAAGAAAAGTGCTGTCGTCAGCAAGTGGACATGTGCTGAAGAAGTTACTGACGACGGGATGTGAGTACTGATGCTTGAGCATGAGGCCCGTCGCCGTGTCGCCTGGGCTCCGTGTCGCCCTGGGCTCCTGGAGCTGGTATTTAGGAGACGGAGATAGTACTTACATGATCTTTATTGAACTACAGCTGTTTCTGTCAGGCATCTGCTGGAATGTGTTTTTGTTCCTTATGAAACCCAGACTCTGAGTGATTCTTTTATGTTTTCTGTCAGTAATCATACAGCGTGGGCTTTTTCCTCCCATCTAGTTTTGGAGTAAGCAGAAAGCCATTTCCAAGCCCCTCTGACTGAGCGCTATTCATCCACAGATACAGTGGGCGTGAAGAGTGTGATGAGACATCAACTACCTATGGTTTTCTTCCTATAAAGGTTTTATTTAATTCATTCTATGTATGTGTGTCTGTATCTATGTGTGATCATGTGTGTGCTGGTATGGGAGGTTGTGAGCATCCTGCAGCTTGTGCTGGGGACTGAACCCTGGTCCTCTGCAAAAGCAGCATATGCACCACCATCACCCACGCCGCTCTTCCTACAAGACACACATTACTCAATGGGAAGAGGCAATTATTGTCTTAGTAACTGAATCAGAGCCAGAAGATAGAAGGACACACCTGAAGCTCAGACACTGGTCAGCGTTCACAAGGACTATGCTTTTTGGTAATGTCTTCTGCGTGTCACCTCACAAAGGGTGGTTTTGTAGAATGCTAAAGGACAGTGCCTACCCTTGTGCCTTCCCCTCCTGAAATTGCGTTGAACTTAGAAGGACTCAGTCCCTGTGCTCCTTTGTCTTCTCTCCCTCTCTCTCATTTTTGCACGTATGTATTATGTACATGTGATGTGCATGCAGTATGCATATAGGTATGTAGGCCCTGAGGATACATTCAAGACATGCTAAAAAGATACAGAAAACCAGTAAATTGAGGATCTCTAGTTCCAACAAAGGATTGTGTCTGCCCTCACTTCAGCCATCTGCTGAGAGGTTAGAGGGATGTAAGTGTTAAGTGTTAAGCCACTGGAAGAAACATTAAGAGACAGCACTACCCACTTACCCTCCACAGGATCATAAACAGATCTGAAAGATGCACAACCCAGACAAAGCATACGGCCACAAAATCCTGTCAGCATGTGCTGTGGTATGGAAGAGCCAGCTGTGAATTCATAAATGTATGCAGTTTTCAGAGGGGGCCATTGTGGGGAGATGAGCAAGGCTTGTTCAATCTGGAGGAAGAGATGGACTCGATACTTCTAGGTGTCAGTATAGGTCAATGATCCTCTTGTGCTCATCGGCAGCTCTGAGTCTTGAGTCTTGAAGAGAGCAGAATTCTGGGTGCATATTGGTGTGTGAGGAGGGTTTCCAGTGGAAAAGGAGCCCTTGTTGATATGAAAACATTGGAAGTGACAAGACTGGCCTGTATTAGAGAGAAACTCAGCTGCAAGAGGTGTGTGCACTGAGCCGGCAGTCACAGCCTGTCTATGAGGACTGGAAGTGTCTGAAGTCTGCGCAGGGAACTTAGAAAATGCTCAGACTCTACAGAACATGAGTAGAGTCCCCAGTCAGAGTAGCCACCTGAAACTAGAAGCTCTAGGTGAGGAGGTACCGGCTGTGTGGGTGCTTACAAGAGCAGAGACCCAAGGGACCCACAGAGAGCAAAACTTGGTGCAATGGACCAAATTCGTTTACTGGGCAGCCAGGTTCTGGAAGGAAGAGAAATGTGAAGGAACTCAGAGCCAGAGACAGTGGGGAGGATGAAAGATTAGGTTCTGGTCAGGGTAGAAAAGAACAAGGTAGAGTTGAGAACATAGAAGGGAAGGCTGACCTTGCCACAGAGGTAACTGCCCCAGGCCTATGCTTCCTCTCCACGATCTTCTCCAGAAACTGCTGTTGGCTGCAGGCAAGTGTGGAGAAGACACACCTCTTCACTGGGACAGATTTACATTCGATGCTGTAGCTTTTCTCACATGTTCTCAACATCCCTTTATCGATGTTTTGTTGTATTTTAAATTCACTAATTATAGGGTTACCACTCTGACCCACCCTTGATTTTTAGAGTAGATGCCTGTCTCTAAAGGAGTTACATGATCTCTCTGAAATTCACTCCTCTGCAGGGACAAAAATACCATCACACGGAGAAGTTTGGAGTAACTAAGTTATGCCACGTCCCAGTGCACAGCACCAGGCTGCGCAGGCAGACAGCATTAGTGTCATTTCCTCCTGCTCTTCACTGCTCTGCCAAACCTCCTCACGTCCACCGACTGACACTGAGCTGAACATGACGAGGAGTCCCTGAATCCAGCTGCCCCTCTATGTGTCTGTTCCTTCTCTGAGAGACATCTGACAGAGAGATCATCTGGGAGCCAGGCAAGTCTCATAGTTGTGAAATGACAGCTGGGGGAGGGTCACTGTACATCTTGGATAGGATTTAATATAAGAGAGACTGCAAGTGTGCCCTTTGGCTCAAAGATCTACCTCACATATCATGTTGGGTTGCAGCTGCTCAGATTTTTCTTTTTCTTCTGTTCCAGCCTCATCAGCATTTCTAGCCCTTCCCAGGTGTGAGACTCCTACATCAGGACTCATCCTGGTGGATGCTTGAATGTTTCCACTGAATACCTGTGTGTTTCAGACCATTTGTTCAGATGCCATCTCCTATGCCATGCTATCCTACAGCCATGTAGGATATCCCCCACCCCAGCTCTCAACTCCCTTCACATTATCACTTCCCATCCTTTTCCCCACTAACATGCTGTGTAATTCAGCAGAATATTAAGTATCATCAGTAGACTTTCTTACAGCTATGAAACTTCTGCAAGGAAGAATGCCGTCTTTGTGTTATTTACTGCCATATCATGGACTTTGTAGGCTCTTACACACTTGTAGGATTAAGGGAAGGTATGGTTAACTAGAAAATATGAGACTTTCACATTAGCAGCTCATCAATACTCATTAAAAGAAGAAATAAATAGCTTTAAGAAGAATTAAAATTAGTTTTTTTATTGATTTGGCAGTTATTTATATGAGAGTGAACCTGATACTGACTTTGAAATCAACTCTGATCAAAGTTAACTGAGAGAGTCTAAGTGAGGACATGACTGTAATACAGGGTCCAAGAGATTCTGTGAGAAATGGAGACCCCAATGTTGAGGGATATGGTGCCACTATCTAGTGACACAAGGGACTCTGAATTATCAGTTGGTGTCTGTGGACTAAACACTGTTCGTTCCAGCACTGAGGTGCTGACAGAAGTTGCCCAGTGCTTGCTTTTTATGTGCAGAAAGTTGGCAGTGGCATTGTCAGGAACTATGTATGAGTTTGGAAAAGAGACAAACCAACCCATGGAAATGGTGCTACACATTGAATCTGGAGCTCCTTCTGAAGTGGTAGCAGGGATAGATATGATTTTCAAAGATTTTGGGAGTAAAACTTGAAGGCTGATTTTTCTCTCTTGCTTGTGTCAGATGTTATGCCACAAAACCCTCCCCCACACACAGAGAGACAAAGATACACACAGATACACACAAACACACACAGACAAAGATACACACAGACACACAAACACTGACATGCACAGACACACGCACAGACACACACAGGCACATAGACACAGACACACACACACAGGCACATAGACACAGACACACACACACATACACATTCGTGTGCTATGTAGAAAATCTGTAAGGCTTCTCAATCTTTGAAAGTACATTTTTGGAAATTATTTTAAGTTTTTCCAAAATGTTATAAAAACACTGTTTTATATATTATTATGAAAAATCATTAAACATAATTGAAAGTTCTCAATTTTCACAAATCTTTTAGAATAGTTTATTATTTAATTATATATAAATCTTGGTTTTCTTAACTCAACCCTGGCAGCTATGCCACTGATGTAGAGGAACAGCAATGGCATTGTGTGTCGAATGTGTGTGCCACTGTGTCGATGTGTGTATTTCTGAGTATGTAGGATTATGTGTGTACATGTGTATGTAGGGTTGTAACTATGCAAATGCGTGTGTATTGAGTGTATGTGTTTGAAGGTATGGGTGTATGAGTCATGAATGTCTATGTATGCATTTGTTTGTATACATGTGAGAGTTGAGTGTCTTTGCAATCTAATTATATAAAAATTTGAGTGTGAAAAGATAAAGGTCAGTGACACACATACTTTTGCCATGATTAGAAGGTTTGTGTTTCTGAGAAGCACTGGGGATCAGAAAATATAAAACTTCTAAGTTTTGTTCTCTAAAAGAATTGTTGATTCATGAATTTAATACAGAAAAGATCAATTTTATAACTCCTGTTAATGAAGTTACTAAGTCAGGATGTAACATTGCTATTTGGTCTTTGTGTGGCTGTGTTCCCTGGCCTCCCTTTTGGTTTTGAAGCAACTTAAGGAATAGGTAGGATAGGACCAGCCGCTCGTCCAGGCTTCCATGTGTTGTCAGCCAATGTGCCCGTACCAGTGCCAACATCTGCTGCCTGTGGACCCAGCTCCATGGTTACTGGTGCCCTGAGGTCCGAAGGCACATGTCCCGAGAATCACTCAGGGCATTCTCCACTATTGCTAATTAGTGATAATACTTTTGGTTAGAACAATAATCTACATAAAGAACAATGTATTTCTGCTACAGAAACATACGTTCTTAGTTTTTTTTTTTTTATTCTCTCATTTATTTATTTATTTGTATTTATTTTTGGAAAGAAATTTTATTTAAAAATTACACTGTTTCTTTCTTGGCTCCCACTAGTAGAACCAGCAAAATTGGATTTCCCTATAACAATTGCTGCCGGAGTCCTCTGCAGGGACAGGTGGCTATGACATACTGTTCTCATATACAGGGTCTTCTGGAAGCTTCTGCTCCACAGCAAACACAATGACACAGCCATAAGGTGTCATCCAGGATGTAACACTGGGGGGTGGGGCAGGTCAAAGTTATGCTGTCTGAAATTTCAGTGCTTTGTTGTGCGTACAGATGAACAAGCGTAAGAACAGGGAGACTCGTTAGACAGCGATCCGAGTTCAGCTCTACTCTAATCATAATGGTGTCAATAAACCAAGGTCATGTCTCCAGTTTCCATGATACCTATGCATCAACAATTACAGAGAACTGAAGCCTCTCAAATCAGGTGCAGTCCTCAGCCCTTCATGTATTCCATCACAGAAGAGAGGGTAGAAAGAGTGTAAGACCCAGAGATCAGGAAAGATGAAGTGAAGCATCATTTCAGGGGTGAACTCAGAGCACCTGTGACTATCTGCAGAAGACAAAGCCAGACAACATAGTAGCTCAGTGGGAAGAGGCACCACTCCCAGGTGAGGGATGGTAGACAGTTCTCTTCCGGGGGAGGAAAAGTCAGGTTTGTTGCTGGTGTGACTTTTGGTAGGCTGATCAAGTCCCAGTGGATAGCCTCACATTCATGCACATAAGAGCAAAAAAAAAAAAAAAAAAAAAAAAAAAAAAAAAAAAAAAAAAAAACTGGACTCAGTGTGATAAAATAATATTAAAAAAGATATGAACTTTGGTAATCAACATGAGGTGGTGAAAAGCAAAGAGGCGAACATGACCTGCATACATTGCATGTGTATATGAAATTCTCAAAGCACAAACAAAAAATAGTATAAAAGATTTCAAAAAACTCCAAAGCAAAATAATATAATCATTCAAAACACTTCACAATTCCGTATAAAGTTGTTGATATCTGGATTTAGTTTTTATATCAATTATGGCTTGGCAAACGTGTGAATTACAAGATGATACCATGATTTAGAAACATGATATAGAATTGGACAATCAACTATTGTGCATGTTTTATATCAGAAACTCAGCGTCAGCTGGTGCGTTGGATAGAATGCTCACAGTTTTCTCCTTCAGCTTCACTAGCACCACAAGCAACACACAGCACTGATTACCCTGTGTGTCAGGTCTAGGCTCTGTGTCACATGATAGAAAAATGCGGCATGACACAGTGCTGACCAAATTAGTTCATATGAAAAATGCATGAGAACAGCTTAACACAACATCTCTCTATAAAATTAAAATTACCAGATTCAATATTATTAAAATTGAAGCTCAGGGTCCCTTTGTTGTGTTTTATTAGGGTTTTGTTTTGTTTTTGTAGTAGGGATCTTACGCAGGCCCTAGCATGCCAGTCAAGCATTTGGACCTTGAGCTGCACTTTTTATCTACAAGCTGTGGGAGAAGCTCTCATGTTAGCACTGACAGGCTGTGAACCACTCACTGTCCTTACAGGTCTCTGAGGACTTGCTGCTTTTTTTTTTTTTTTTTTTTTTTTTTTTTTTTTTAGCAGAAATCAAGTTATGTTTTCTGAGAGATACTTTCTAAAGACTTATCCATATTCTAAGGATGTACACTGATATTTCTGAGAAATAATACTCAAGGCTCTCAAGTTTTTCCTTTATGAACAAAAGGCCAAAGGATAGGCAGGATAAGAAAACCACCACCACCACCACCACCAGTAGCAGCAGCAGCAGTAGCAAAAACTGATTTTATGGGATGTGTCCAACATAAGGTTACAGAGGAAGCAATTCCCAGGGACCAAAGAAACACTGGATTGAGCGAAGATTCACACATCCTTACTGTTAAACTTCCAATGCACTCAGAAGCTATTGGCCATGAGTATCTTGAGATTGAGCATGCTCAGACAAGGTCTTAACGGCCAGTGTGCTTACACTTAATACTCAAACATTTGATACATCTGGTTTCCTTCAGGAAGAAAGCATTATCTTTAGGGGAAATGATCAAAATCCATGAGAGTTCTTCAGGTAGGAGTGGGTTCCACAGGCACAGACCACAGATACACATTTTAACATCTGTGAATCTGAATGGCATATATTAGTCAGAAGAGAGGGAACATTTCCTTGGGGGTTTTATCTGCTTTCTGAACATAGTCTGCCCTGGTCCAAACATTCCTTTATTCTTTGCCAGGCTCCCATGGGAGAGCTGTAAATGTCACCTGCACAGATCCAGAGACTTTAGGAAAGTGGGCCTGATACATTATTGATGGGTCAGCTTTGTGTCACACTTTCCCTGACAGGACCTGGGCTCCGAGACTGTCAGTAAGGCAAAACAGCTATGAGTTCTTTGGATGGATAGGTAGATGAAAGAGCCAGGGGCCCAGGAAAAGTTTAGTAACATAGACAAACCCATCAGGGTTCACATGCACCCTTCCTTTTCCTCAAGTCTCCCTCTGCTCTTCCAAACACAATCTCTGTGTATCCTTCAAATCTGAGGATCTCTGTTACCCACATCTGACTGCTGGTGTATCACTGGAAGCTCCTAGTAAAGTCACAAGCATTCAATTACCTCCCAGTGCAATGTCAAGGAATGGTCCTGCCCCTAAACTTCAGATTTTCTGAAGGCACAGCCATGCTTGTTTGTCCTGTCTCTATGTCTTTTCCAGTAACACTTCCTGATTCTCTCTGTGGTCAGCCTCCATTTTTAATAGTCATTTTCTGAAATCTCCCTTGGAATCTTCATGTGTAATTAACATATACCCTATCATCTCTTTCACTCATTCAGTAACTCTTTGTCAGTTTCTGAATTTGGTTTACCAGGTACCAGATGCTTCCTGTTCCTGGCTTTCAGTTAGATTTCCATGAAAATTCCACACGGAAACCCTACCAGCAGGTATTTCCAACTCAGTGTAAGTTTACCCATTCTTGACATTCTGGTTGATTCATTATAATTAATTCATTATTTAATCTCCGTGTAATGTGCATAGTATGTTCATGTTGTATAGACTGGTATATACATATGAGTTTGTGGGTGAACCACCAGACATGTATACTTGTACACACATATGCAGAGCTCAAAGCTGGATTTTTTTAAATGATTTTTTTAAATGATTCTCCATCATAATGTCTTGAGAAAACATTGCTCAGTGGCCTGAAAACTCACGGCTTTAGATAGGTTGACTTGACAGTGTCTTGCCTGTCTCTCTTTACTTGCCAATACTAGGGCTACAGTAATACAGAGCCACGTGTAGCTTCTGATGTGGGTGCTTAGTAACACATGTCCTTATACTTGCAAAGAAACCATTCTTAACTACTGAGCTATCTACCTCTGTCCTAATTGTGTTTTATTGTTCATGTTTCAAAACACATTTCAGCTTGAATCTCCATCAGAAAGACTCCTCAATTTCAAATTAAATGTTATCATTACCCAAAAGCTTGCTTACTTATGGTTATTTTTACCTATATAGTAATTT
Organism: Micromys minutus; assembly: GCF_963924665.1. NCBI lineage: Eukaryota > Metazoa > Chordata > Mammalia > Rodentia > Muridae > Micromys > Micromys minutus. The sequence continues at coordinate 87,468,346 of NC_137973.1, read as the reverse complement.
GAACCTACCAGTAACTATACACTGTTGATTACTATGTAATTTCCAAACTTCTTAAGAAATTGAGGGAACGTAAATCTGATGTGCAATGAATGAGAGGGTTTTGAATTGGATGAACGTATGAAGGAGACATCCTTTCCTACAATGATGAAGAAGATGTACCAAATACACGATTTGTGCAAAAAATGCACTGGAGCATGGTAATTGCAGATATTAAAGTAAAACCATAAGTAAGATTTCAATAATCTGCCAAATGAATATTTTACATGGAATATCTTCATAAAACTAACCATCAACTAAATAAAACATCTAATTAACAATACACATTCACGAGTGGATATATGTAACACTTAAAAGCACATTTGAGGTTGCTCAGATTCAGCTTCTGTACTGTTTTTATGAGCATGGTGCCGGGAGAAGGAACTGAAGAGAGCTCACTATACAGTAATGCTGTGAGCTCACAGGCATCTAAAAAAACTATTTCAGGATTATTGCTATGAATCTAAGGGCTTTGAAAAGACAGGGAAACTCATCTACTTTAAGCCCATGCTGTAGGGTTTAACTTTCTCACATTCTGTTCAAATGACTGATTCGGAAGTGAGGATGACCACAGAATGTCTGACAGACAGTGCTTAGCAACCTACTTCCATTGTTAGTGTTTCAATATTTTCCTTATTCTCAGTATGAAAAGCTCAGAGTTGTCAAGAACACTGGTCGAAGTTAGTCCTGCTTATGAGATAAAATGTGGCATAATGTTTAGAAATATTACTTTGTAACTTTTACCTTTTTATTTAAGCATTTCTTGTTGTCTATTGCATATTTGTTCAGCCATCTATTGTGCTATTGTCCGTCTCTGTGTGTATCTTTTTAAAACATTCTGATCCACAACAGGATCTAAGTTTTGATATTTAAGGGTCTGTATCTTCATACTGAGCACTGGGACTCCAATGGAGGAGCCAGAGAAAGGACTGAAGAAGCTGAAAGGGTCTGCAACCCCATGGGAAGAACAATATCAACCAACCAAACCCACCACAGCTCTCAGGGAATAAAACAGCAACCAATGAGCACACATGGAGAAACCCATGGCTCCAGGTGCATATGAAGCAGAGGATAGCATTGTCTGGTATCAATGGGAGGAGAGGCCAGTGAAGACTCATTTTCCCAGTGTAGTGGAATGGCAAGACGCTGAGGTGGGAGTGTGTGGTTAGGAGAGGAAGCACCTTCATGAAAGTAAGGGGAGGGGAGGGGGATGGGAGTGGGGGGAAAGTGGATAAGATCTGAAATGTAAATACAGAGAATATCCAATAAAAATGATAAAAGGGGTCTGTGTCTTCATTGAAGTTATTTTTGTCTCATTGGTTTGCATATTAAGAGATATACCACCAACAATCTGCCCTGAGAGTGTACTGTTTCCCTCCAGTCATTTCAGATATATTGTACCCAACCCTCAACAGTGGCAGTGGGAAGGTCAGGATGTCTTGTGTGTCAGTGATGAATGCAAACAACACCATTAGCACAAGTGCAGTTTCTTGGAGACTTAGGTTTCCTGTGTGAGCTGATGGCAGGCGGCTCATGCAATCTCTGGAATACACTCTGAGTAGGGTGAGAGGTCATCCTGGACCCAGGGCTCGCCAAGACACAAGCTACCACAAGGAGTCCCCACTCCCCCACCCCCACAGTTCTCATTAGAGGAATATTTGCTGAAGATCCAAGTGCAGTTTTACAAGTGAAGGAGAAAAAAAATCATGGTTAGCTCTCTGCCTCTTTCACAATTAAGGAAAGCAAAGTTCTGCAATTCTATCCCAGCCATATTGAAAATGCCAAATGGTATTCAATGTCAGGAGGGTGTATTTTGAGCAGCCTTTAGCTTTCCCAAAGTTGTCCTTAAACATGGGATTGGGATAAACACCAACTAGGAACCATTCATGTAGGGCTAGGGAGAAGTTTATGTGCAAAACTAGTCATTTGGCTCTAATAATCCTTAAGAGAAGGTTGGGGTGAAACATGAATTCTAAAAGAATTTTTATTTTTCAATTCATGAGAAAAGAAATGAAACAGGTTGGGCCATATGAAATCCCCAAATGACTGCTAAATTCTGTCCTTTTGTTTAACCAGCTTTTCAATAGATTTTAGAATTTGAAATTTAGGTCTTGCTTTCCCTGTGCATTTCATACACAACCTTTTCCTAGGATAGAGCTTTTCCTTCTTGCAGGCACCCACCCCTGCCCAGTGGATGTGAAGATGCTGGCTGTTATGGTAACATGCACTGTTATGGAGACATGCACTGTGGCAGACAGAAGGGCTCCCTCGAAGGGTGAGGCTCATTTGTCTTTAGTTGGCTTCTTAAGTTTTTAATTGGGAGGTATAATTGGTGTTTGCACCAGGCAAAAGAGAAGGTAAAATGCATTTTTATATATTCCAGCCTTTGTTCTCACAGACAAAGAAGAGACAAGAGAAGTAATTTGCTCAGGAGCCTTTGTTCCTGAAAGGCATTTGGATGTAACCGCTGGCTCAGCCACCGGCTATCCTGTCCTTTGCCCTGTTTTAGGCTCTGCTAGCTCATATTCGCAGGCCAGTCAGTGACTAGGATTATAAGCCATTTAGCCAGCTGTGCTCCTCTCCAAACTTGCTGAGCAGAGGGATGGCCTCAGGCTCATAGCCAGGGAGGTCATGGGCCAGGCTGAGTAACAACACCTTAGCTACTGTCCTCACCCTTCTCTCCTGAAACAAACCCCTGGAAAGCTTGTTTGGGTCACCTTTGCCCTTTATAATTCCTGGGCTTTCTTTAAACTTAAAATATTTATGATAGTATGATGTAAACTCTCTGCTTTCTTATTCACTTCCAATTCTGATCTATGTTCTAACTGGGGAGTAAAGCCAGCAGCATACAGCTTAGCAGAACACATACCTTTCTAAACCCTTTTTTTGTTCACTCCACACAGCTGCTATTCCCTCTCCATCTATCTCCTCCCCGCAACTGCATTTCCCCCACAATTTATAGTTGCATCTCAAATAAAAGTAGACTTTCCTTCTATGGCCTTCGCAAAATCAGGAAATTGATTCATTCATCCAATAAGGATTTTATTGAGCGCCTATTGAGATATAGGCGGCAGGCGAACAAGAGAACCAAGCTGATAAAAATCACCGCCTTTATGAAGTTAATAGATTTTTGTCTTCCTGCACTCATGTCCCTGCAGGTTTGAGCCTTATAAACGCATGGTTCTGCTAATACTATTCAATGCTCAGACGCCTTTAATGGCTTTCAGTCTTTACTGTATACACACACACACACACACACACACACACAGTAATACAAACTTTAAAATCTCCACCAAGCACTAAAATCCGCATGCTGTTCTTCAAACACTCCCATGTCAGCACTCCTCGTGGCTAGGCTTCAATCTGCCCTTCCCTGTTAAAGAGTTAAGAAACTTCACAGTGCCAGACGTAAGTTCCGTGTGCCTTCTCTGGAGAAAGCCCTCTCACCTGTGAGTACCATGCTGCGATACTTAGAGCATTCATTTCTACAACATGGGTCTTCCCACCTTTATCTTGCTATTGAAACAATCAGGTGGGGTTTGTGTTTCTCCACATTTCCTCCCCCCAAATGGGACTCACATGAAGACAAAAAATAATTTTCAGCAAATTAATTCTCTATGACAATGTAGTATCTGAAGTATTTTTTGGCTCATGGTTGATTTGTGCTTTGAGCAATTATCTGACAATGGGATGAACATAAATTTGGGGAATTTGGATAATTTTGGAGAGGGAGATAATGAAAACTATGGAATTAAGTATCTACTTGAAAAAAATTAAACCAACATTAAATTTGACTAGTCTGTATTATCACATGACTACTTTGGCTTGGAGGCTCCGTGCTGGAGAGATTTTCCTCAGGAAAATCACATGTTGAGTCTTACCCATGTTTGATTAAATTTATGTTTAAAGGAAATTTTGGGCTTTAGACTTGAGAGATGACCTTAGAACCAGTTAAGGTTTCAGAATCAGCAGGGATAGAAGGAATAAATGTAGATTTCCTACACGTAGGACGAAGTGGGCAGCTGAGGTGGAATAATCATATACTCAAATGTTTATTGGTGAGCTTTCTAAAGTCCCAGGGGCATTTCACAGGCTGTAGCTCATGAGCAATAGTGAATCCATGAGAGGAGTGAGGAAGAGACATGAAAGATGAGCTCACCCTATCCAGAGGTAGAACCCAGCAAGAAGTTGTTCTTAAAGAACCAAGAAGACTCCACCAAAAACCTAGTCAGTCACCTGATTTGGACCTCCATGCACCCCAGAACTCAGTAAGTATTTGAGGCTGAAGCAACAGGTCTGTGTCATGTGTTATTGACAATGGCCAAAATATTCATATAAAAATCACAGTGGGTGGCCAGTCTGAGAAGCCCCAGTGGTGCCTGCTGCTGTCCTGCAGGTACACTTTGGTTGGAAGACTCTACAGCGCTCCATGATTTCCCGCAAGGCTTGAGGAAAATTCCAGCTAGAGTTTTCACAACATCAGCCTCTTTGTTAATAAAGGATTTAATTTTAACTAATGCTGAGTACTTTGAATATGAAAGTGTCAGTGTGTTTCTTTTAAAAATAGTTTCTTCCATGCTGAAAACAGAATCTTATTTATAGAGTGCCTTGTGTGGTCTTACTGCTCTTGTGAACCCTGCTATTAGGTTCTGATAACCTGCAATGGGGGCCCTTAGCTGGTCAGTCTGCCCCCTCACTCTCTGTATGGCTGAAGCTGGAAGCCAAAGAGTTCTGCCATTTTGATTGCCCCTTTGTCTTGAAATGGGTCTCATGGCTGAGATTCTCCTCTACTTAATCACAGTGTAAAGCTCACAAACTGAGTTCTCCTTCAGTCACCAACTGGAGACTAATTTAGACTCTAGGGTTCCTTCTTTGACACTGGAATTCAGTATAAAATGAGTATCTTATCTGTTAAAAGTTGGAAAATGTTTGGCATAATGTAAATGCCTCTCTGCTTAACTTTAAAATCTATGCCTTGTGTGTCCAGGACAAGTGAATTGCTTAAGTATGTCAACATAGAGGATAGTTAAAGAGCAGCTGAAGTGGAAACTTCTAACCAAAGCCGGTGACATTGGGTAAACTGTTTTAGAGAGTCTGAAGCACTTTCTAGTCTACTAATCTGACTGAATCTGGAGCCTAGGAAATAGAGCAGATTCTTAATGAGAGGAAATGTTGTGTCCACTGCTCATTACCAAAGGCCACTGGTGACCACCACCTGACCTTGGTTATGTTTCAAAATCACAGGGACGTTGGACATTGGATTCCCAGAGAAATGTTCTAATCTCTGGCTTCCATCAGAATCTGAACAGCATCACCTGACATAAGTAAACACACACATGCACATACAATTCTAATCTAAGTCTGTGACTGCTTCTTAAAGTTTCACTTCCCTTTTGGTGAGTTCCGCCTCCCACATGGGATTCAAGCTGCTGGGATATTAGTCATGGGGAATGGGGGAGCCCTTGTCTCAATTACAGAGAGAGCTGATCTGATTGTAGGGTCGTAGGAGTTTTCAACTTCTGAAAATAAGGGCTACAGCTGGTGTGAAGTTCCCAGCCTCACTGTCTGCTCTCAGATGTTATTAAATTGAGTGTGGGATGGAAGGTCCTTTCTTCAGACTAATTCCTCCAGTGAGCAGTGAAATACCTAAGCTTTTTATCATAGGAAGGGGCAATTGACTCAGTGACAAATAGATACTCTGGAAGAGAGCTATTCAGAAGTCAGGCACATAAATCTTAGCAACAACTTAGAGGATGGAGCGTTTCCTCAGTGGGCAGATATTTACTGGATGGGATCAGATGCAGAAAGCAGATCAGTCAACCTTTTCTCCATTAAACCCACCTAGTGTATAGCTGAGAATCGATAGGAAAACAGAAATAAATGTCGGAGTCACTTAGTGTTTCTTCTGAAAGCAAACAATTTCCTAGAGAAATTTCTTAATAATCTTTATGAAGCAGTGTATCAGGAATGATTGGTTCTCAAGTGCAGCAAAGAGCCTTCTGGTCATTAAAAAACGATCCAGGTAGGTAAGTGTGACTTTGTATTAGCATAAGATAAAACTCCAAGGATAATACCACAAAGATCACCACAGGAACCTAAAGGAAGCTGCCTCCAAAGCAGGCCATGCTCTCACCTTTCCTGGGGAACAGAAAGGTAAAGTTTCAGTCTCTGTTCTGGGGGACCACTGAGAAAGAGTGTGTGCACCTGTGCATGTGCTCCTACTCTTGTTCTTCTGATTGAAATGGCGGATTGTTAGCCTGAGGTATTCTAAACAAATGCGCATGCACAGGTAAAGGGAAATGAGACTTCGACATTCCCACTTCATCAATGACTTATGTTCTCCGTATTTGGGGGCGGGAAGGGGGCAGCGGGTATAGACATACAATTCCGAGGGTGTGAAGCTTGGTTTCTCTGCTTTTTAAGTGGGCAAATGAAATATATTTCCAACTCTTAAAATATTTTATTATTTCCAGAAAGAAAAAACCCTATGTGTTATTTTATGCTCATGTGGTGACATAATTTAAAACAAATGAATCCAAACATAATTTCACTTTGGCATGAACAGTGGACAGTGTGCCTGAAGCCCAGATATGCACAGTTCTAAGTTCTGCAAAGGGTGGCAATGTGCTTCTGTGATTCATGCTGGAGAAGAAACGAAAGCCACTTAGAGACTGATCAAAGAAACTCGTGCGAAGGAAACAGAACGGAAATATTGTTCACAGAGAGTGGAAGCGATGGGAAGTCTTTTTTAAAAAGGAAGACAGTATCATGGTGTTGTGCCTTTCCTGTAACCCCACCAGGCTCATGTAAGATATGAACAACACCTACTGGAGAATCAGCTTCCACAAGCAAAATTAACCAAGGACTTTTGTTTGTGACCCAGTATCAGGGACAGCATCCTCTGAGGCAGACTGCAGGGCATATGTAGTTTTGGGACCAGCTTCCTCTGATCTTGGTATTAAAGTGTCAGAGTACAGACACATGTTTAATTGATTTACTCTCTGCTAAAATGCCAAATACATTATATTCTCAATGAAAAACTCATGCAAGATTTATATAGGTACTACCTGATTTTGGAGTTTAATATGTTGTTTTGTGAGTAAAATGGAAACCCACCCATACTTGTGTACCAACCTGTGGTATAAATCATTGGTAATTACCTTCGCTACCTGCTCTTTTCCTGAATAGGGTTCTGCCATGCCAAGTAGTTAGTCATGAGACCAGTGTCTTAATCTTGGTGCCCCACACTCTACACACACACACACACACACACATACACACACATACCCCCACATATACACACATATGTACACATGTACACACATTCATATACCCCCACATGCACAAACACATACTCATACATGCTTACACATATGCACATGCACACACACATATGCATGCACACATGCACACACACATATGCACACAAACATGCACACACATATCCCCCACGTGCACACACATATCCACACATGTACACACACACACACACACACACACACACACACACACACACTGCTCTCTTCCTAGGATTCTGCTAGGCTTACCTACTTCCTTTTTTTCTGGTTTGCCACTATTACTGAGGTAGCTCTCCTGGGTAGGAATTCCTAGCTTTCTCTTTGTGTCTCTAATCTCACCTCTGCTCAGTGTCTGGTGTAGTTCACTGTTGTGCTGCCTTCATACCTTACAGTATTTCAGTGCTTTTTTTCTTAGAACCAGAGCACTCTACAATGACAAAGGACAAAGATGCACAGACTTCCACTTTCTCCACCCAGCTGCTCCTGCTTACCATCTACCAGTGATTCAAACAACACACTTACCAAAATTTGCTGACTGCTAAGTGTCCCTTGTGAACTGCCTCTCAAACATTTCAAACATTACACAAGACTCCATCTTTCCAGACAAAACGGAAATACCAGTGTATCACCCTGTGGTCCACGGACCGGGTGGATTTATATTGAGCCACTGGTTGTTCCCGGAAATGAAATGTTACTTAACTATGTATTTTACAAAATGTCTATGCATTCTACACCTCAGATTTCTTTAAATGCTTATGCCTCTGAGTATGTGTGCAAAAAACATAAATATAAACCTAGGTTTCTACACTTAAGAAATTGTAATGAAAGCAATGTTATCTATATAGTGTTAATTATATCATGACAGGAGTCACAGAATTAATGGACTTTGGGATACAGTATAGCATTAAAATTGTTTTCTTTCTTTGTTTTAGGTGGGAGAATATATTTGGTATAAATCTATCTCCTTTTGTTTCATTCTGGTTCTTAGCCTTCATCCTTTATCTGGGGTAGGAGAAGCAGTGCATCCTGCATCCTGGGAAGGAATCAATGCATCCTGCATCCTGCATCCTGGGCAGGAAGCAGTCCATCCTGCATCCTGGGCAGGAAGTTCATCCTGCATCCTGGGTAGGAAGTGTATCCTGCATCCTAGGCAGGAAGTACATCCTGCATCCTGGTCAGAAAAAGGTTCATCCTGCATCCTGGGCAGGAAGTGCATCCTGCATCCTGGTCAGAAAAAGGCTCATCCTGCATCCTGTGCAGGAAATGCATCCTGTATCCTGGGCAGGAAGCAGTGCATCCTGCATCTTGTGCAGGAAATTGATCCTGCATCCTGTGCAGGAAGTTCATTCTGCATCCTGTATAGGAAGCAGTGCATCCTGCATCCTGGGAAGGAATCATTACCTGCCCAAGTAAGAAACCCAGGTTCAGTTTTGTGTTTTCAGTCAGAGTCAGTCCCAAACCTGCCATGTTTAATCTGCTGTTTCAGAGTTATCCATACAGTTTATGTATTTATCCCCCAGAGCATGGAGGCTGGGTTCCTTATGGGTTAGACTGCAGTAAAATTTGAACATGTCAAGAGGAGGATCAGACTTACAGAGCTGTGAGTGATGAACACTTAACACAGCGAGCTCCTTCGAAGGCTGTGAGCAGCTTCTCGGAGGACATCACCGAAGATCAATACTATTAAATCACACATTTTCCCATTGTTTGACTTCCCAAATCCCAGGCAGAGACCCTATTGATTTTATTTGACAGTTTCCCCCCCTGCTGTTTGTTTCTTGTGCTTTCTCTAGCCAGTGGGTGTTGATCAAAGAGTGACTTTTATCTTACTTTGCAGAAACTGTTCAGCCCAGAGCTGCTTTGGTGGCTGTCACTCAGTGGAGGCGACAGGCCTCCTGGGCAAATGTGCTGGCTCTCAGCTCCTTCTCCAAGAAAAAAGGCCTTCCTCACTCATAAGTGCCTACATAAATTAGTTTAGAAAAGCTCTGTTTTGAGACAGAGGTCCAGGGACACATTTTATCAATCAATAGAAAAATAGAATCATGGATGTAACCCTTCAGACTTATATAATAAAATTTATCCATGACACAGGGAGGGAGAAAACTATATTAGGCACATTAAATACCATTATGATAACATGAGAATATGGTGTCAGAGAACTTGAGAGACATGTGGTCATTATCATTTGGTTTGCTAGTTAAGATGAACTTGGCAAGATAAAATAATATCGATTTATTTAATGGATTTGTTGTATAATCCATGGGAGAGCAGATCTTTGATGGAATTATAAAATATTGTAGCAATTCTAGCCCTCCAAATATTGGCCTTGTCAGATGCAATGAGAGTTCAAGTACTTCATAAAACCCAGAAGGAAACACCCTGAGAGCAAGGTTTGGTCTTTTTTGTTATGTGCAAGGTAGGCCAGGAAATGAATTTTTACAAATATAGGACTGTGTCTTCAGATGTGCAGAGATTCCTGGTTCCCTGTGTTGTACACAGCCGACTGCAGCGCCAGAAGCATATAGAGACCAGGGACCTGGAGGCTTCAGCCAGTGAAACTATTGATAAGGCAGGTATATAAAGGAATTTGCTTTTCAGACAACACTGTCCTTGATGTACAGAAAGATAGACGATTTGTATTTTACTGGCTAGACAGATCAACAAGATGAAGGCAGTCCCTCAATGTTCATGTCCCCACCCATTTGGCTTCAAATGCATGCTCATTTATCTGAAATCTCATAAGCAAACCGAGACTTTTTTTAAATAAAGTTCTTTGTTTGGTAATATGAAGGATTCATCTCTCTTTATAAAAAAATTCAGATCTATAAAATCATATGCCATCAAACTCACTGATGCACCCTCTGAGGTGCCCAAGCACCAGGATTCAACAAGACAGTTATCCAAATACCAGGATTCGACAAGAGAGCTGTCCCGACAGGGCATATGCAGCCTTCACTGCCACTCTGATGTACAAGTAAAGTCATACTATAAAGTCCATGAGCAGATATGTTTAGGTTTGGATAAAGGTATTAAAACCAAACACTACTTGTCTGCAGTTTTGTATAGACAGTGACTCACATCCGATAAGTTCCTTAATGGTGGCTAACAGCTTGAGCCCGGGACACACCAGAGTCGAGTATGCATTCTGACTTACAGGGACAGCTGCTGCCCTTAGGAAAATTACATGCTAAAAGCTTCAGGTTCTTTAGCCTAGAAACAAATAATATCTATTTTACAGGTATATTTAAAGTTCAAGAAATGAATATAAGTTGACCAGGGAAGTACTAAACCAAAAGTCTGGTAAAGTAGACTACTCTTGATTCTAGGTTTCCTGGTGGAAGTCGGGGAGATCAGGAAATGGATTATAAAAGTTAACAAATGTGCTTTCTGGTGTTATTTCTTAGTCACTGACTTTGAAGGAAGCAATGTGAAAACTAGGGATCTTAAACCCAAGCAGAAATGAAGTAGATCCCTTAAAGTGGAAGTAACATCTGTGGTTATGTCTCTGGAAGGATTTGCTCAGGTCTGAATGCTTGGTAAGGAAGCACAAGGGTCTTCTTTACCACAGTCACAGACCCACGTAACTATAGTTACAGACTCTTCCAGCATAGTTCCAGAACTTTCTGGCCTCTCTCTAGACTAGCCTCTGCTCTGGGATGCTGACACCTGCCTCCATCTAGGAACCTAATTTCCCCTTTTTTCCTAGAATTTGCCACAGCTATAACTTCAGTATCACCTTTTCTGTGGTACATTTCAGATGTGTGAATGCTTGGAGATATAAATAAAATAAAAATGCTTCAATAATGAGTGTGAAAACCCATCTTCAAGAAAGCTGACTTTGAAGGACAATCTGAATTGCATCGTAATCCTGCTTAATGTTTAGTCTAGACACCATGATTAAGGATGATTATGTCAGGGTCTTAACAAGCTCAACATGTGTCCTTCAATTTTGTGGGTTTGTAGAAATCACACTCTATTCAACCCCCTCACATCTGATTACCTCCATCTGTAGGAAGGAATCCCAGAGAGCACAATTTATAAACTGAAGCCCAGTGAGGGTTGAGATAGGATTCTGTTACCAAACTACCCCTGCTAGAGTTCCATGTCATCTTGAAAGTTTCAGTTGTCATATGTACATAGATCTGTCATAGATCATGGAGGAAATCTTCCAGACTATCAACATGACTTTAAAGTCCAAACAGTGAAACTTATCTTTTTTCATGTATAAGAGCCAATTGTATTTGGTTGAGAATTTGTCTTAGAGCGAGCAAGTCTGCTTGTAACTGCACATACCTATCCCCATCAGTGCGAGGATGGCTGGAGATACTTCCCCTGGTTTCTAACTGTGGCAGACAGCTTTATTACTCTCTTCTAGTTAGCATTTTGAAGTGTTGAGGGAAGTAATGACTACACCAAGGAGTGTATATACAAAAGTAATAAGTCTTGTCTTTGGAAGACTGAACCTCCCATCACAGGCGGGTGGAGAGTCATCTAGGCAGCACACTGACAGATGAGAACCAGTGATACCACAGGGAGATGAGTTGGGAGCAAAGTCCCCACTTTATTGAAAACAATGATCCTTTCAGTGGATCAAGTTTAGTTCCCCCAGTTCATGTGCCTTTACAAACTTTGGAACTCCAGCTCTAGGGACCCTGAGACCCTAATAAACTTACTGGCTCACTAAGCAAGACTTGGGTGGACACTTTTCTATTGTCTGTTCACACCTCCTTAAAAAGACTCATAAAGCAATGAACCTAGAACACTCAAATATTTTTCCTGCCTCAAATAATTACAAATGTGACTGTCACCACAATACCATATATAGCATGTTTCACATAGCAACTACCTACCTTATATCTTGAAGCTCAGTTAAAATATAATCCCTCAGAGTTGCCCCACGCAGGGTCTTTAGTTAATGTGTAGGTATGTCTTCTATATTATCTGCATCTTAAACATTGTAAATTCTTTGAAAACACTGGCTGGTTTTTAGTCTTAGCATTGTGCTCCTCTTCTCTGTTGTGTGAGGCATGTGTCCAGTAAAAGACGTTTTAAGAAAGTAGATGTTGCTTAAGCGTCTATAACATAAACCCTGTATGATGATTTGATTCTTTAAACTTGAGCTGTCATTGTCACAAAACCTGCAAATGGAGATCTTTGCATTTATATTTGTATTAGGATGAAATCAACTCTCTCTACTTTTTAATATGTGAGAGGCATCTGAGAACAATATTCACAAGCAACAGGAGTTACTGATCACTCCTGACAGCTCAGGAGCATCAGGAATTGTCTGGAAGGTGGTGACTGGCAGAGCACATTAGTCATCCACAGTTTCTCTTTCTTTATGTCTGAATATTTTGCTATCCAGGAATTTGCTGTAAAAATTGTCAGACTGTTAAGCCTATCACATTTTAATACAGTAATCTACTGGGCAACCACAGGATTTAGGTTTATGTGTTAAATAGGTAGAATTGTTTGTACAGCTCTAAATTGAAACAGTGCTCCAAATATGTATCAGACCTGCACTGAGTTACAAGTAGAAGTCTGAAATAACACTTTAATTTTCAGCTGTATGATTAAAATACATAATTATTCCTTATTATGCAAGAAGGAAAAACAGGAAAGAATCCCATACCTCTTCACAGAGGCTATTGCTGGATGGTCTTTCCTTTACCAGTACTGGCTACTTTTTTTGCCCTGGGATTTAATTAAATTTTCTTCTCAGGCTGATCCTCCGAGACAACTTCTCATTTGAGAGTTCTGTAGATTCATTGACTAATTCATTGTCTAGATAACAATGTTATGGTGCTGTCTGGGAAGGATCCATCTTCAGAGCTTCAATCCAGACAAGAGATAAGCCCCGACACCAGATGGCATGCAAGCCTACTATAGAAAGAAATGTTTAAAGACTTCACTGAGAGCAAGGGTAGAAACTGTAGAAAAGAGTTTTAATGAACCCATGGTCTTTGCATTGGTTCCAAGACATTAATATGACTTGTTACTGATTGGTAACTTTATGAAGGAGTTTTCTCTGCAAACTCCTGAGGCTTGTGATGAATTACAGACAGTTACACATACATGGCTGCCCTCTACCATCCCCATTCAACTCATCCACTTACCCACACACAATACCTCACACCATCTCCATCGATCCTATTCTTCATCCTCACACACACACATCTACACACATACACACCAGATATGGGAAATCTAGAATTTTAGGTCATAGTATCTCAAGCCGGATTTGCATACAAACATTGTGTGCAGTCCTTGTTATGTGTTAACTTCCTTGTCTGTTCTGATAAAATTAGCCTTTCCCCACCTCAAAAAACGTTTTATTTTGTTTGGAGATGTTTCACTAAAATTGATCCTTTTGAGAAAAAAAATCACTTTGCAACAATTGCAAAGAAGGTGGGGAAAGCTGTTTTATGGCAGAAAATGCTCTCTGTAACATCCCTCAATGTTTTAGCTGAAATTGTGTTGTATAGTCGACTAGTGTTAGATAATCTACTGATGGTGATGGCACAGATTTGTGCTATGCCCTGCACTGACTCTGCCTGTGATACCTGTACCATTCTTTATGCTAGCTGTGTCTAGGATGCTCAGGGATTTCTTTTGTCATCAACGTATACACTTTCCTCCACTATTCTACAATACAGAATATAGATGGGAAAATACTGTCAATAAAAATGAAAACAAAACCAAAACCCAAAGAAACAAACCTCTGTCTCCCTCTTCCAGCCTGGCATTTCTGTTCTTTCCTTCTCTTTGTTCACAGGTCATTGGACTCTGAATGGTTGATTTTAACTTTTATTTCACAAGTCACTCTGGGCTGTGCACAGTAAACATTCTGCCCTCTAATTTCTACTCAGAAAGACAAAATTCTAGATAATACTTCACCAGCTTCTAAGTGAAACTGCCACTTTACATTGATCTACTCTATCATGGAAGAACACAATATATCATGGTCGGTATTGCTCCTCAAGTAGCTTTAAGAGAAAACAAAATATAATAGAAGTGTTACCAATAAGGATTACTATCAGAAATTCTTAGTTGTCCCTATTTATTTATGTTGCAGTGGTAAAATATGCCAAAAAGCAGCAACTTAGAGAAAGAGATGATTAGTTACACCTTGAAATTACAGGTTGAAATCCATCATGGTGGGTAAGTCAAGGCAGAGACTTCAGACAGCTGGTCATATTCCATCCTCAGTCAATAGCAGAGTGAAATAAATGCATGCATAGCTGCCTGGTTGCTCACCTGCGCTCAGCTTTAGTCTTTTATACCTTTCAGGACACCTTTCTAGGTAATGGTGCTGCCCACAGTAGGCTTGGTATTCCTATGCCAAGTAACAAAACCACCCATGGGCAAACCCAATATAGACATTCATTTATTGAGACTCCCTTACAAAATGAGTCTAGGCTGTATCAGGTTGGCAAAAATAGCAAAATTTAACAAGTCAATTCTGATTTAGACATACCTGCCTAAGGTCTACACATACAGTTACTAAGGGCATGTATTACAATATTGGACTATTGGTGAGAAGACTAGAAAATGCTTAATTCTTTACTGTAAATTTGCCATAATCTTGTTTTCCAATCCAGGACATAGAGGGGAGACATTACCTCTGATGTCTCTTTCTTTTTATTGCCCTGCCTCTTTCAGATGTGCACAAAATCAAATTTCACAAGAAGAGAAGAGAAGAATAAAAAGAAAGGAAAATGAAAGAACAGAAACGAGTCTTTTGTAAGATGCTCGATGGGTTTGTTTTCTTGTTTCATGTGGATAAGCAGTTTTTTTCTGAGAATGGGGGATTATTTTTATATCAATTCATTGTATCATCAGGCCCATTGTTTGGTCTTATATATGTGTTAAAATACTAAAATTTTCTTGCTTTCTCTATTCAGATAGCAGGCATTAACAGTTCTGAATACAAACAACCCCCAATAACCAGAGGGAAGTGGCAGAGGCTTTGCAGAGAGAGCAAGTTAAGATTATAAAGAAAGTCTCAGAACAAAGAGGTAATTCTAACTGCATCTATGAATTATTGGTGTGCAATCTTATGGTAAAAGTTTAACTTGGCATCATTATGCAGATTCATTCTTTATATAATTATCCATTATGCAAAGCCATTATGGAAATCCACAGAAGCCGCACATCCAGGGCTACTCCACAATGGAGCTGGAGCTGCAGCCTGCAATCTGAAGATCTAGTGTTGGTGAATTATCGTCAGCATAAATTGTTGGTTTTACTGATTTTTTTTCCTTTTCAACATCAAAGAGCAAAGTGCAGTGTCAGGATTGCAAACGTGAAATGGTGTTTGGACGACAGGCTGCAGCCTTCCAGGAGCACAGGCTCCATAAAGTGCAGTATGCATGGTGCATGTGCAGAACCCCAAAACCACTAATGGGAACTAACAATTCTGGTTTGTGTCTGTGGTGACTTGTGATAATCCCACAATTATTTAAACAATAGGTTCCCACAGTGTCTCCTTTTTTTTTTTTTTTTTAAGGAATAACTTTCTTTTCTTTTTTTTAACAGTCATCCTTTTTTTTTTTTTTTCTGATAGTTAGTTATTAACACTTTCTGTGTTTGGGTTTTATATTGTATACATTTGGAAGCTGATGTGGGATAAACTTGAAAAGATACTGGGCAGGTGTCTTTTGGAGTGGGAGTCAACAAACCATTTCTTTTTTAAAGATTGAATTTACTTTTTTTACAATGAGTGGATGTGTATTGCTTTGTGAGGGTATTGGCTGTAGTATCCACAGAGGCCAGAAGTGCTGGATCACCTGGTAGTTGTGATCCTCCTGCCTTAGTGTTGAGAACAAAACTCAGAACCGTCTCAAGGACAGCATAGGTCGCTAAGTGCCAAGCCATCTATCTTTCAGCCAACAGTAATTTCTGAAAGGTTCAGACAGTAAAGTGCTCAGGTTTCCTCAGTGTTCCATGCCACCTCAGTAGACACAAAGAAGTCACAGCCATCAGGTAGGGAACAAGCTTCATCTTAACAAGAGGAAGGGAGCAGGGGACAGGATAAGAGATCCACCATCTCATATGCACTGGACTTCAATAATGCTTCATCCAGAAACTGCTCTCAAGTGTCCTTCAGCCTCTCAGCTTACACAACCCACCATAGTTTCATCTGATTTTTTTTCTTTATAATTTAACTTAGACTGTTCCCAAGCCAATAGCAACCTCGGCAGTAAACACTAACGATGACATAGCTGTTCAATTTTTAAAAGTCCTGTATATCACTACAAAGGAATCCCAGACATTTCCCTGAGGTTCTTCTTCTATGTCTCTCTGAACAGAAAATAATGATTGGACTTTGTTTCTTTCCTAACTGAAGCTCCACAGTGGAATGAAGAGCAACATCAAAATATCCTCCGACAAGTAAGACTAAATAAATTTGTCCCCAACTGACCCATCAGAAAGGAATAGATGTAAGCAGTCTTCCATATGGACCTATCAAGAAAGAACCTTAAATATCGGGAAAGATGAAAAATGTTATCACTAAAATGTTAAGTAAGTCCAAAATGCTTCTCTTCTCTTGAGCTTCCAACATTTTATACGGAGTAAAGAAGTGAGGGTTTAGCGGTTTTCATGACAGAGGCGGTTTTCATGGACATACAGGAAACATCTGAAAGAAGCATGTTTTAAGTAATGTGCATTTTACTCCTGACTGGCCAGCCACAGTGCATGAGTTTTAGATTTACAAATCAATTTAGAACCAAAAAAAAAAAAAAAAAAAGAAAATACAAGAAACATAGCCATAGGTACAAATCTAAGAAAGGAAGACAAAATAAAACAGAGGGAAAAAAGAGCTAAGAAATACACCAAAGTCAAACAGATGTAAGCTGTAACAAAGCAATAATCTTACTAAATGGGAATGTTCCAAATTCACCAATCAAAGTTCAATAACTGGCAGAGTGGTCTCAAAGATAATGAATACACTGGTTTAACTGTTGCTATGGCTACATGTTTGTCAACTTGACACAAGCTACAGTTGTTTGAAAGGAGAGACCTTATTGAGAAAATGCCAGCTGTATGATGTTTTCTTAATCAGTGAGTAAACAGGGCCATCTCATTGTGGGATGGACCACCCCTGGGCTGGTTGTCCTGGATTCTAAAAGAAAACATGGAGAGCAAGTCAGCAAGTACCAGCCCTCTATATCTGTGCATCACCTGCTATGAGCTTCCTACCATGTTTGAGTTCCCTTCTTGACTTCTATCAGTGATGAACAATGATGTGGAAGTATACATCAAATAAAACCTTTCCTCCCCAAGTTGCTTTGGTCATGGTACTTCACAGCAATAGAAACCCTAACCAGGTCAACTGTAGGCTGACTGCAAAAGATTTACTTAAATTACCATGTACAGACTAAAAAATAAAATAAGATAAAATAGACACAATTTTTGTAGATATGTTTTTATGTGAAATAAATGATAAAAATGCAAATATTCTGTAATATATGGTTAAAACCAAACCTGGAGGTCATGATTTAGCTGGACAGGCGGCTGAGCATACTGCTAGCATACTCCTTCCCAGAACCAAGATTACAGCTGAATGGATTGTATGTATGAATGTATGTATGAATGTATGTATATATGTATGTATGTATGTATGTATGTATGTATGTATGTATGTATGTATGTATGTATGGCTTTCTGTGAGTTTAGGGGATCCCAACCTACATTTTCATGTTTGTACAGCAAGCATATCACTCACTGACACATGTCCCCAAACTCAAAGTCATTTTTGAGTTTGTAATCTCATTTGGGTGAACCTATATGAATTATATCCAAGAGTCACCCATTGGCTTCTCAACTGTAGGAAGCTGAAGGGAAGTTCTGAGTGGCCCAAACTATAAACTCAACTCAGTAGTACATTAGCCATCAACTCCACAGAATGCTTTCTTTGGTCATGACTTCTTTCTGCTGCTCTGAACTGTTTCACTGGATACTGGAAAACAGGTGCAAGCATTGGATATCGGGTGCAAGCATCATCAACAGTTTGTATATGAAGCCGGAAGAAACTCACTAGTGATGTTCAGAGGAAATACTGGTTCTCAGGCCCAGTGTTAGTGAGATCACAGTGCATAGTCTTTAGCTCTATGCTCCATATGCAAGGCAAGATGCCCGAATTACTAGAAAATGTACAGAAACCTCAAAGCTTGTATTAAGTGTTTTGAAAAACCCTTGAAAATTCTCCAGGAGTTAAGGACTTAGCCAGAGACTGGAAGCTGTCACATTCTACACAAGTCAACATCAAAGTGTCTACAGGGTTAAAAACTGTTTTCTCATATTTTCTTTGACATCACAAAATAGTTTTTTTTTTTCCTGGTAATTCTACAAATGCTTAATAGAACACACACACACACACACACACACACACACACACACACACATGCCCTTAGATCCTCTTTAGGGCTGTTCTATAAAATGAATAAAATGCTTTTCTCTCCTTTCTTCCTTTTCTCTTTTCTAATCCTGCCCCATCTCTCTTTTCCCTTTCTCTCCTCTTTTCTCTCTTTTTTTGCTCTCTCCCCGTCTTCCTTTCTTTCTTCTTCCTTTCTTGTTTTCCTACCTTTTTTCTCTTCAGTTTGTTTATTTGTTTTCTTTTTAGTGAAAAAAAAGTAAATGTTGGTTTGTGTTGCTTTCTTCCACCTCTTCCTCCCTCAATCTTCTTGACTTCCAATTCCACTTGTGCCCTACCTACCCAGGGTTCTGTTCATTCATTGTCCTACAGTAATTTATGTTCTTGTGTTCTACTAGTGCTTCAGAGAAAGTCACCTGAATAGTTTGTCCTCTCATTATTTTATCATAGCAGATCAATGGCACCCCACGTGCATCCTGTCAGTTGGAGGTAAGAGGTTGAATCCCAAGTTTAGCCAGGACAAATGCAGTAACAGCCCAGCACTTTGTGATGCCATGCCACACAGACATGCTCAGTATTAGGGGACTATATCTTATAAGGTCATATACACTGACAGATACACCCCTTGCTGGCTACGTTAAAAACAATTTGAACATCTGAATGATTAAACAGCAGTGAATTCTGCACAAACGTGAACATTTTTCAAAAAGTCACTAATCCACCAACAAAAGTAGTTTGATAGATAAATAAAAAATTGGATAACATCAGTTTCATGCTTGCAGCATACTATAGGGACTAACAGGTATGAGGGTTGCTATTGCTGGAGCTACAATCAGCTCTATCAGGAGAGGAGAGTATGTGTGATAAAGAATTTACAGTGATGTCATCCAGGAAGACTGACAAAAGAAGACAACGGCCTGTACTGCTATGAATTCTCTCCCTGCTGCTTATTGGAAGTATAGGGTGAGGGAAGAAAGTTAGAATCCATAGAGTGCAGAAATCAACTAGCACTCTGGTTAGGAAATGAAAGCCACCAATGAGGAAGAGGTGGATGTCATGTGCTTCTGAAAGAGAGCTTGAAAAAGAATCTTGTTAGTTTCTGATGGCTGAAGCTTTCCTAGAGCCTGGGAAACAGGATATAACTCGGAAGTACAAACATTCTAATTTTTTGAACAAGGGAACATTGTTGAAACTGTCAGAGCTCTAACAAAGCCTGAAGAATCTGCCTTCAAAGGAGAGGGCCTAACCTTGACCTGGAGCTAAAAACAGTGTGTAGCTCTGACTCCTGTGTATGAGGAAAACATTTGCCCCAGAGCATAGTGCTATACCAGGGGCAAAATACAGCCTAAGTTCAGTGACAGATGCAAGATTCAGTGTTAAATTTCCTGGGTTGAATAGCATTGAAACTCATTATGTAGACCAGGCTAGCTTTGATTTTATGAACATCCTCCTGGTTCAGTCTCCCAATTGCTAGAAATGTAGGCATGCAACACCACATATGGCTTGAAGACCCTTGAGATTTTGTAAATTATCAACACACAGTGAAATATCTAGATATAAAGAAAATCAAGAAATATTCTCAAGTTATCTTATGAAAAACACACACACCTTGACATTGTGAGAGTTCAGTATGGGAGAGTTGAGTATGCTATGCTGCAGAAATGATACAAGCTCAGGGAAATTATGCATGAAAGTGGATCTTTCTCTAAGCATGAGATAAGTATACATTCTCATGGGACAGGTCCAGGGCAACCATACTGCTGAGCTATGATGCTGGGTACAATAAGTGCACCTGGATGTATGATGTGCACTTCCTATGATGGATACAACAGAATGTGACCCCCTCAGAGGTTGTAAGTTAGCTTTTTATCAACTTGACAGGAGCTAATTCATGTATTAAAAGAAAATGCACATTGAGGACAATTGCCACCTCAGATAGGGCTGTATGCATATGTATGGGGCATTGTCAATAATGATGATTGATATGGAAAGACCCAGCCTCTGTGAGTGGCTTACAGCTGAGCAGGTATTCCTGGGGTATATTTAAAAAATAGACTAAGATGAGGAACAATCCAGTAAGCAGTGTTCTTACATGTTTTCTGCTCCAGTTCCTCCCTCCAAATTCCTGACCTGAGTTCATGACTTGACTTCACTCAGATGGGATTATGATCCAAACAAACCCTCTCCAATTGCTTTTGGCCATTGTGCTCATCTTGGTAAAAGAAAGCACACAGGCTACGCAGGTTTCAGAGAAATAAACCATGGTTTCAAAGAGTTAAGGAATTAATCGTTCTGCAATCCCAGAGAAGCACACACTCAGTTAAGATGGGGGTAGTACAAAGGAAAAACCTCCTCTCCCTCCAGTGATATTTGAGATATGAACATGTCAGGGCTTTACATGTCTGTGGATTAAGGAAGATCTAGGATAAGTTACTATCCTATGATTTGCAAGGACCTCCTCAAGTGATTGCAGATGAGGCACAAGAAACTGGTAAGCACATCATATGTTAACAGAACCCAGGCACAACTTCTACTGAGAGCACTAAACCTATTGAGGTGCTGACAACTATTTTCAGATATATAGTGGTCCATTACATAGCAAAGCAGAACATCAGATAATGCACGACATTGATGTTTCACTGGTAAGTGAAATTCACAATTTTACTCTCAAGTGTAAATATATAAGTTAATAGAATTATCAGGCATGGTTTATGAGGCAGCGTTTGAATGTAGACCCTTAGCACATTATAATTTGAAATTTATGAAAATATCCTCAGAGTCCAGCTATTCATAGATAATTATTAATGTTTATGCTAATTTTACTCATTTTCTTGTTACAGCAGAATCGGAAAAATGAATCTGTGCAGAGGTTTAATTTATAAACCCAATCTGTCTTCCTTCAGTTGTGATGCTATCTGTTTTCTTTATTCTAATAACTTCAGTAACCGGCATTCTCGTTATTTAATTAAACTAAAATATATCTAAGCACATAAAAAAGGCAAATGTGCAGGCAAGCAAGCACAGTGAAATGGGAGTGTTAAGCCCAAAATATTAATCTAAAATTATATGTAGATAGAAATTATGTGCTCCATTCTAGCAAAAGTTATAGTGCCATCAGATTTAATCCCCAGGGAGATGATGAAGAATCATTCGTACATTGAATATCACCTTATAATTCTCAAGGCACATTCAAGTCTATTATCTCGTTCAAGTTCCATCATCCCTAGGATGCTTATCTAGAAAAAGAATGCTGGTTACCCCGAGATGGGAGGAGTAAAGACAAGACATCCATAGCACAGTGCACAACGTACTAGCGTTGTTACATCGTGCTCTTAGGAAATGCAGAGAGAACAGACGCTGGGGTTCCACCGAGGAAAGTGCTGGCCCTGGTTTGTTAGTTAGCTCACTGCTTGAGAGTGTGTATGCTTCAAGCCATCACATACCTGATAAATACACATGACTCTGCCCATTCTCAAAACGTAAATAGAGATCATAGGTACCCAATTTTGGAAAGTCAAAAACACTTGAAGACAGCAGAAAGTCACTCAAGGATTGGATGATTCCAAGAATAAGTGTTTCAGTTTTGAAACCTGTCCACCTGATGCCTGGCCTCAGTCAGCCCCACTTCTGGCCTGTAGAAAGCCTGCCATGAGTTTGACATTCACATATCAGTTTTCTGAATTTTTTTTTGTCAAAGCTCTGGAGAGTGAGGTGTTGGCAGTCAATGGTACACTAACCTTTAGAATTGTTACATGAGCATAATGCAGACTGCATAAGTGTGTAATGCTGGTATATTGATTTCTCTCTCTTTAACAGCAATGCTTAGCAAACAGTGTGGGTGAGTCTCATTAGACCCTCTTCAGAAATGAGGCAGCTGGAAGAGACGTAAGGATGAGTGATATCAAATAAAGCATCAGCAGATGAGGAAGATGCTCTGAGTGTGCCCTTTACACCTACACAAAATGTTCCTTTCTGACTTTATTAACAACAGTCTCATTGCTCAGTATAGCTTTGTTGAAGTGTTTCTCTCCAAAGGAAAAGAAAATGACTTAAATAAAAATTTATTAACATAAAAATGTGGCAGGGCCCTAGACAATAAAATGATACTTTTACATTGTAGAAATGCTTAAGGCTACAGAATGAGAACTTTTCTTTCTTTATTTTAATGTATTCATTTGGAGTGGGGCTGTATGCATTGTGTCTGTGCAGGTGTATGCACCAGTGTACACCCTGAGCCCAGATCACAGGTGCCTGTGTAGGTGTATGAACCACAGTTCACGCTAAGCCCAGTGCACAAGTGTCACTGCAGGTGTGTGCACCAGTGTACATACTAATTCCAAAGGTGGACTTTGAGTTTCGCTCAATCACTGACTTACTCACTTCCTTGACACAGGGCCTTGAAGGAAATGTAAGGTCAGGCCAGGGGTCCGTGTGCCCAGAGTTCCTCCTGTTAGTCCATAATCATAAACTGCATATAAGGTTTGGCATTTGGAATGCAGACACTGGCCTGTTTGCATGGCAATTGTCACTAATTTGTTAAAGTTGACCTCAAATCTTCTGGAAGACGTGTACAACATAGTAGAATCCAGGAGTACCTAGAGATATGTCTCCAGTTATGTGACCAAATCCCTTGTCAGGAAAATTTAATTCTAAGGCCCAAGTCTTTGATTCTGCACAGCAGCTTTAAATCACACCTAGAAATATACAATTTGTATAATTTCATTCTCTCCTGACTACCTCAGCGGTGCATGTCGGCTACCAGCATGTGAATGTGGTTGAGTAAGTCCCTCACACAATTAAATGAACAGTTTATTCCCTTTATTAATAATTCCACCTGAGCCTTTTCTATTGATTTGTTGTTGCCCAAAATATTAAAATGAAAATAATCTTGCATAGGAATCAAGAAACCTTCTGACTGATGGCTTGGACTGTTCGTTTCTTCAGTTTTCTTGAGCCATGCTGTCGTTAGGCATAATCTCGTGAATGAGGAGGAAATTGAAGGGGTTCACTCACTTTCTCACCCAGTAATGCTGGAGGAAAACACTCACCTGATGGGGAGATATGCCTCCAGGAAATGGCAGGTTCTGGTTTTCCAGTGGCCAAACAAGTAAGGGTGACATTGGTTCCTTCATTGATGGTCATGTCATTTGAGATGTCGTATATTTTCGGTGGAACTGAAAAGGCAAAAACACTGTGGTGAGACTTAGCATTTATAAGAATTTGAGTATTGCAACTTCATGACATGCTAATGGAGAGGTTTGCTGATAGCCATTCTTCAGTTCTATGATCTTGTCTCCTGGAGAGTTCTGTAGAAACTCAGGCCTCTGATAAGCTTTTGGCCCATTGGTTAGATTTATATTGATAGTAAATATTTCAATATGAGTATAATATTTAATAATGAAGTTTCAATACCAACTATATTTGTACTTGTGAATAGACTCTGCTTCAAACATGGTTAAAGCAGACCCATTGTACCTGCCTGCTGACTTCTGCCCTTTATGGGACAGTGTGGGGAGGAAAAGGAGAGTTGATTAAATGTCATAGCATGTTGCTTCTATTTTTTATACTGAAGACAATGGGGCTGGGGAATGGAATCAGGGTTCTGGGGAGCAGGTGGTTTAATAAAGTCTGTGCTGGCAATAGGAAGAGCTCCCTGAAGCAGATCACATCACTGCACACCTGAGTACCATACTCTTGCACATGGTGGCTTTATCAGGGCAATGGGAAAACACACTGGCAGCTTCCTGATGCATTAGACTTGGTAGGACAGTGATGCCTCAGAGTCTTCGCTGAGATAGAGAGGCAGAAAGTGCATGGATACTCTATGGTCACAATTGGAATAGGTGAACCAGTGCACGCTGAGGGGTCAGAAAGGAACCTGGCATCCGTGTTTCTGTTCTAACTGGCCTGTGTGAAGCACATGTGTGATGCTGGGGTCCAACTTCAGAAGTGTTCTCAAACATCCTCATTCTGGAAGTTATGTCATCACTGCCAATGATGCTATCACTTTGAAAATGACATCATCAATCTGTCAATGATGTCATCACTTTAAAAATGATGTCATCACTCTTCCAATGATTACAGAACCTAGAAAATGATATTTTTGGGCTCCAGCCAGAAAGGCGGCTCGTACAGGCTGAGCTACTGAGACCTGGAACAGATCTTAGGAACTTCTGTTCCCACCCGGAGAGGACTTCAGGTCGCAGAGCAGAGCCTGGCCCAACCACCAGCCGGAAAGGCGGCTCCAGCCAGAAAGGCGGCTCGTACAGGCTGAGCAACTGGTGAGTGGGAGACTTAGGCTGCGGGGGAGCAGAGGGATCTCTGCGGAGTGCACACGGAAAGGGGACCCCCTGCCCTGACCTGCCCTGTCCTCCCCGATCCAGTAACCGTGAACAGATCTTAGGAACTTCTGTGCCCACCCGGAGACGACTTCAGGTCGCAGAGCAGAGCCTGGCCCAACCACCAGCCGGAAAGGCGGCTCATACAGGCTGAGCTACTGTGACCAGGAACAAATCTTAGGAACATCTGTTACCACCCGGAGGTGACTTCAGTACGCAGAGCAGAGCCTGGCCCAGCTGCCACCCGGAACCTGGGCTGCTGGGGAGTAGAGAGATCTCTGAGGAGTGCACACGGAAAGTGTACCAGGGACACAGACCAGATACAAGGGAAAGGCAAGAACATATCACTGACAACAAAATGGCAAGAGGAAAGAGAAAGAGTATATCCCAAGGAAACCAAGACAATCTAGCAACACCAGAACCCAGCTCTCCGATAGTAGCAAACATAGGAATTCCAAACACTCCAGAGAAAGAAGACACAGAACTGAAAACATGCCTCAAGACGCTGATAGAGTTACTTAAACAAGAAAGGGAGGAAAATCAAAAAGATTCAGAAGCTTTTAAAGAAGAAACAAGAAAAACACTCAAAGAACTCAAAGAACGAGACGAAAACAGAACCAAGGAAATAAAGGAATGGAAGAGGGAAATTAAAACAGAAATTGACACAATAAAAAAAGCACTAAAAGAGATAACCCTAGAGTCAGAACACCAAAAAAAGAAATCAGGAGTCACAGAAGCAAGCATTTCCAACAGATTACAAGAGATCGAGGAGAGAATCTCGGGGGCAGAAGACAACATTGCAAACATAGACAAAACAGCCAGAGAAGATGCAAAAAACAAAAAGCTCCTAACCCAAAATGTCCAGGAAATACAAGACACAATGAGAAGACCGAACCTAAGGATAATAGGAATAGAAGAGGGAGAAGAGTATCAACTAAGAGGCACAGTAAATATCTTCAACAAAATCATAGAAGAAAACTTCCCTACCCTCAAGAATGAGATGACCACGAGCATAAAAGAAGCCTTCAGAACTCCAAATAGGTTGGACCAGAAAAGAAATACCTCCCGACACATAATAGTAAAAACATCAAGTGCCCAAAGTAAAGAAAGAATACTAAAAGCAGTAAGGGAAAAAGGTCAGGTAACTTATAAAGGCAGACCAATCAGACTCACACCCGACTTCTCAGCAGAGACTGTGAAAGCTAGAAGAGCCTGGACAGACATCATGCACTCCTTAAGAGAGCACAAGTGCCAGCCCAAGCTGCTATACCCAGCAAAACTATCAATCACCATCAATGGAGAGACAAAGATATTTCAAGACAAATCAAAATTCACACAATATATGACCGCAAACCCAGCACTACAACGAATTACAGGTGGAAAACCCAATACAAGGAGGGAAAATACAGCCTAGTAAAAACAAGAAAACTCCTAAACAAGAAAACCAAAAAAAGAAAAAAAAACACGGACACAACTCAACCCAAAAAAGCAAAAATGGCAGGATACAGAAACAATTATTCCTTGATATCTATTAACATAAATGGGCTCAACTCCCCAATAGACACAGACTATCAGACTGGATACATAAACAAAATCCAGCCTTTTGCTGCACACAGGAAACTCATCTCAGAGACAGAGACAGACACTATCTCACAGTAAAAGGGTGGGAAAAAAACTTCCAAGCAAACAGCTCCAAGAAGAAAGCTGGAGTGGCTATTCTAATATCGAATAAAGTAAATTTCCAACCAAAAGTTATCAAAAAAGATAAAGAAGGACACTTTTTACTCATTACCGGGGAAATCTGTCAGGAGGAACTCTCAATCCTTAACATATATGCTCCAAATAAAAAATCACCCACATTCATAAAAGAAACTCTACTAAAGCTCAAAAAATACATTTCACCCCACACAATAATAGTGGGAGACTTTAACACCCCACTCTCACCAATGGACAGATCAGGGAAACAAAAACTGAACAAGGACACTGCAAAACTAGCAGAGACTTTGAACCAACTAGAATTAATAGATATATACAGAACATACTATCCTAAAGTAAAAGAATACACCTTCTTCTCACCACCCCATGGCACCTTCTCAAAAATTGACCACATAATTGGACACAGAAAGAGCCTTCATCGATATAAGAAGATTGAAATACTCCCATGCATCCTCTCAGATCACCATGGTCTACGGCTGGTATTTAACAACAACAAAGACAACAAAATGCCCACATACACATGGAAACTAAACAACACTCTGCTAAAGGATAGCAGGGTCAAAGAAGAAATAAAGAAAGAAATTAAGGATTTTCTAGAATTCAACGAAAACGAAAACACAACATACCCAAACCTATGGGATGCAATGAAAGCAGTATTGAGAGGAAAACTCATTGCTCTAAGTGCTTCCAAGAAGAAACTGGAGAGAGCTCACATCAGCAACCTGACAGCACAGCTAAAAGCCCTAGAACAAAAGGAAGCAGATTTACCCAAAAAGAGTAGACGGCAAGAAATAATCAAAATTAGGGCAGAAATAGACCAAATAGAAACAAAAAAAAACCATTGAAAAAATCAACAAAACAAAGAGTTGGTTCTTTGAGAAAATCAACAAGATTGATAAACCCCTAGCCAGACTAACTAACGGGCAAAGAGAGAGTATCCAAATTAACAAAATCAGAAAGGAAAGTGGTGACATAACAACTGAAACTAAGGAAATTCAAGAAATCATCAGATCCTACTACAAAAACTTATACTCCACAAAATTGGAAAATCTGGAGGAAATGGACGAATTCCTAGACAGATACAAGGTACCAAAGTTGAACCAGGACCAAGTAAACCATCTAAATAACCCTATAACACCTAAAGAAATAGAAGAAGTCATCAAAAGCCTCCCAACCAAAAAAAGCCCAGGTCCAGACAGGTTCAGTGCAGAATTTTATCAGACATTTATTGGGGATATAACACCAATATTCACCAAGCTATTCCAAAAGATAGAATCAGATGGAATATTACCCAACTCATTTTTTGAGGCTACAATAACCCTCGTACCTAAGCCACACAAAGACCCTACAAGGAAAGAGAACTTCAGACCAATCTCACTTATGAACATTGATGCAAAAATACTCAACAAAATCCTTGCAAACCGAATCCAAGAACACATCAAAACCATCATTCATCATGACCAAGTAGGCTTCATCCCTGGGATGCAGGGATGGTTTAACATAAGGAAATCCATCAATGTAATCCACCATATAAACAAACTTAAAGACCAAAATCACATGGTCATCTCACTAGACGCTGAGAAAGCATTCGACAAAATCCAACACCCCTTCATGTTAAAAGTCCTGGAAAGAACAGGAATCCAAGACCCATATTTAAACATAATAAAAGCAATATACAGCAAACCAACAGCCAACATCAAACTTAATGGCGAGAAACTTGAAGCAATCCCACTAAAATCAGGGACTCAACAAGGCTGCCCACTCTCTCCCTACCTATTCAACATAGTATTGGAAGTCCTGGCTGGAGCAATTAGACAGCAAAAGGAGATCAAGGGGATACAAATCGGAAAGGAAGAGATAAAAACATCACTCTTTGCCGATGACATGATAGTGTACTTGAGTGACCCCAAAAATTCCACCAGAGAACTCCTACAGCTGATAAACAAGTTCAGCAAAGTGGCCGGATACAAAATTAACTCAAACAAATCAGTAGCATTCCTATACTCAAAAAACAAACATGTGGAGAAAGAAATTGGGGAAAAGGTACCCTTCACAATAGTTACAAAAGCTATGAAATACCTTGGTGTGACTCTAACTAAGGAAGTGAAGGACCTGTATGACAAGAACTTCAAACCTCTGAAGAAAGAAATTGAGGAGGATCTCAGAAAATGGAAAGATCTCCCATGCTCATGGATTGGAAAGATCAACATCTTAAAAATGGCCATCCTACCAAAAGCAATCTACAGATTCAATGCAATCCCCATCAAAATTCCAACCCAGTTCTTCATGGAATTGGAAAGATCAATGTGCAATTTCATCTGGAATAACAAAAGACCTAGAATAGCGAAAACCATCCTCAACAACAAAAAAACATCAGCAGGAATCACTATCCCTGACCTCAAGCTATATTACAAGGCAATTGTACTGAAAACTGCATGGTACTGGTACAGAAATAGGCAAGTGGATCAATGGAATAGAATAGAAGATTCAGAAATGAGCCCTCATGTATATGGTCACCTGATTTTTGACAAAGGAGCAGTAAACATTCAATGGAAAAAGGACAGCCTATTCAACAAATGGTGCTGGTCCAACTGGCACTCAACATGCAAAAGAATGAAAATAGACCCGTTCTTATCTCCTTGTACAAAGCTCAAGTGTAAGTGGATTAAAGATCTCCACATTAAACCTGATACACTGGAATTATTAGATGAGAAAGTAGGGAAAACCTTAGAACACATAGGCACAGGAGAAAATTTCCTAAACAAAACACCAATGGCTCAAGCTCTAAGGTCAAAGATTAACAAATGGGACTTAATGAGATTGCAAAGTTTCTGTAAGGCTAAGGACATCGTCAAGAAAACAAAACGGCAACCAACAGAATGGGAAAAGATCTTTACCAACACCACATCAGATAGAGGCCTAATATCTAAGGTGTACAAGGAACTCAAAAAGCTCGACACCAGAGAATCAAATAACCCTATTAAAAAATGGGGTACAGAACTAAACAAATCTTTTTCAGTTGAGGAACTCCGAATGGCCGAAAAACATCTGAGGAAGTGCTCGACATCCTTAGCCATCAGGGAAATGCAAATCAAAACAACCCTAAGATTCCACCTCACTCCAGTCAGATTGGCCAAGATCCAAAACTCAGATGACAGCAGATGCTGGCGAGGCTGCGGAGAAATAGGAACACTTCTCCACTGTTGGTGGGGTTGCAAGCTAAAACAACCACTCTGGAAATCGGTCTGGCGATACCTCAGAAAATTGGATATAGTACTACCTGAAGACCCAGCTATTCCACTTCTGGGCATATACCCCAGAGACACTTTAATACACAACAAAGATATATGCACCACAATGTTCATAGCGGCTCTATTTATAATAGCCAGAAGCTGGAAGGAACCCAGATGTCCTTCAGAAGATGAATGGATACAAAAATTGTGGTACATATACACAATGGAATACTACTCAGCCACCAGAAACAATGACTTAACCAAATTCTTAAGAAAATGGCTGCATCTAGAGAAGATCATCCTGAGTGAGATAACCCAGTCACAAAAGAACAGACATAATATGCAGTCACTGATAGTGGGATGCTAACCCCAGAGGCTTGCACTCCCCCAGAAACAACTCACAGACTGTATGAAGTCCAAGAAATAAAGAAAACAAAAACTATACATATATTCACAAAACAAGAAGACTTTGACTATTTCCATGTTGCGTTTTGTTTTGCATGTACTTTATGCTTATTGCAACTAGTACGTTTTCAATGCATACTGTCAAGCCCTTGAAAAAAATCAAGTACCGACTAAAAAACATATTCACATGGTTTTATGTAAAGTTTATTTTAATGTCTGAAAAAACAGTACTGACAAAAATGTATAATTTTAAGCAAAAAATGTTTAAAATCTTTACATCTATCTTTGTTTTGAAAAATAAAATCGTCTAAAAAAAAAAAAAAGAAAATGATATTTTTTCACTCTGACAATGGTGTCATTACTTTTAATGACATACATAGCTGGCACTTGGCAGTCTGTGCTTGACTTTTAAGACTTGCAATATTTTGATGATGCCAAACAAATCTAAGTAAGAGGGAATTAGTTCTTTTGACAGATGAAAAAAACTGACCTTTCCTGAAGACTGTTTGAATTATTCCATTTGGTTTGTGTTTTTCAATATTAAAGTCCAGTAGCTAAATGCTATAAATTTATAAGTAGTTACCCATATTCTTTTACATTACCTTTAAAAGATATTCATAGAACCAAAGCTCTAACACAAGAAAAATCAAGCTGATTCATTGTAAACATAAGGCATTGGTTCACACAGCTGAGGAAGAGGCTATTTGCTGAGTACGTGTCATGTGAGAGTATATGAATGATACCATTTAATTATATTTAAAATACATTATTGTAAAGTTCTTTACTTAGATCTTTTCAGGCAAACAATGGCAATAGTTCTAAGCAGAATGCATTTTAGTTTAACCCAAATGAATTTTAACATTCTAGAAGGAAAGTATAAAGACTTTCTGTGTCTACCTGGTGAATAAGAGAGTTACTAAATAATGAAATTATAACACTTAAAAATATCATGTTGGGGGTCTTGAAGAAGATATCCTGTTCTCTAAAGAGCTTGCTGCAGAAGCAGGAGGATCTGAGCTTGCACCTCCACACCCATGTGGAATGTCAGTGGTGCAGAGGAGCAAGAAAGAAGGGGCTCCCTGGGGTTTGCTGGCCAGTGCACAAGCATCGAATTGTGAGCTGCAGTTACTGGGAGAGGCCCTGAGTCACATGTAAGATGGAGGGAGAGGTAGAAGGGCGCTGATATCAACCACTGCCCCCACTCCATTTCTGTCTCTCTCTCACACACACATACACACATACACACAAAATCAACCACTAGCTATCATACACACACATACATACATAACTACATACATACACACATACATACACACACATACATACACACATACACACAAAATCAACCACTAGCTATCATACACACACACACACACACATACATACATACACACATACACACAAAATCAACCACGAGCTATCATACACACACATACATACATACATACATACATACATACACACAGAAAGAGGGGGGTATAGGGAGGAGAGGGAGGGAGAGAGGCAGGTATAAAAGAATACACACAAACATATATATATATATTTATATATATCATACACAAACAAGAACACATGTATAAAACTCATATACATAATATTAAATACATACAGTGATTAGATTTAGATGTAAGTCCCCTAAACTGTGAGATACTTGTATATAATATACATACTTACATATAGGCATAAAATGCCAATGTCTCATATGGAAGATCTTAGTATTTATACAGAGTTTTAGCCAACTATGGACAATTTCTTTTACAAAGTCAGATGTATTAAATATCTCAATGTTGGGCATAGGTGCATATATTTAATAAAAATACTGCAATCATGTAAAAATCATGCACCCTTGTTCTCTACAGTGGCCCCTTTGTCAACCCATCTGAGCCCAAGCGCATCTACTCCTTGGGTGTTCAGCAGCCCATGGAGTTCATATTAAGCTTTAGAACTGGAGCAAATGAGAAGAACCCAGTGTCCTGGACATTTGGTTGGACATTTCACAACTAGATTTTAGTGGTAAGGGACACCATGAACTTCAAAGATAATGATCAACTCTCAGTACGTGCCGCAGAGAAGAAGCACCTGGAAGTGGGTGCTCATAAGAAAAGGCTCTTTGACTGGATGCATCAGAAACACAGGTGCCATCCGTCTGGATTGTTGCTTGTGGAAGTGAAAGCGTGAGAGCCTTGCTAAATATTCAACGCCACTGCATGTTCAGCTTCCAAGACCTCCAGTTTCTACCAAGTACGGTGGAAAGAATCATTCTAGTCCTACAGAAAATACAGGCAGTTATAAAGATAGACCTCACCCCCAAGACATTTCAAAGAGAGATCAGTGAGCAGGGGATAGGGAATTAACTAAGAGATGCTCCCTAGATCCCATTTTATACCTTTGCTTGATGCTGGTTTTTAGAAATCAAGTTGCATAACCAGCTCTTGTACAGCATGTGAAGGAGGAAAATGTCCAACCCCATCCACAGACAGGGAGTAGGTGAAATGGCTGCAAGTCATCGTGGTTATCTCTGAGGGAAAAAGAGCTGCACTGAGAAGGGTTCAGATCTTCACAGGTACACCAGCCAAGCTTGCGGGAGGAAGGCAGTGAGGGCCCACCTACAGCTAGAAGAGGGCAGGAGAAGCCCCTCTGAGGCACAGCCACGGGGCCTGACTCCTCCAGGAGCTTGTATGTCTCAGTGGTAGAGGCGACAGGGAGGAGGCATCTCGAGCATTCCGAGTGTTTGTGTGCTTCATACTAAACTCATTATTCTAAGTATTTTTCTGGTGTCACAAACAGAAATTTAAAGAAGAAAAAGGCAACTTACCATTCTGCATATGTGTTCTTTCCTGTCAGAATTTTATTTATGTTTGATTTTTGTTTCTTACTTATTTTAGAATATTATTATTTGCTCCCTGGAGAGTTTACAGTGCATGTCCTCATCTTATCTATGTACCTAAGCTAAAGATTCACTGAGTCGGTTAACAATTCTTTAACTGGATAAGTGACACTAGGTCTGAGAAGGATCTTGGCTTGTTATGGGTTATGTCATTGGTTATGTATTTATGATCTGAAGCACAGAAATAAAAGGCACAGTTTATTTTTCTAAATGTGAACCTAGAAAGCACAGAGAACAAGGTGTGTGTGTGTGTGTGTGTGTGTGTGTGTGTGTGTGTGTGTGTGTGAGTGTGTGTGTATGTGTGAGTGTGTGTGTGTGTGTATGTGAGTGTGTGTGTGTGAGTGTGTGTGTGTGTGAGTGTGTGTGTATGTGTGAGTGTGTGTGTGTGTGTGTGAGTGTGTGTGAGTGTGTGTGTGTGAGTGTGTGTGTAAGTGTGAGTGTGTGTGTGTGTGAATGTGTGTGAGTGTGTGTGTGTGAGTGTGTGAGAGTGTGTGTGTGTGAGTGTGTGTGTGTGAGTGTGTGTGTATGTGTGAGTGTGTGTGTGTGTGAATGTGTGTGAGTGTGTGTGTGTGAGTGTGTGTGTATGTGTGAGTGTGTGTGTGTGTGAATGTGTGTGAGTGTGTGTGTGTGAGTGTGTGTGTGTGTGTGTAGGGGGTAAATAACCATCACTGAGACATGTGGAGATGAGAGGGCAACTTGTGCAAGTTTGTTCTCTTCTTCCTCAACATAAGATTGTACTCGGGTAATCAGGCTGAGTATCTTTTTCTATCTCTTGGCCCTAACGTTAATTATTTTTTTAAACCCACATCCATTTAAATTAATCTAATCCATCTTTGTCACCATGTTGTTTTTGATCCTGAAAACATGCACCCCCCCCCCTTCAGCCATGCACTGGCCTTTAGATGAGTCATGTTTATGTGCATCTCTAGATTTAGATTCTCTGAAGGTTATTTACTTCCTCTTGTTGGTTTCACTTCACCAAAAATGAGTCAGTCTGACCTGCTGCCATCTGAGCCATCTGTCAGCATCCTTAGCAGGCCATCCAGTGCTAAAAGATGCCCAGCATATATATCCCAAATGGGAAGTCACATGCATCACACGGAGACACCTTTGGGCTGTTTGTATTGGATTTGTGACTGGTTGAATGCTTTTTCATGTAATAATCACATTTTTATATTTTCTCTCCCTCTCTTGGTTGTTTGATGCAAGGACCTTTCTTTGTGACAATGTATATACAAGGTATACTGTTCATCCTCACTGTCTCTCTTACTCCTAATGCCCTTCCCAAATGGTCCCCTCCCACTTCTGAGTCCTTATTGTGACTAGTTGAGTTTAACTAGGGTTCTTCTATAAACATGGTTCTACTGTTTCTTGATTATACACAGACTTTTCACCTGTTCAGACTGCACTCTGTCACCGGCAGCTCGTGTCTGCTGATACATGAGTAAACTTTTCTCTTTGTTGTAATGGCCAACCTTCATGGAGTTAATGTGAATTTCCTCCACAGATTAGTTGTGTATTATGGAAACAGCTCACTGTTGTTTGGAGGAACTCACATGAGACAATCCATCTTTTTGCTAGTAGATTGCATGAGGATGACTTTACAAGCCTGTGCAGAAGCCTTCTAGGAGGAACAAGTAAAATGTTTGGCTCTGATGCAAGGTTTTATGGCATGGTGTGTGAAGCTGAGTTCCACACAATACTAAACACTCTCATTGAGAACACAAGAGGGTAATTTTTAATGTTGGTGTGTCCTGGGGACCTCTGCATTCTGACCCATAGTTCTGGATGACTGGGGCAAAGCCAATGCCCATCAAGCTTATGCTGGGAGGATCCTCCAGGTCACACAGATCTCCACACCACTACTGAAGAACGAGATAACTACAGATTATCCAGGGGGTGCTTTCCAGTCTTTCCAGCATCTACCCTATTTCTGGCATAAAAATGATCCCTCTGTTATCACCTTGAAAAACCAGGGCAGTATTTCACAGAACACACGCTTTATCTACTGGTCTTCTTAGGACACTGGCCCTTTTCCAAAATCCTCTGTGTCCACTGTCCAACACCCCTGCTGGGATTATCCCCAAAGCACCTGCTCTCTCCTTCTAACTTAGCCACAAGAACAAATAAGAAAAGAAAATACAAGTGATTTTATCTTTTTGCATCCTCATTGATACTGTATGAACAGTGACTTGAATTACTGAGTGAACGTTTTAAGCCACCGGCATAACAGAATATGAGAGCATATTCTCATATACATGTTTTCACCCTTTTCAGATCCACATGGAGATATGACGACTCCAGAGCTCATGAGGTCAGGAGGTACTTCAGGGATCCTGTGGCCATGAGTGTGATGAGGACAATAAGAGGGACCCCTTGTACTAGCTACAGCCTTCTACTCAGAGAGGCTGTCACCCACGCGGAAGGGGCCCTTTCTACCACATGTGTCAGCACCTTTAGCCTTCGAAGTGCTGCAGAATATTTGATCATACTGTGAATCCCAAAATTGCCCTTACTGGAAAAACTTACTTGTAGTTGAGGAATGGCTCAGTCCTAACACATACTCTAATCCAAGAGTTTTCTGCTTATTGTGAATAAGACTAAATAAAGTCCACCACAGGTCAAGAGGTGGAGCAGGCAACCAGTTGACATCTAGTGAACATAGGAGAAGAGAACTAAGAGGAAGTCAGGAGGGTAGAGAGTCACACAGGAAGTAGAATGGAGGAACATTCAGTTAGAGGCATTTTTGAGACAGCATGAAGAAGACACTCTGGGGTCGGGGATGTTGGCTGTGGAGGAAGGTCAGCTAGCTGCTTTGCCTGACTCTCTGTGCTAGCAGGCTTTCACGCCCGCATCTGGCTCCCGAATCTTCATTGGTAAAATTGAAAGACTGAAATTTTGTTAGAAACAACATCCCAGCCTCTAGAACATGCAGGAAACATTTCTGGCACTTACAAGTGACTCTTTGCTCTCTGTGGATGTCACTGATATTCCTTTATTTGGTGTTTGTTTTTATTTTTT
This sequence comes from Micromys minutus, assembly GCF_963924665.1. NCBI lineage: Eukaryota > Metazoa > Chordata > Mammalia > Rodentia > Muridae > Micromys > Micromys minutus. The sequence continues at coordinate 87,432,035 of NC_137973.1, read as the reverse complement.
TACTCTTCCTTTTGCAGAGCAGAAGTTGAGGCCTGGAGTAGAACTCTATTATTTGAACCTGGCAGAGGACTGGCATCTATGATGAATATCGGTGTATTGTTCATGTGTATCGTAAGTCAACATTCCTTCAACTTTTCTGTGAACATTTCCCATGGTCACTCTATCCACAAGAGAAGAACACATTATAATTCTGAGGACACAGTGAAGATACCACTATTATTCTACATTCTGTGAATTTTTTGAGCATATGATCCCTTTACATGCATTTCTTCACATGGGTTCCCCTCCTCAATTCCTGTTAAACTGTTTTTACCCAGACACAGAGATGTAGGGAAACAGCAGTCTCACATACTTTTGTAGCTGAATGGGATGCTGTATTTTAGGTAGTGCTGTGAGTGCTAGCTGCAGATTATTGTTTTGGTTTGGTTTGGTTTTGGCGCTCTGAAAAGGTAGATTAAATTTTTTTCTGGCTTTGGGCTAGAGAGATGGCTGCATGGTAAAATTTGCTGTGTGGGCACCAGAAATGAGTTTTCATCCCCAGCACTCATATATAAAGAATACAGTGGCATATGACTCTCTTCTCAGAGACGGGACAGAGTGATGGGGTCTCAGGAGTTTCCTGTCCAGCAAGCCTACTATAAGGCCAGCAAGGTGCAGAGCCAAGTCAGAGACTTGTCTCAAAAACAACAAACAAACAAACAACCCCCCCCCAAAAAATCCACCAGCTAAACTCACTCAACAATGCACAACAAAGGTCTATGGCAGCAGAAGACCCTGGCATTGGCCCGTGCCATCCACATATGCACAACAGCATGTATCTGTGCACACAAACCTGCAGCACATGCATACTCCCACACAAGAGCTCACACATCACCTTTAATGTTTTTCTTGAACAATGCAGAGGATGTTAGTTCAAGTAAACTGTTCTTTTTTTTTCTGAAGCTTTTCTAAACCACTTGAGTCAACAAGCTAGACAGAACTATATATCTTGGGAGAATTGGATTTTTCTTTTCACTTCTGTATCTGAAAATGGCTGGCACTATCTAAAGAACATCCCTCTTCCCACAGGGCTGGCACCGTCCTTTTCTCTTGGCCAGTCTCCAGAAGGTACAAGAGCCTCTCTGCTTCACTGCAGACCTCCTGGGAAGGTGATGTTCTCAAACCAAGGGAATGAACTGCTTCGTGATTTTTCCCCAGATATCCCTGTGGGGACTTGATGTTTCCATGGCCCATACCTAACTAGCAACAGAGCTCTCTTAGTGACAGACTGTAACTGACTTTATAGTTTATGGCATAACAGTGATGTATGTAACTTTTTTCCTTTTTCCATCATTCAAAGATTGTGGAAAGAAGAAAAAAATACCAGAGCATAAGTTATAGATGTAAGCTTGCCAGATTCATGAAGTGCCTACTGATGGGATATGCCAGAACAACTTAGGAGGTAAGGAACGTGTTTGAGAAAAATACATCTTCCTCTTCTAGCTCCATCTTTGTATCATGCTGAAAATTTTAGGATTTGTTTTCCTCACATAAAAGCAATACCCAATTACTCCCCATCGTATTGTGTTCTTAAAGGTGGCAGCTATAAATAGGAAGGAATAACAATTACCTATTACCACTCAGATGGTCACCCACCCACTCACTCAGGGAATAGTTCCCAAGTACCTGCTTCATCAGAAAGTTAGATTTAATCCATAACATTAGCAATTTAACACATCATCAAAACACCTAGAAAGAGATGTCTGCAAAACTGTTTTGGGTCTGTAACATTACAGGTTTGATATTTTTTGTTTGTTTGTTTGTTTGTTTTTGTTTTTGAAGATGAAAATCGACTTCGGTGCTGATATTGTACCACATTTTTGAAGTAGATGAAATGGGGGTAGAACGAGACAGTTAAAACAGGATTTTCTTGTAAGCAGGTAATGAAGAGGAAACGTCTAATGAACTTTTCATACTCCTGAGTGGGAGGAGCCCCAAGCAGAGAGATCTCAGAAGAGCGACTTTGTGGTCACTATAATGAGTGTTGGTGTCTCCTGAGGATTTGACACTTCTGCCACAGTAACTTTGGCCACAGTCCAGCAGAGAGGGGGCAGGCTGCTTGCATTTATTTTTTGAATGTTAGAAGCAGCAGGGTGTATGAGAAAAAGGAGCCACAGTGAGGTCACTTGGGAAGTTTTTCCCATTATATTGTTTCCTTTACACAAGCCCTGGGACAGGCTTTTAGAAGCAGAAAGCACAAGTGGAGACTGGGAAGGGATGTATGCATGCAGCCTGGAGTGAAGGGTAAACCCAACATTAGCTTCATTTCCTCTTGTCATCATCCCTTGACAATTTAATATGGGGGCTGTGAAACTTAGGAATAAGAACACAACAAGTCTTTCAAGTTTGAGTCATATTTGCTCATTGAAAATGTTCTCAGGTTATGACTTTTCAGTGAGGAAGGGTAACAAACAAGCTTAAGAGAAAGCTGAGTACACATGAAAATTAAGTGTGACTGAAGAATTGATACAGCCCTTTGTCCTTAGAAAAAATTGGCAGTGTTTAACAGTTCTTACATTTTGTTGGAACACAGATGTCTTACTTGCTTCAAAACACTGAAGAAGTAAAATGCAACATTGTTGCACCCATCTCGGTGGGAAGGGGATTTTGTTATTTTGTTTAATTTGGGCTTTAGTATCAAAGCTAGACCCAGCAGGGAATGTTTGCACACTGGAGTTAAGATCCCTGATTCACCCTAGGGTGGCATTAGCTTTAGCATCTTGGATGTTCAGTCATAAATACAGGTCTGGATCTGCAGCAGCAGTAGCAGCAGCAGCAAGGCCAGGTTACACTGGGCAAAGCTGTTGCCAAAGGCTCAGTGACAGCCTGTGGATGTGGGTTGTTACTGAGGCTGGATTGCCCCGGGAACTAACTCCATGTGTCCAAACCTGCTGAGATTGCATCATTTTATTAAGAATTGTTAATGAGCATTTTCCTGCAAACCATTTGGCAATGTATTTTAAGAACTTTATAAAAGCTGACCCAGTAGCTATGATGTTTCTCTTTCCAGGAATTTAGATCAAGAAATGAAGATGCTGCTTCCAGTAGTTACTCTTCCCACCAACCTGCGCACCAGCTCCGTAGTGGAGCCACAGAAGTGCCCACTGGAACACCTGAGAAGACTTTTCTCACTTTTTCCCTGGTGCTAGGAGTGAATCATTTTCCTAAGCCAGAGAAAACAGAACATCTGTGTGAAACTCGAACCCAGATGCCTTCTTTGCCAACGGCTCCCACACCGGGATGTTTGCTGTAGGCTTTTTAGGCCCCCAGAGTCTTCAGGTACCTCTAGAGCTTTGGGTACATAGGAACCACCTGTCTTAGTTTCACAAAGAACACCCAATCTGGTTCACTGGCTTCAGTGTGAGTTTTCCTTACAGCCCAGAACTCTGTAGCTGCTTTATTTATTTATTATCAGGTTTTATGTCTAAAAGCTGTTGTGGTGTTCTTATCCTTGCTGAGTAAATGTGCCATTTCAGCACCATTAGAAAAATAATGTCTTCTTTGAAGTAAGCTTATTCCTTTGTTCTTTGTAAATAATATTTATTATCCTAATTATGAAGATGATACCAATTTTCTGAAATTAATGGGGGGGAAATGTAAAGAATAAGAAGGAAAATATAGATGTGGCATCTGGAATGCACTCTGGTGGTTAAAATAATGAACTGTTGCACTGTCATGTGATTGGATATCACACCACCATTAGGGCGAATCATTGTTTGAAGCTTAATGTATTTTACTTAGGTACTTATAGGCATGCATTTTTACATAGATCTCGACATGTCTTATGGTCCAAAAAGCTCATTCAGGATGAAGCTTTGGATAAAAATATTGTCTCCACATGCTGTCTAGTTTTGAAAATAAGCTGGAGTGGGGTTGGGGAGGGACTGAGGATGTTTGCCTTGACTTGCTGTCTTTCTCATAGGCAAAGTGTCTGACAGAAAACTCCTACAGCAAGAGTGAAGGGTGGCTGGCTGGTGTAGCGTATGCCACTGAACGGAATTCTCAGCATTAAAGCTCTCAGTCTACCTACCCACTCGAAGACCATGTATTCCTGACAGCCTCTTCTAAGGTCAGGCTCTTTCCCTGTGCCATCCCTCTCCCTGCTTCCCTCACTGCTTTGAATCTGGTTTGCAGCTGGCTAATTCCAACAGGATAGTTGGAATCTGGGTAACTCTCAAACTGGCTCATAAAGTATCGGCATTTATCTCCTGTCCTGTTGTCCAAGAACACTCACTCCTGGAGGCTTGACATACTGTGTAGTTAGCCTGACCACCCAGAGCTACACTGCTAGAGACCACACATAAAGATGAGAAAGACCATGGTGTGATTCTGAGATACTGGGAATATAGACTGCGAGGCCTTACCACTTACTAGGGTCCTAATTGTCCAACTCATCCTGGTGAGACTCTAGATAGTGGGTCAAAATAGCTCAGAGTGTATGTAATCTTGCCAGTGGAACAAACTGCCCTAGCTATCTTCTCTCAGTCAATCTTGGTCTGGTTTTCTGAATAGTAATACAAGTTGGAAGGTATGCTGCTTACATTCACGGCTTATAAAGCCATCAAAGAAAAGCGTTGTCTTTAAATATAGACAATAGAGAATAGATGCCAGAAATAAGTGCTTAAGGGTTGCTTGGTCAAAACTACTCACTCATGATAAGAATGAAAATATTTGGAGTGGAGTAGAAACACAGCAGAAGTCTGTCATGGTGCAGAGTTCATCTGTAGACCAAGCTGTAGGTGATGTTTATAAAGGATAAAGAGAGTGGGGGTTTTATCTATGGAGATATGGTGAGGTATGGGGGAAGGTGAATGCCTCTGGTGGGCCCATGTTGGGACATCACTACCGGCTGAGGGACCAGCCACATGAAGGTATAGTATAGAATAGAATTTATTCAGGTTATGGGGAGGGGAGTTAAGAGGGTAGTAGAGGAGAGAGAGGGAGGAGTAGAGAAGTAGAGGCTGGCCATGAGCACATGCGGTGGGGGGGGGGGTCAGACTGGGAAGAGAAGGAACAAAGGGAGAAGGGGGTAAGAGAACAAGAAGGCAAGAGAGTGAGGAGGGAGCAAGCAGCCCCTTTTCTAGTGCCAGGCCTGCCTGGCTGTTGCCAGGTAACTTTGGGGTGGAATTTAGAATGCTACCGGTAGGTCCCCAGAGAAGATCAGAACAGCCACCACAGATGGTACATTGTCAACCTGACTCAACTTCCATCACCTGGGGAGAGGGAACTTCAGTTAGGAATACTCTCCATCAAATTGGTCTGCAGACATGTCTGATATATAAATGTAAGGTCCTAGTCCACTGTAGGGGGCACCATCCTTAGGCAGTTCATCTTGGGCACCATAAGAAATCATAAGCCTGTTAGTAAGCCTGAAAGCAGGTCAAAAAACCATGTTCCTCCACAAATTCTACTTCATTTAAGCTCCTGCTTAAGTTCCTTCCATGATTTCCTTCAGTGACAGGTTGTGACCTGAAGTGTCACCCTGATAACCCTTTTCTCCTAAGTTGCTTTTGATTAGAGTGTCTCACAGCAAAACAGAGCACTCTGTGTTCTACTTGGTGCCACACTAACCTCTTCATTGTGTTTGCAGGGTTAGCCTGTTACCAACTCAAACAGCACCCTCAAGGGTATTAGGAGAACCTAGTTCTTACAGAAGAGCCTAGAAGACTCCACAACACAGAATCTCCCCTTCTCTAAGAATTGTAGGTTTATGTGTAGAAAGCCTTTACCACAGGCTATGTGCACTATATGATCTAGTTACAGCTGGGAGGTAAAATCCTGCCACCTCACATAAACTCATGGAGATCTTCACCAGCCTTTACCTCAAAGAAACTCAAGGACCTATTTCCATATCACATCATGTGGCTCCTTCTAGAAGTGACACCTTATTACACTTCATACTTGTGTGTGCCTTACCTGACAAGGAGTTTGTGACTAGATCTCAGGGGTGACTAGAATCACTAAGGAAGTCACCTAAGTTAGTGTTACAAGAATGCAGTTCATTCAGAAATATGAGTGATAAAACCATGATTCTAGTTAATTTTCTGCTGCCAGAAATAATTATTCACGTACCGGTTTTAATGGTCTTCTCTCTTATCTCCTTTTCACAAAGATAATGAATTGTATTTTATTTCTTATGTTATATCCAACTCTTATCAAGCAACTATACACTAGGAGATAGCAGTGCTGATGGCTAAATGCATAGATTCTTTATGAAATTGGGTTAGAAGGAAATTTTCCATGCTCCTCTCCCCTAGGTCATTAGCCACAGTGGCCTAAGTGCATTCTCTTATAATTCAATATCAAAGAAATTGCTTTTCTGGCATTAACTATATTATATTCAAAATTGTATAAATTATTGAAATACTATGCCTCTGCCAAGATATAAGACAGTTCACATGAAAAAAAGTCAAGTTTTAAATTATTCATTGGGGAAAAGTCAGTCTCTTGACAGAAATTGTTTTATACAGGGGCTAGCTTCTGAGACTTCCATTTAAACACAAGTCATACAACTGAAAGCTTCTGGGACCAATAATCTCCTTAGCCTTAAAAAGGAGTCTGTGTCTTTGACTCCTTGGCTTCCTTGTGTGGGACAGTATGACACACTTTTCCTATGTCTCCAAGCTCTCCTGGGAGCACTTTCTTTGATTATGAAACACCCTGATACCATCACTGTAAGTTATGCTCCAATGAGGTCAAGGATCCACCCCGACAATTGAAATTTGGTGACTCAACTTTAGTATTTGACTGGAATGTAGTTCAGGTATGTAGTTATGCCTATCTAATTAATGAATTAGATATATACACATAAATCTATGCTTAGCATATATGTAGCTCTGTGGACACCCACATGTGTATTGGTGACATAAATGAACACTTATGTTGGAGTTGGGTGTGTCTGTCTGCCTAGTAGAGAATAGTCTAGGAATACTTTAATGATGAGGCATGTAACCTCCAAAGGGCTCTCTCCACAAGGCTGTATCGCATTCATTTGGGTTGATATTTTCCATTTATCCTTTACTATGCACTGGGGATTGAGCTAGATGTTAGTGATTTCAAATTTAATAACACCGAGTTGCTATTTTCTGGCAGGATACATACTGTGGGAGGAAACAAACACAGAAATAGATTAAAATATAATTATCTCGAGCTTTGTGAGAGAAAGGTTTGTGAGCTATGTCCCTATTAATGAAATTTCATCCAGACCATATAGAGATGGGGGTACAGTGATGGTGAGGATACCCAGGGCCATTTATGAACTAAGATCTTAAAACCATCTAAATAGAGATGTGGCACATCAGGTGGAGTGACCTGTCTGCAAGTAGTTCTGAGAATTCTGTGATTCCTAAGGTATCATTATGGCCTGCTACACTTTAACATATTTCTTTTCATACCACATGACTGACTGTAGAATTATACCCTCTTCAAAAGAAACAAATAGTTTCTTTACTTTTTGCTCTCTCTGTAGAGAGCAGATGAATAAAGGAACCACTGTGTGTTGATCTCTGATCACTTAGTACACAGTAAGCACCAAGTATTGACAGGAAATATTGCCATCATTTCTAAGTGTTCCTTATTTGAGTATTTGGTTCTCAATCACTCACTAGTATGTAGATTTCTCCCATTTATTCACTACATTCTGAAGCACAGAACGTTTCAACCATTTTCCCTTCTGAATTCAAAATGTCTCATGAGCGAGGACTTGCCAGTGCACCCGAGACACTTGGGTTTTCCCTCATTTCTCCAAAGTGTAGCTGCGGAGTGCATTTTCCTCCCTCAGCTGAAAAGTACTATGTTTTTGCTCTCTAGACCCTGCTGTGTGGCATTTTAAAGCTCTTAACATGAAATTCAAACAGAAGATAAAACTCTATTACTGCCTAACAGTGTCTCCTCCAACCTACTGAGGCTTTTGTTTTAAATAGTTCAGTCTCCTTATTGATAAACTCGAAACAGTCAAGCTAAATCTTTGTTTCTAGGTACTTGTGATCCTAAATATGCCTCACTACAGCCATTATATTTTTATCTGCACTCCTATCTCATAAGTGTTCAACAACAACCTTCCACATCAGGTTCCCTGGTGAGGAGGCAGGGAGGCAGGAAGCACATGATTATGGAGTTGAGGTTTCATATAGGAGAGTTCCAAAGAGTGCATCAAAATAAACCAGTTTACCTTTTGGTGGGTTACTACTTAGTGGCTAAATAGGATGCTGTGTTTTCACGGGGTGTATCCGATATGAGGGGCTTAGGGAAGCTCTCGCTGATGATCCGATGTGCATCATACAGCAAGTGGAATCATTTCTGACTTTTATAAAACACTACAAGCAGCACTGGTGGTAGACGTTTCTTGGTGGTAAGGAGGTCCTGGAGACATTCAGGGTAACTGTGCAGTCTCTTCTTGCTCAACTGTAACCAGTGTGTATGACCCTATTGGAAGCAAGTTAATAGCTTGACACCAGGACTGCCAGAAGACAATAGCACATGTAATTAGAGGCCGTTCTCAATGATAAAAGTTTCATAGTCAATGAGTTGACACCTATGAAGGAGTGGGATGCTGAAGGATGATAGAGTCCTGAGTTTTTCTGTAGGTGTGTTCTCTGCTGACCCACTGGATATAATGGAAGTAGATGGTATTCTGGATACTGGTTAATGTGGCTTTAACTCCCTGTGATCAAAGGAGTTTCGATGTTATTCGATTGTATGTAAGCAGAAGAGGGATTGACAGATGCTTCCACGAACAGGGATTGTCAAGTTCTTGTATGAGATCTGGTTCCTGTTTCACTTTCTGGATGTGTAAATGGTGAAGGCGACTGGAATAAGTATCACAGGCATATTGCAGGTCCAGTAATGAAGTGACTGAAGGTGTCACATGAGAGACACAGAAACCAGTCATAGGGGGAGGCAGAAGAGGAAACAATAAAAAGGAACACGATGGACAGACCTAGATAGAACAATGGGCTACTGAGGAGCAAAGAGAAGGAGAATGGGGGGAAGGGAAAAGAGAAAAGAGGGGGTTGTGGGGAGGAGATAACAGGGTAGACCTGCAGCCACTCACCTGCCCTGGATTTGCTGGCAGGCACTGTCCCCCAACGGTTTTCCCATCACAATGACATAGGTTTGTAGTTCTTCACTAAGAGCACAGTGGATGCAGTTGACTCTTAAAGATGAGAATTGTAAACCCCCAACAGTTGGGAGCTGGAGAGATGGTTCACAGGTTTCCTACAATGACTGTTCATGGAAAAGATTCAGGTTCAGTTTCCAGCACCTACATGGTGGCTCACAACCACCTGTCACTCCAGTTTTAAGGCATCTGAAACCTTTTTCTGTTCTCCATGGGCAGCATGAATGGTGTACATACAAACATTCAGAAACACACATACACACACACATACATGCACACACATGAATACACATGTACACATACACACATGCTCACACACACATGCACACACACATGTGAACACACACACAAACACACATGCACACACACATACATGCACACACACATGAATACACATGCACACATACACACACACACACACACACACACACACACACACACACACACAGAGAGAGATAAGGTTAAAGGAAGTTTTTATAGAATCCTGAACAGGTACCACAGGGAACAACCCTGAGCATTGTCTGCTCTTTAGGTATCCTCCACATGTGGTAAAGATGTGGTAGGAACAGTTTATTGTCCTCTCAGTTTTATGTTAGCTATACCATGTTATGGCTGTGAACTCTGCATGGAAATTAGCATATGTTATACATCATGGCATTTGTAGAACTGATTACTAAATATTGATCAACAACCTAATGAAATTTACCTATTCATATGCAAAGGATGTACCTATAAGGAAGGTTGTTTGTGCAGTGGGTATTTAAAATGCTTTGTAACTAGAATATTCTCTAGTGCTTCACCCCTTCCTTTCTGGTACCAAGGCTCTAAAAAGAAACCATTGATCCACTGTTGCCTTCAAACAGTCCTGGGCTTAGCTGAGAGGGAGGAAGGTGGCAACAATTGTTAAAAGAAGCATAAAAGCCCAAGGTGATAGAGGTGTTAGAGATTTAGGCAGGTAAGGCAAGACCTTATGGGTAAGAAGAACAGCTCAGGTGGATGATGGGAATGGAAACTAAAATTTAGCCTCGGCTTGGATGATGGAACACATTTGGAAATGTGAGCATCATGTGATCACTCGCTGTGATTAAACACACAAACACAAGGACCTCATTAGTACATAAGGCAATTTAGATGTGAAGGAACCTGGAAGCATATAAGGATGAAAACATCAGAGAGGAGATTAAACCATAGAGGACCTCAAGGTGTGCAGGTCTAAGGCAAACAAGTATAGATGCTGGTTTTAGGAATGGTGATTTCCTGCCTGTGAGAGCTTAAGCTCAACTAGCCTACAAGTTCCTGCTGGATTCATAGAATGGAAATTATGTCTTAAAACTAGATTAATTAGTTAATCAAATAATTAGTTAAAAGTTGATTGTGTGTGAGTGAGTGTGTGTGTGTGAGTGTGTGTATATATATGTGTGATTGAGTGAGTGTGTGTGTGTGAGTGTGTATGTGAGAGTGTGTGTGAGTGAGTGAGTGTGTGTGAGTGAGTGAGTGTGTGTGTATGAGTGTGTGTGTGAGAGAGAGTGAGTGAGTGTGTGTGTGTGTGTGTGTGTGTGTGTGTGTAACACAGGTTTCAGGTCAGAGGACAACTTGCAGGAGTTGGTTCTCTCCTATGTGGAGTGAATGCGGCTGGCAGGTTAGAAATGGGGTTGGCAGGTTAGTCACAAGCACTGTTGCCTGCTAAGCCATCTTACAGGCCCACAAATAGCATGTGATTAGTATGCTATGAGGATTATTTTCTATTATTTGAGATTCCATTGAGCGCTGTACCATCCATCTATAACATGATTCTCGTACCCTGTGTTTATACCTAAGAGACTTAGGATGCATTGCACAGCTCACAGTGCGTGAATCTAGATTGATGTGTTAGTATAAATATGGAGATGTGTTCTTCAGCGGATGAGCAACACACAAGGTCTTCCCGTCCTGCTTCCCCAGATGCCAAGCCTACACACTTTTGCCTTCATTCTTCCTTTCCTCCACACTGTCTCTGAAGTGTTCTGAGTCTCTAGGAATGGATGACAGTCGGCTGTGCCAGCACCTTGCAGAAACAGTATTGACCACAGCTGCTTTTAGCCAGTTGCTTACTGTACTGAAGAAAACAGTAACCAGGAGACAGGGAGTCCCCAGCCAATGGGACAGGCCTTTTATGCCTGACACGGACGCTTTGCATAAGGAGTTGGCAGAATCCTGCTGTGAGAGGTCTATCAGCCATGGACATCAGTCTGGGGGTACTTGTGGTTTTGTTCAGAGGGACTTTTGGGAAGAATCTTGTTTGCTTGCTTCTGATGGGTATTTTATTGTAAAGAGGATTAAACAAGTTATGAGGAAAAGTAGAAAGCTTCTGTAGTAGACTTAGAAATGTAGTCTGCTTCCTCCAGGGTAGAAGCATAGATGCTAACTGTTCAAGCTCATCTCCTCTCTGTGGTACACGACTAAACAACTAGATTTTTGCTTTCCAGAATTCCTTGCAGTTCCAATCAAGGGGATTGGAGCAGAAGTGCTATTTGACTCCTTCTGCTAATTCCTATGGATTGTTGCATGTGAGCGTGGAAACCATATACTGTAGAAGACAGAAAGCCAAAGTGGAAAGGGGTGAGCCTAGTCTGCAGGCTGGCTGTCTACAAGGATTACTTGTTTTTACTGTTAATTGAGAGAGAAATGTGTTGCAAATGTTTGAACAGCTAGTTTCTATATCCTATACCTTACCTAAAAAGAAGTCAAGGTCCAATTTTAAGGCAACAACTCTTATGTTATTAGCTTCTTTCTCAAATATAATGAGGAAAATATTGTCAACTTATCTGAGGTAAAATACAAAATGTGATTTTAAGTGAGGAAAAATCCTGTAAATAAAAAATAATTTCACTGGAGACTACAGAAGAGTTCATTTCTGAATGAAAACACCTACTGACTCTAGCAAGGGAGATAAGAATCACATCTAGATAAGACGCCTCATATCAGGGGAGGAGAGTATTTGACAAGTTATTAGCTTAATATTTTATAGAAATGGACCACAGGAGAACTATAAACATATGGTCATGTCAAACTACAGAAAGGAAGCAGTAAGTGGGAACAAATATTGTGATGTGTAATTAAATTGAAGATAGGTGTTAGAAAGTTTTTATTGTGTGATAAAAAGATATAACAAAAACTGCAGAGTGCCTGCCACCTGTGAATGTGGAGGTGGACAGACTATTAGAATCAAGACAAGGCACACTCATAGCTTCTCACATACATGGCTGTGAAGTTTCTACTTCACCGAGACACAAAAGCAAGTAGATATGTAAACGCTGGGTGTAGAGCAGACCAGCCACTCAGTAGATAAACAAAGTCAAGAGAATTTACTTAGATTAGGAGGCTAATTCTTCACAATGTACATTTATGCATGTAATATAATTATGACAAAAATGAATTTATTAACAGTGTTAGATACAAATAATTAATACTGAAGAAAAGATAAAGAGAAATTGCCCTAAAGAAGAAAAGAACAGAGAAGAAGAATTTATTCTGTGGTGTTCTGAAGACTAACACAAAACCCTTAGGTCTAGTGGTGGTAGAAATGGCTCATCTGTTAAAGAGTCTGTGCTGCTCTTGCAGAACCTAATTCAGTTCCCAGCACCTACACTGGGCAGCTCACAACTGCTGTAACCACAATGGCAGGAGACCTGAAACTCACTTCTCCATGGCACCTGTACTTGTGTGGTCATACTAGTGCTTAGACACACATACATGTTTTTAATCAAAAGTTAAGTAAAAAAAAAATCCCTTAGTTTAAGCACTCAGATTACAATGAAACAGGCCCATACAAAACACCCAGTACTAGCAGAACATACTAATCCCACATTGACAGCAATGATGGAATATTAGACAACTAGGACAAAGGATTTGGTTAACACACTAGATGATAGGTTATCCTTATAGAATATTATAAAAGTGAATTCAAATTACATATAAAACAAGACTCTGGATAAAGGCCCACATATCAAAACATATTTGTAAGCTTTCAGAAGACCTGCTTCATTGTACCAAAGTTAGTAAACATCATGACACAAAATAGGTTATGTTCCAAGAAAATCATGGGACTGTGTTAAATTTAAACTCAGATGTATTTGTGGATATTCAAGACAGAAAAAGAATATTTTTGTAAAACCACAGATTTGTGAAGGGTGTTTATAATGAATATAAACCAACTAAAAATTAGAATCACACACACATATATATGTATATGCATTAATATATACAAGATATATACACATATATTATATACATTTAATCAGCAAAGTTAACCAGGAAAGAAAAGAATCAGTCAACAGATAGAATGTGAGCAGGAGCTGCAACAATGTGAAGACTGAAAGGGAAATTACTGGTAGGACATCAGGAAAAATACATGTTAGAAAGCAACATTAATCCTCAAATAACTGAAACCAGGTAATGAGACCAGAGACATAGATGTGACCTTTCTACTTCACTTCTCAGTTTGGCTGACATGCAGCCCTGTCCCCTCCTTCAGGTTAGTCATCCCTGTTATATCAAGAACTACAACTTAGCAGACCCCCAGGTAAGTCCTTGCTGAGGTCTGAACATCAAGGCCTAAGACCATAGCAGCAGGCCTCAGTGTGGATAGAATCACCTGGTGTGTCTTAAAATTGTCCTTGCAGATGCCTGCTGCAGACAAATGGGGCTGTGTCTGTGTCCACTCAAAGCTCTCTAGATGGTTCTGCTGTGTACCCACACAAGAAAGCTCCATGACAGGAAAAATTCTGAAAGATGTAGTTGAACATATAGTCATTGTGTGAGCGTCAGAGAACCTCTATACACACTTTAATGTCATCAGATGTAGTCAGCACATTGTAGAGAGGGCGGCTGCTGGTATAACAGCATACTGTGTCATTGTCAACATGCTCATAAGTACAGTGGCTATGCTCTAAATAGTGCAGCAGGGGTAAACATAGACCAGGATGGCATCCTTCCTTACTGTCATCAGGTATTATGAAGCACCACACACTGAAGTTGTCTAGTAGAGATGTGTGAGACAGCCACATTGCAAGAACCCCAGTTCTAGCGTCACCGTGGAGACAGACACTCAGCAACCCTGCTGGAACCTTGGGAAATCGGTGTTGTCTGTGTAGCCTGTCTTTGCGACAGATGGCCACCCAGCAGAGAGTGCACACTTTACAAAACTGACACCTGCACAGATTAAAAGCATTTCTGCAGATGTAGTGCCAGCTTCTGCAGCCTAACCCACAGCTATGAAGGGGGTAAATACCATGTGGAGATACCACGGTGTCCAAAGCCAAAGGGTCGAACAATGTGAATACATGATAGACATATGGTCAGACTATCCTGCTACCACAAAGACAAAGTCATATAGTTATTATGAATGGGGTTAGGGTTAGGAGGTTGCCAGGTATCTATGTGAACAGAACAGCAGGCTATCAGAGGAAGGCCAGTGTGGTGCACCTACACAGTCCCCTTAAAGAGTTGAGAACTCTGCATGTTATGAGAGACATCATATTGAAGCCAAGAAGTTCTTCAACAACTAAAAATTAAGAGAAAAGTTTGTTCTGGAAGAGTCCAGAGCAGAATGTTTGATTGGCATTTCAGGAAAGAGGTAGAGCTAAGGTCATGAAGGTGCAGACTGTGGTCTTTTCAGTATTACAATGGACACTTAGGAAATTGACAGTGATTAAATATTTGCCAAATGATTAAGGAAAGAACTTGTATGATCAAAGAAAAGGTGAAGTATTTTCAGAGAAATCGCCACAATTTCCAGAAGAACAAGTCTGACCATAAAAGGAGAAGGAAAATGGTTTCTATATTCGGTATGATAAAGTCCTGCACAGTCTTGCTCACAGTCACCATCACATTCAGCAACAAGACGCATGATGAGGAGGAAGAAGTATTAAATCTGTTCTAAGACAGGAAGGACCTGAAACCAAGTAGATCCCATGTACCACATCCAGGCCATACTCCAGTCTATTGCCCACTGATGCCCCTGATTGGCAATGCGTACACGTAATCTCTCATGGTATTCCAGCTCTTTCCATCTGACAAGATTCTCAGTATAAACAGAACGAGCGTCCTCGGAACATCACACAGCATCCATACAGAAAGCATTGGTCCTCAGACTCATTAGTAAAAGAATTTTAGACTAGGAATAAAAACACAAAGATAATTTTATTAGAAGTTAAAAGGAAAGATTTTAAATTTGCCAGGCAAGCTGTGAGCTTCCACTGATTCCTGACGGAGGAGAATGAAGAAAGTCAGAGGGGCAAAGCTAATTCATCGAAGTAGGCACAGGGGTCAAGCACTTGACAGACAAACTGCCACATGGTGGGAGGGAGGCTGCAGAGCAGGGGTTCTCAAACTGTGGGTCACAAATCATTTGTGGCTGAATGGCCCTTCCACAGGGGTCCCAAGTCAGAGATCCCGCATATCAGACACCCCCATTATGATTCATAACAGCACCACAATGACAGTTATGTAGTGACAGGGAAATGATTTTATGGTTGGGGGTCACTGCAACATGAGGAGCTGTGTTAAAGAGTCGCAGCACAGGGAATGCTGACAACCACTGCTAGAAAACTAGTGAAAACGTCCAGAATGTCGGGGATTGTGTAGGGAAAGAACAAATGATCAAGGAAAAGCATCATTTTAAAAAAATAGAAGAAAAGGTAAGGTTGGTATTCGGTCTTAGTGCTTACGAGGCTGCCACTACTTCTAAGCTGACCTACTAAACGTAGGGTTTCTGGGAAGGGGAAGAACTTTGGTGTCTCATTAGAGAACTAATTATTCTGGCTCTTTAGAATGGATTAAGGTGAATGTGCCTTCTGGGAGGTTGTCCTTGGCCAGGGGATGGACCAGGCCCAACTGGAATGTCAGGCCACGATTTCTTTTCTCTTGACCAGAAGTTATTTTTTCCAATTCCAACAATATTTGTGACTTACATTTTCTGATTCCTATTTTATTTTGTAAAACTTGGATAATTACAGAGCATATCAAGTTATTTGTGAAAACATGCAATATGAAGGCATAAATAGGACACTGCTTGACAGGAATTACAGACTTGACAAATGATCATTCGGTGCAGGCAAGATTTAAATATTCTTGCTTTACAGAGTCACCATGGTTTCCGATATTGTTTAAATTCAGAGCAATTCTGAATAACCTATATATTTCTCTTAATCTATTTAGTGGTCTTCATTTTAATCTAAGTCATAGTCCTCGGCAGAGTCTCTGGTTAGATTTTTCATAAACCTCAGCATTTTCTGTCTGCATTTAACATTTTCACTGACCAACAGACATGGAATGCAAACAGGACTCTGTTTAACTGAAGTCACTAGAACAAAATC
This sequence comes from Micromys minutus, assembly GCF_963924665.1. Classification (NCBI taxonomy): domain Eukaryota; kingdom Metazoa; phylum Chordata; class Mammalia; order Rodentia; family Muridae; genus Micromys; species Micromys minutus. The sequence continues at coordinate 87,415,523 of NC_137973.1, read as the reverse complement.
TCTGTATAAAATATCCGCTGCTTGCATCAGTACCTTTCCTTTCCAGAATAAAAGAAACAGAGTTTCCCAGATTAGTCAATCAGTAGATGGTATTAAAGGATACAATAGATAAACAGGTATGGAATTGCTCCATAGAGGAGGCAGCCCAGCTGAACAGAAGAGCCAGAGTGAAGTCAGTCCCTGAAGCTGTGCTGAGCTTTCTGACACTGACAGCGACTCTTGTGGAGACTCATGGATGGTCACAGTGCTGAGAACAGGTGTTCAGCATGAGGATGGACACACATTTCACACTGCCTCAAGGCTCAGAAACACTGGACAATGTGGCCGGAAGAACATGGAAATCTGATAATACGAAAGGAAGCATTGAAATGGTGTGGGGGACATGATGTCACCTGAACACTCACACTTACAATGTCAAGGCATCTGTAGCTGCTTGCAGAAAACAGGAGACCGAGTTCCCAATAGGCAGTCAGGACACCCCCAACACACACACACACAAATTACCTGTCTCACAGGTTAAATGCCACCTTGTCTCCTGGAGGTGGTAACAGGAGTGTCGCTGCTTCAAAAATTAGGTTTTGGGTAAATGAGATGTTGAACTCAGAATTGATACTAGCTAGAATGGGTTGATGCTGGTGTTGAAATGGGGTGAATTTCAATATGAACACATGAATTTTGTGAGGGTTGTGGGGCAGTGGGAAAGAGGTTATAGACCCAAGTGCACTACTTCCTGAATCAATGTTAGGCCTCTCATCTTCAATACAGATTTCATATTAAAGATAAACGGAGATAATAACAGATGAAGTTGGAAAAGTGAGACCCTGAACAGAACATGAGTGGGGATGTTAAGAGACGGGGGAAGGGGTAACAGAGCTTCTTGGGGATTATGGAGGGGGTGCTGAGCAAGACCTGAATAAGAACAGGACAGTTTGAGAGACACGTAGAGATATGTACAGCCATCCTCTAGAACTGCAAGAAGAAAAATGCTTGTAGTCACAGCCAAAGTAAAATTATATAGTACCATAGTGAGAGAAAAGGAAGCATCTCTTCTAAAGGTGGAGTTTGTCTACTGCCCCTTCTAAAAGTGGTCTGTGTCTAGTCCTCCCTTTAAAAGTGGAGAATCTGACTATCCAAATGCTTAAGGGGTGGAAATTTTAGATTGCAAGGGCTAGGAACTGGGAGAGAGGAGAGAAAATTTCCAGGACTCAGGGAGAAGAATGGGAGAAAGCCACCCAGACATGTAAAAATTTGGGAAAGTTGCCACTGGCCACTTCTATGTTTGGGTCTGGGGTAGCAGAGGAAGGTTTAGAAGTCTCGGGAGTACCAGAAGGGAACATTTGTTAGCACAGGAAGGTTTAGGAATGCCCAACCTTTGATCTTGTCATGAAATATCATAAATTGAGTGATAGGTGTGTCTTTCATTTGCAAATCCAGATTGTTCCTGGACAGTACGAGATTGTGACCTGCCAGGAGCTGAAGCCACTTAGCTAAACTCACTGCTACACCCCCTTCTAACGGTGGACTGTTTCTACTCACCCTCCTAAAGGGCAACTACATCCGTTTTCCCCTTCTGAAGGTGAACTGTGTCTATTTCCCCTTCTGAAAGTGGACTGTGTCTATTCCCTACTCCCACTCCTTCCTGTTCCTCCCCAACCCATTGGGTCCTTTGTTTCTGACATGCCCTCTCTGGAGCCCATTAGATTTCCATTGCCTCAACTCCTTTTTAAGAGTCACTTAGTCACTCTAGTCTCTTAAAAGTCTCTATTCAGATGTCACTTCACCAGAAACTCTTTCCCTGATCATCCTATATGTGACTTTAACCTTTCTTGGTCCCTGATAAATATCTTTTCTTAGAACTCATCAGCTTCTAATGTGTCATGATTATTATTTAACTATTTTTACTCTTTCCTTTCACTCCCATCAGAATAAGAGTTTCCTGAGTCATGAATCTCAGCAGCTTAGTTGCTGTTAGTCCATTGTGCACTCCACAGTGTCTATTATATAATGTCAACATTACTGTTACATTATTGCAATAATTTAATTCCTTTGTGTTACAGACTAACAGTCTGCATATGAGCATTCATTGTATTTATATGATAAATATACAATGTTATGTTTGTTAATTTTAATGTATTTTAAATATAAATAGATTAAATGAAATAATAAACCATTAGCCTTAAATGAGATTGTTGATGATTCATGCTATAAGGGAGAGGAATTAGGAGCATAGAACTCTGCCAATTTTATCATTTTTTTGTATTTATGTTAACAAGCTTTTGATGAAGTGTGTGGAATTCATCACTAGCAGTATGGCAGTTACCTTAGGCTGTATTTGCTTATTGATGTATTACAAACATGGCGAAAGACAGCAATCAAAAGTCCTGTTGCCAATACTCCAGCCACTGGGAATGTTGCAAAGTAAATTAATTAGTACAAATAGATGTCAGACACATTCTTGGAGATGCTGGCAGGGGTCCAGCGTCGGGCCTCCCTTTTCGAGTATGTGTATTTTACACACATAGAAGCCACCCAATCCATGCTCTGTGTGAACTGCAGAGATTGACCTGTCCTCTTTCAAAGCATCACTTTTCAGGGTAACGATGCACAGCAAAGTCCCAGAGATAATTGCGTGATGTACACAGCCAGAGATTTCACTGGTGCTCATCAAGGTTTGCAAGCATAGCTCTCAATTTCTCATCCTTTAGAATTTGTATTTCACTTGGTATATGTAAGTGGCCAATTTTTGTGTATGCACTAAGTACCAGGTGTTGGGAAAGCAAACAAAAGTTTGATAGCTACTGACAAAAGATTAACAGAGCAACTGTTTTTGCTAATATCTCAATTTCCCTTCATTCAAATAACATGATAGAAGACAAACTCATTATGACAAAGGATTACAATTTATTGTATTTTCCCACAGAAAATTGTGCCAATTATCCACATCACATTTACTGAGAACCTTTCACTGTCCTTTCTAAATTTAAGCAAGATATAAGTCAGGAGCAACAGCAGTCAAACACGCATGAATTACCATGCAAAGTCTTGAGAGCATCAAGTCATAGTAAAGAAAGCTTTTGTGTCCTCTTGTGGCCAGACTGGGCTCTCTGCTCTTCATACTTTGATCGGTTGTTGATTTATTTTAGCTGCAATGATACTTAAGTTCTCAGAAAGAATATTTAAAAATTTCAAAGCTTCTAGTGACTTGCGTTTTATTTTGCAAATCTGTCTTCCATGATAGGGCATCACAATTCTCACACAGCATCTTTCTGTTTTTACATGGTGGCTGTCTCCCAGTTTGTTCTGACCTACTTGAAAATGACTCCTACCCTGTCATACACAGGTCTCTGAATATTACTGCTGAATATTTGGAATACATTTCAAACAGACCATGACTTGAGTGAGTGTGATAGTTTGTATATGCTTAACCCAGGGAGTGGCACTATTAGAAGGTGTGGCCTTGTTGGAGTAGGTGTGTCACTGTAGTTGTGGGCTTAATACCCTCACTCTGGCTGCCTGGATGTCAGTATTCTGCTAGCAGCCTTCAGATGAAGACATAGAACTCTCAAATCCTCCTGCACCATGCCAGCCTGGATACTGCCATGCTGCTGCCTTGCTGATAATGGACTGAACCTCAGAGCATTTAAGCCAGCCTCAATTAATGTTGTCCTTATAAGAGTTGCCTTGGTCATGGTATCTGTTCACAGCAATAAAGCCCTATGACAGGGAGTATAAGAAAATGTTTTCATCCCTAACATATAAAATTATGAATAGCATGGTGAAATACAACATCCACTGGAACCCTGGTAAAATGCCTGTAAACACCAAAACATGACATCTCTTAAGGGGAAGTCACTGTGAGCTCCTCCAAAACTGAGGACACATGTCACTCAGAGAAGACAAACACATGCTATGATTATTCAAACTTCCTGAGACTTGTTAGCTCTTTAAATTGTTACCATCTATAAAAGCTTTGAAGAGTCCCAGGCAGGCAAGTTCTCCACTTCCTGTCACCTGTTGGTTATGGTGAAGACAAAATGCAATGTGTACAGTGATTTAAATCTTCCCATATCCATTGTGGAAAGAAATCTTTTCCCACGTATATAGAAAAAGCTAAGCTCAGGGAGAGAGGAAAGCCTTTCAGCCAACAGAATTCAGTCCTGCAGGTACAGGCTACAAAGAGTGTTTATGGTGCCTCCATGTGGTCACATGACTTCTGGAAAAGTACATGACTGCTCTATCTGCTGCAATCACGGGTAGCATCAATCCTGAACTGGTAAAGCATTAAAGTGAAAATGAACAGGATCCTTAGTGAAATGACTTCCTCTCCTTATTAAATATTATTTCAGAGGAAAAGGAGAACAATGAGGAAGAGAGATTTCTGCAGAGTAGTGGATGCCCAGGGAAAATATGCGATTTCCCCCTTTTAAGAGCAACCTGCCCTCAGCTTTTAAATCAATGCTCAGCAAATTAGCTCAAAGCAAATAAAAATGACAATAACAGCACCTGTCTGGCTGTCGCCTACTCCCTGTATATGCCAATTCGTCACTGGCTTGCAAACCTAATAAGATTCTGTGTTTGGTTTTCTCCATTTCCATAATGAAATCTTTAACAGCTCTGTGATTGAAGAGCATCCTTTAAAGATCTGCACCCATGGCTTATTAAACACACGTCTCCATGTGTGCGAGGCTGCAGCATTGGAACACAGACAGGATGAGTGATAGGTACACTGAGAAGAAAAATGGCGACACCTCCCTCTCTAGTCTGTTTCCAATTTATCGATGCGGTGGAGCCCACGGGCCTGGGTAGGAAGTTGCATTTCTGGAAGGTTCTGATTAACCTGTATCACCACGGTTCTGCTGTCATCATTATAAAAGGCAGTTAAGTAAACAGACATAGCAGGCCTTCGTCTCATCTCTAGGAATTTACTGCCATGGAAATCCATCCAGCTCTCTCATTCATCTCACTTTTCAAAGAGTGATTTAAGGGCCACCCACGTGGCAAAATCCCATACACTAAATTGCTTCCATTGTTCATTCATTCATAAAACAGTTTCCACACATCATCTTCTTGCCAGGCATTGTGCTAGGCACCAAGGATATAAAGGTAGACATGCCTTCCAATTCCTTAAGATGTGATGAATCTAGACAATAAAAGTACACTAATTAAAGTCTGAAAAAATATTTTACTTATCGACAGCATCTGTAGTAATAAAAAGTCCAATAAATCAATCAATAGATGAACATGTCTTTATTAAACTCACTCTCAAACTGATTTCATCATTGCATTTGATATGAGATGTTAACATTTGGTGTACATTCTTTTGTGACTGTGAGTGTGTGTGTATATGCATATACGTGCACATGTGTCCATGCATATACATGTGTGTATGTGTGTATGTTTGTATATCATGTCTAAGACCAGAAAAACATTGAATAATTTTCTTGCAGATAAACCTGCTTTTCCAAATTACTTTCCTTCTTATGATCCTGGAGAAATGGTTCCTTTGAGCAAGTCAGGTGAACCAATACAAAAGTGTCCCATGATAAAAGACTCTTACACCTTCCGAGAAACGAGGTAATTATCTTTTAAAAGATTTAGAGAGAGTGTCAGTTTATTGGGATGGTTGAGCAGAACAGGTTGATTATGAGCCATGAGGTGCTTTATGTAAGTGGAAACAAAACATCTTCATTTATCTAAAGTTTAATCTGCACATCTGTACTGTTATTAGCCACAAAACAAATATATGTTTATTAGCTATAAAAACAAATATTAAATAAAATATATCTAATATTCAAGTCATATCTATATCTATCTATATCTGTTTATATATCTATATATCTATACATGCAGAGGGCATACCCCCAGCCTTTAGTGGGACACACTGAAGGATGAAGGTCTAAGATTTCTGGCCTCATAATCTTACTGTATGTGCTTTAGTAGGTGCTGGTTTCTTGTTCTGTAACTCTTTCTCTCTCTGGTTTACAAAAAAGTTAAAGAGACTTTGAACTCTTCAACTTTTTTGTGAACCAGATAGAAAAGAAAGGAAAAGAACTGAAATCTTTTACATAGGGAGTATGCACCACACACACACACACACACACACACACACACACACATACACACACAGGTTGGGCCTGACTACCTGTCTTAACTCCACAAAAAACTCTACGTATACTTACATACATACATACATACATACATACATACATTCATACATACAGACAGACAGACACACATATGTATTTATATACACATAGATGAATGGATAGATAGATAGATAGATAGATAGATAGATAGATAGATAGATAGATAGATAGACACACATTTGGGGGATGGAGCTGAGACCGCTGTGCTGCCTTTTTATTCCTTCTCCCTGGCATTTTTATACCTTCTTAGACAAAAAGTTTTTTGAAAAATTAGCTAACACATAAAATGTTACACAAAACAGGAGTTACAGAAGGATGTGAATAGTAACTTCAGAGCAGTGTTTCATTCCATAGGTTCATTATAAGCTCAAAGCAACAATTTCACAGGGCCTCACTGTTTTGTAGTATACACTTGTGGCTTCATCCTTAGATGTGACCTAGCATGAATATTTTCTTGATCACAAATTTATCCCAAGCTCATTTTTCTTTTAGGGTAAATGTGAAAGCTCATCACAATTTTTATTATGCAGACTTGCTATACTATGATGACTGGGCACATTTTATTCTTGATTCTAACTTTATTATATATTTCTAGTGAAACAGCTAAATCCATCTCTTAAACTTATTTGAATCAAACCAAGAATTCTATAAGATCATTATCAGCAATTATATAATCATCACTTTGTCTATATACCATTACTATATAATGGAACATATTCATTGATCTGCACAAAATGTGCCCAATAGAGTGGGCTAATGCCCAGGAATCATTAGGCTATGTAATAATGACAGAAAAAGGCATATCAACTGCAAGAAGCAATCCTGAGATGAAGTCTCTTAGGACCTTGCCTCGGAGTTCACCAATCATAGGCCACACAAAAAAGGTGGGCCACCTCCAGGAATGTTACCTGCTAGACACACACACACACACACACACACACACACACAGAGAGAGAGAGAGAGAGAGAGAGAGAGAGAGAGAGAGAGAGAGAGAGAGAGAGAGTAACCCAATTCCTAAGTCACATTTTAAAATCAGTTTGTCTTCCATTAAGAGAACACAACTGTCAACACAGAGCATGCTCTATCCTTCTCCCCCAGCTTCCTCCAAGTTATTCACATAAGCGTGAGTTCAGTCCTGCCAGGTGATGAGTCCCCATCAGAAGACTAGTATTCTCCCTGCAACATCATGTCAAGAATACAGCACAAAAGCACAGTAAACATTTTAATCACTTTATTGCTTGAATGGAAATGCTGAGAAAGGTATGATGAATGGGTGCCTGCCTCTTTGTTCACTTTTTGCTGAGCATGCTCAGTATAACAGGCACTTCTAGTGATATCATGAAAGATTTTCATTTACATTCTGGTGGGGTTTTTCATTTCTACGTTTTTCTTTATGGTAACAAATACAATTTACGAAGATTCTGCTTTGGTTTTGAATCTGCCCCCATTGTATCCCCAGTGATGGGTTGGAGGAAGTCAGCAAGTAGGCAGCTCAGATCTGTCTTAAAACCTCCCAAGAAAATGACATGAACAAGAATCCAAACTCCAGGGAACTATACAGCATACCTTTGACCTTTTATAACAATATCTGGGCATGCTATCCCCATTTATTAATGAAGGAACAAAGACAATTTAAGTCCTCCACTGGGGAAGGCAGTTTCTCCATGCTGAAATACCTGCTTATCTTGAGAGGCTGCCTACTGCCAGTCAGCTCTAAGCACCACTGTCTCCTTAGAGGCTACACAGCTCAGCCCAACAGAGAGAGACATCTTGTTATGGTTACTTTCAGCACTGAGTATGTGATGAGCCTGAAATGTTTTGTTTGTTGTTTGTTTTTATTTTTTTTTTTGTTCCTCCAACCCCAGGGCTCAACTGTGATGCACTGAGATGTCTCTAAGGCCTCAGTTATAAACAGTGTGTGCACAGTTTGCTCTGAGCTGATTGGTGGTCACCACATGTGTCTCCAGTGAATGCTGTCTGCAACACCTACAGAAGATTCAAGACAACAGAGTGTTTATCACACCCAAAGAGTGTTTCTGTTTTGCAGAGACATATGGTCTAGTTCAGAAAACCTGGGCTTTTATTAGTTTCCCACCAATATCCCTCCTGAGCACTTAAGTGCCACATTACCATATTTTTGTATAGCAAGCACTGTGATAGAATTTAAATTAAAAAAAATTGTTGTTTGGATTGTTGAGTTGATTTTCAGACAAAGTTATTATATGAATTTGGGCATTGGATGGAGAAATAATTCCCAGCTATTTATGAAATGGCACTAAACACATGTATGCCACTGTGCCATGCATTTACATAGGCTGGCATTCCCAGCTTGACAATTAGAAAATTGAAACATCAATCAGCCCTAAAAAACACTGAAGATGTTCTGCATTCTTCAGCATCAAAATTCAGCCAGGAATTAATTTATTATATAAAAGTCAGCAGTCACTTCCTCTTTAAGAATTCAAATTCCCTTTCATCTTTAATAGGCGGTAAATTTATACATATATCAAAGTATTGTCTCAAGGTAAAATGTTTGTATACTTATTTAACCGATATGCTTATTTTAACTGTGTAGTATGAAAATGTCTGGATTGAAGAATGGTTGATAGACTAGAAGTTTAACCATACCTAGTACTGACAAACCTCTTCTCCTACAAACCTCCTGTGAGTCACTGGCATCTTCAAATATCTTTCTATATCAATTTGCACATCTGTAATGAAAAACCTAATTCTGTGTGCTTAAATAGAAGCCTCTTTAGTACTGAGTGCAGAACACAGGCTTCTCCTCAGTGCAAGAATGCCATCTGCCTTATCTGCCATCCCTACTTTTACAAAAAAAAATACTTTTTTCTCTATCAAAATCTATATTTTCAATCTTACCTATATCGCATCCCATGTGTTCTCAAGAACATCTTAGGAAATCACTTTTACTTCAACCATCAGTGAAATCAACAGAAAACTTCCTTGAAGGCACCCCCTGGCCTCTGTCTACCTCTTATTTGCCAGAGTAAACTTTCTGAGTACCCAGAAGCTATCTCTTTACAGGCCCTCACTCACATCTGGGCTTTCTTTCCACTGGTGGACCCAGCATCTGAAGATTCAGTGACCTCAGAGTCAACATGAGGGATGTCCTGCCTCTGTTTTTCTGTAAAAGGGAACTCCTTCTGTGGCTTGGGCTTGAAGACTTCCTGATTTTCATCAATAAGAATGGTGAAAACATAAAGTTTCAGACATTTCTCTCACACAGACAGCTTCTGGTGTCCTCTGTGACTAGTACTTCACCAGCTGGGTGAAACCTGATTAGACATTTATCAAAACCTGAGGACTTTCTCTTCTATAACTTCCTTTTTTCTTTCTTTCATAATAATGTTCTTTCCTACTAAGCATCTTATACTCAAACCAACGATCTGCTTCCATAGAAACAAAACAAAACAAGCAAAAAAAAAAAAAACAAAACAAAACAAAACAAAACAAAAAAACCGGGAGTCAGTTCCATGATTTGTATGAAAAGAGCAGGCTAAAAATTAGATTTTGAACTTTTCTTTAGGTGCTTCTTGGCCAAGCAATATTCCTCAGTTGAGAATATTTTGTTTAGCTCTGTATTCCATTTTTAATAGAGTTATTTGGCTCTCTAGAGTCTAGCTTCTTGAGTTTCTTGTATACATTTGATATTAGCCCTCTATTGGATTTAGGATAAGTAAAGATCTTTTTCCAATCTGTTAATTGCCATTTTGTCCTATTGACAGTGTTTTTTGCCTTACAGAGGTAAAGACCAATTCATCAAAAGGCTTTTCTTATTAGCTGGAATGGCTATTGTTGTGATATACAGAGAAACTGATGCACATAAGGTTGTCAGGATTGCATGGCTACTGCAAAGCCCTCTAGATGTTCATAACAATGTTATGCAAAATAATGCTAGAGCAAATGGCTGGTGCTCATTTACAACATTGTAAGTTTAAGATGAGATGCAAATTGTGGCTAAAGTCACAACAGCCCTCAGGACAATAAGTGCAAAGTATTTTGTTGCACCGTGTATTTCTATGTGTCTTAGAATAAATTAATAAATTATCTTTTAAAATTTTGCGTTAATAGAAATAGTTGAATGCATATATGGCTAGTAATTCATTTCTAATGTACAATTTTACTCTATAGTAAAAAGGAAACAATACCACTCAAAAGTACATTTGGGATTTGAATGCCAGATAGCTGGTGGGCCCTATAGATTTCAAGAAGTTAAGGCCTACTATATTGAGACATTGAGGGAATCTGTTAGCCTAGCTTTGAATTTAATTGCCCAAAGTGAAATAGGTTTAAATACCAATGAAGGCCATGGCTAGGATAAAAACACTGTAAGAAGTTTCCACTCCTTGAACCCTGGCTTTTCTATACCCATGATCATGTCTCTCCTTCTTGCTCATAGCTGTGTTTAACTTGCTCCTGGATGAAATACCATGCAGTATCCTCTGTTTTCTAAGGTGATGGTGTGTGATTCATGATCTCTGTGTTCCGAGACAATGGGTCATAGCTATTCATGTAAAAGCTTAATCTCCCTTCTTTGAGTCTGGACTCAAGTGGAACAGCTCAAGAAGTAGGAAATAATATTAGTCAAAGACCTGAGACACAGATGGATACATTCACTGTGGTTGGCTAAGCTTGCTTGCCATTGGAGTCAGACTCCCTACCCAAATGCAGTGAACAAATACAGAACAAATAAAGATTTATTGACCTGCATATGTCTCTGTAAGGTAGCAGAGTTAAATAGTTAGAATGCACCCAAAAGGATACTGTGAATTCTATGTCAAAATGACCCTTAGAGCCTTGGGGAAAGTAGTAGTGCACACTGAACAAGCACACAATGCTGAGATTGTTTCATGGGCTCTAGAAAAGGAAATCAGATGATGACAAGTTGGCATGAATATTATGTGTATCTTTGATAGACTAATAGATAATTTTGTTTCACAAAAAGCTAGAGGAGAAACCTAATATGGGATGTGGTATGTGCCAAGGAATGATGCCAGTACTGGCATTCTGTGGTAACTCTCTGGACCAGAAATAGTAGAAGCTGTTATGTATTTTGACTCACTGAATTTACTGCGAATGATGATTTCAAGAAGTTTCTGTAATGAAAGTTATATCTGAATAAAAGCCAAAGAACTCTGACCTTACCAAGTGATGAAAACGTTAGCAGAATGTAGCCCCCACAGGGGAAATCACCAGGCTGCCAACAGAGCACTGTTCAGCTGTGCCAGCAAAAACCTCCAGTCTGGATGACCAGAACGATGAGGACTGTGTCAATAAAGCTCATCAAACCTTGCCAAGTTTCCAGAAGGAGTCAGCTTTCAATCAAGCCCTGTTACATTCTGTGGGAGAACAAATTCCCACAGTTCTAGTAAGCAGAGGAGTGGTTTCTCTATTTGTCCTCAAGAGGATTGTGGACATTTAATTTTAGTACTTTTAGAAGACATTGTTGTTCATGGGACTGTTGGGTATAGGATTGAAGCTGGTGTTAATATTACAAAGATGATTTTGCTGTTATCTAAAGGATGTAAAGGAACAGAGGCCCATACAATACACTGCTTGTGGATATATGTATACATATATCTCCCACCTTATAGCTCATGTGCTGAGCCATGTTTCTTATCTTTATATTGTGGTCAATAAGAACATCCAAAAATCAGGATAACACTTGTATTTACTTTTAGGCCACTTGGGTGAGAACTATCAGATGGATGTGCCCAAGTGAAGGTCTTCAAACTCTTCCCTCCTTGCCAAGTCAACACAGAAAACCAGTTCAGCATTTCACTATGAACATGGGCAATGGGGTTGGATGTTTGTGTTACCTTCCAAGCATCAATAATTCCAGGGTGCTTCTTCACAATGTATCAGTATTTATTTCACTAGTCTGAACCCCAGAGAAACAAGATGGGTCCAGGAAGACAGCCACAAGCTTGATCCACTAAAAGTCCCTCTGCAGCTGCTATGCCAGATGTGGTACATTTACTGGAGCAGATTAATATAGCCTCAGGATCTTGGGATGAAGCCATCTTTCTGGAAAAATCTGTTCTTTTCTATCTCAATCAGGAAAGACAATCAGAAACAGTCCACATTAACATGGCTTCAACAATATTAATTTATAGTTTTGCCTCCAGGCTATGTTAACTCTTCTGCCCTCTGTCATAGTACAGTCTGAGGAGACCTGCACCATCTGCACAGCCCACAGCACTTGCTGTAAGGCCAGTCCGTTGCTGGAGCTATAATGATCGTGCCAGAGGAACAAGGGGTAGCCAGCATTCTGGAGGCCTTGTTAGAAGACATGCATTCTACAGGTGATAGATGAATCTGTGGAGTTAAAGCATGGCAATCAAGGGTAGAAGGCTGTTTATGCCAATTTGTACAGCCTTAGAATCATGGTACGCTAAAAAACATTTTGGGTTCTAAAAAGAGGCCTACTGATCCCATACCAACAAGTACCCTGCTTTGCAAGACAGTTTGACTCAGACTCAGGTAAAGCTTAGAGCAGACACTGTTTGAGTCACTGTGTGAAATATCCACCATTGGAGTTACATCATTAGATAGATTTTGTGATAAAGGAGCTATTCAAGGTAGGAAAGGATACTACATGGAACTTGTTGCAAACCCTACTAGGAAGAATTATAATGCAGGCTCTTGGTGTTCTGGCAGATGCCACACCACTTACATGAAGGGAGGCCACTAATTTTCTGTTGTTTTGTTGGGTTCTGGTGTATACAGAATGCTTGCCCATAGTATAGTAAGTGATGCTGAAATAACAGGATTATGAACTTGGTTCATTCAGGCCCAGAAGTTTATAACACTGCTGTTGCATCCCTTCTCACCATCTTCATGAGAAGTAATTCATTTGAGATGGAGAGAAAGCAGTAGTGCTGGAAGACACAGCCCATTAGCATGAGTAGGACCAGAGCCTAGGGCAGCATTATCTCTCCTCACCTAATGTCTAGAACAGGTAGGGGATATTCAGAAAGGGGAAAAAACACATATCTGTTTTCTTTCCATCAGAATTCTAGTCCCAAATAAACAATCTCTACAAGTGCCTGTCCTGTTCCATGGAAAATGGTTGTAAGTACATACTGGCTTAGTGAATATGGTCTTTAGGCAGTGAACATGTCCATTAACTTCACACAAAAGAACTGCTCAAAAGAAATGGAGAAGAGAAAGCTTAGACACATGGCCTGAAAGCAAAAACAAACAACACCCCCCATTAGAATGGTTCTTGGAGAAGCATGAGGATACAGAGGCTCAAGGATGCTCTGAGAATGAGCAGCAAGTGAAAAGACCTTTGGACAACAGGCTTATATCTACCAGAGGATATGTGGGTAGACAGACACCAAAGTACACAGTAGATAGGGATATCTGGCCAGATTTTACCAGCCAGATCCCAGGGCTAACTGAGCACTGGGCTCATGAGCACTTACAGAGAGGACCATGATGGCAGCACGGATGCATCATAAGTCCAACAGCATCAACACCACTTACCAAAACTAATCCATCTCTTATTGTCAAGAGCTTCACTGCCCACAACAAGCTAATTCTGAGCCCTGGACTGGACCCATTGTTTTCCGAGACCATTTACAACAAGGATGGTCTACAAGGATGCCCTTGTATTCTGGGAAATCAGAGGTTTATTCTCACGGGGACAGATACGTGTTTCTAGGCTGGCTCTCTTGACTTTTTCTTGGCAGCTTGACAATATATCATGGGTTTAGTCACTGCAGTGGAACCCTACTGAGCAGAGATGTGCCTTATAGCAAAGGGGCAAGGAAGCATTCATGGCCAGAGAACTCTGGTCCTGTCCTTCATCCGGTCTTCATGATTTGTTAGAACAGCCTACTCTAGCAGAAGAGAGACGCTATTCCCCAGGACCCACCATATGCTTTCCATTGAAAACATTTGGTGCAGAGTCCCTGATAAGAAGAACAAATTGCCTTAATAATCAAGGGACAGAGTGTGTCATCTTACTCCGGAGAAACCACAGTTCTATGTAACTGTTATTATGCATACTGTGGGATGGTGCACAAATATTACAGTTTCCAACAGTGGTAAAAAGCTAGAGGTATAGCTCACGGATACAGTATTTATAACATGTGTCCAAAACCTGAGCTTCATTCTCAGGTACCACCAAAATTGAATAATTTATTGAAAGGTAGTGGAAATGTTTTCTCCAGAATCCAAATTGCCATAACATTTCTAGACCCAGAACTAAATATTTCTACATCAAATAATAGACAGTAAATCTCCCCATATTACCTTCTAAGAGAGATATATGCAAGCATATTTATACTCAGTAGATAGTTATCTCTGAATAATCTACTCTTGTGCCCTTCCATCTTGCATAGAAGCAATTGTTATAGGGAATAGGAGTTGGGTTATAATTAAACTTTTAATATTTAGGGACTATTTGCTTTTATGTGAAAAAAATCAAACATTTTATTTCAAGGGTGATTATTGCTGAAAAAATGATATGAAATGAACTCGTCCTCCTTTTTTATGTTCTCTCTGGTCTTCTCAACCTTTTCTCCCCACCCCATCCCCATCCATTTCCTTCCATCTGACATCTCAGCCTACAATACAAAGACACACAACCCAAGTTTTAGAAAACCCACAGCTTGGGTTTGCAGGCTGTGTTTTGTTTCTTCTTCAATATTTCCAAAATTATTTCCTTAGGAAAAGGCTGAACAGATAAAGCGTTGAGAAAACAGTCATAATGATAGCAGACGTACACCTGCCCACGCTCTGCAGCAGATTTATGGCCAACGCAGCCGATTTTGCCATCTGGGTCAAAGTCATATGTTCACTGGAAATATTTTGGTAAGTTATTGCTCATGTTTTCCACATTGCAGGTGGTGATCACATGGTTTTATGGCGCTTTCATGATGGCAGGCCTGCCTGAGGGGGCTCTGATGGTGTGAAAGCCTACAGAAGCCATCTGATTAAATGAAATGAGCTCTATCCATCCTGTTAAGTATCATGGGATGTACTAACCTATACATAAAGTATAATCCTGAGAAAGGTGCTAAACCATTCTCCTTGGTTGTTTCCAGAATCACAGGGCTGGGCACATAGGAATAAAACATTGGCTACTTCTGGACATTAAAGTATGTATCACTTAAGACAAAGAATTCAGATAAGTCCTTGGATGTCTGCTGCCACAGGAAAAAAACATCACAGTAGTTAAATGTGAAGACGCAGCCTTTAAAATGATCTTAATCGTATTGTTTTTATTATTGAAAATACTGTAGCTGTTTTGTTCACTTATTTTCTTAATTATGCCATTATATTGGGAAAGAGAGACAGGACTGTAGGGGTGAAATTAGAACCGAGAAGCAGAAAAAATGCATAGGGTCTGAGAATTCTAATGTAAATCAATCTATCCTTTAGACACCCAAGCTTAGCAGCTTCCATAAATGGACAAAGTGGAGTAACTATTGAAAAGATCTGAAGTATAATTTATAGGAACCTGTTTTTGTTGTTGGATAATGAATTTTGACAACCATACAAGGTTTTACACCCAAACCCATGATGAGGTTTACAGAGTTCAGTGGCTAGACATTCTTTTTAGTAAAACTTTCATCAGTATTTAATGAAAATGTGCTCTCTGAGCTTCCCTCTGCTTTCTTCCTTCTGCTCTTCCTTGCTTTATAATCAGCTGTAGTTTCTGAAGAAGACCTTTGGTGCTTTAACAGCACTGGAAACACCGCCATGGATGTTCTTGCGGAAGAGGTGTGGGTTCTTTTCTGATGAGACCATTTTAAGAGACAGCAGAAGTAAGTAAGGCAGGTGCCCCACACTTCTCTGTGAAAAGGACAGTTGTTAAGCTGTGGATAGAATACCACATCATAATACACAGCCAATCATTCCTACAGAAAGGATACATCACAAGATGTAAAATTGGTCTTGAGTTGTTGAAATTTCTGCTCATGGACACAAAAAAGGGTTCGCTGGTTTCTGATGTAACCGCATCCTTGCAATGTCAAAATAAAATAATTCTATCCATAGAATATTTGACACAGTAGTGAAACCAGGGATAATGATAAAGGTAAAGGGAATGCCAATTAAACTAATTGGACATTTGTCTACAAATAAGGCTTTATCCCTGATGACAGTTAACATTCTGAAGTGAAGAAGGGTGCAAACAACCAGCTTTCATCAGCAGGGACCTGAGCAAGCAGCCCTTCAAAGATCCTATTTCTGCTCAGAGCATTTGCTGTCACTGGCTTTTCTCTTTGGAAAAGTGTTTCTCAAAACACAGACTGAGATGCTGGGTGACATACAGCAAATAGCCACTGGTTACACAAAAAAAGAGGAAAACAAACAAACACAAAGACTTTGCTTTTGTCCCTGGCTGTATTTGATTTTAAGGACAAATAGAACAGAGGCAATAAAAGGGAAATCTTCCCTGAGAACACAGGAAAGCTTCTTATTTCTGATGGAGCCTCCCTAACTATACCCATGAAAGGGGGCAATCAGATAGGATGTTGGGAATTCTGAGAATGGTGAGCTTTCTATTTTACAGGTATACTGTGGGGTCCACATCACTAGGCAGCAGGCATTCCATCCTGCTGAGATCTCACTCAGTAAAGGAGCTGGAACTCTGTAGGGATAATCACACCCAGTCTCTGACTTCTGTCTTTTCTTTACCATCTGTTTTGGAGAAGAACCCAAGAGAAGATCAGAGAGCTAGCATTTACCTAGTATTTCTTCAATTTCTCATGTTATGATTTCAGTGTGTGTGTGTGTGTGTGTGTGTGTGTGTGTGTGTGTGTGTGTGTGTAGAGTAAATCTCACCTATTCCTTCTCAGGTACTCCCTGAGACAAATCCTCTCACTGAACTTGGGCTCCCCCATTTGGCAAGATTGGCGGCCAGCAACATCCAACAGCTTCCTGTGCCACCTCTCAGCACCAGGATTACAGATCTGTAGCACAAGACCTGGCTTTGTACATGTGTCCTAGGAAAGGGACAGATCTCAGCTCCAGACCTATGTGTGGCAATCACTTTACCTGAGTTATTTCTCCATCCCACTGTTCTTAATTCATAACTCAGAAAAAAAACCTGAATGCAAAACAACAACAAAATGCACTTCAAGAGAAAATCTCTGAACACACACACACACACACACACACACACACACACACACACACAAACACACACACACAGTTCTTTCCTTCTTTTTCCTTAGATCAGAAATCTTATGTAACCAAATGCAAAGATAACTCAATATTCAAAACACTCTTTGTTGCATCTTGCACAGTTAGAAACAGAAATTCTATTAAACTATACAGATACAAAAAGAAAAGAAAAAAGAGAAACAGCTACAGAGTCAAATTAAGTTTAATTGAGTAAGACAAAAACGGGCTTTCTACTCCTCATAGCTACCACAGGAATTCAGTTCTTCTGTAACACACCTGAAATCCCAGCACTGGGCACAGGGCTGGGGAATTGTGGGAATTCACCATGAAAGTAAGTAATGAGTGCAGTGGAGATACTATGATCTGAATATTTTGGATTAACAGAAACAGGATAAATCCCACTGCCCCATCATTGATAATCTTGCTCACTCCACTGGGAGTCTCAGGCTTCAGATTGAGCATAGGGTGTTGGTCTTTTTGTCCTGCATGTGAGGGTTAGTTCTCTGTTCACTGTTAATTCTCAATATTTAAGTTAATTAGCTTTGTTCTATTTTTACTGCTTACTTGGAGTTGCACACAGCAGGGGCAGCAAGGAAGGAAATGAAGTAAGAAGAAAGAGTTATCACCTACATCTTGGTTCCAGTAGTGGGAACCATGAAGCACTTGCACATTGTGACAGAAGCTGCTTGTTGGTCTTCTGCAGTGATGTAGTTTCTTCATCATTACTGGGGTCTCTCTCCTTCCTCTTTTCTTTGTTCCTTCCCTGTTTAATCTGGAATCTTCACAGTGCTCCACATCCTTGACTGTCTGGAATGCTGGTCATACCTGGGCGACACACTGTACCTTCCTTGTACTTCCCTGGTAACAAAAGGCTGGAAACACCAAGCACCAAGTGCCTGAGTTTCTAACTTGCTCGTGCCAGCCCCCTTTCTTGCCAACTACAGTAACTGTGTTTTTCCGTATTCGGTGCCATTATTTACGGAAGTTAGAACTGTGCTCCTTCAAGGGAAAAATTTATCTTCCTCCAAACTATGCAGAGAAATGATCAGACAGGTCAGAACAGAGAGCTATGGGCTATGTTTCAGATATCTCCTCTCATGAGGGAGAGAAGGAAGCATGGTTAGAGCTGGACATTCTGTGAGGTACCTGTAGCTTACCTCCTTTCTACCACATGGTTGGTCACTGGCTGATAGCTGAGGTCTGAGCCCCAGTGACATTGAAATACACTCGATGAAAAAAAACTACATCCAGTAATTGTAGTTGTGATCTCTCTCTCTCTCTCTCTCTCTCTCTCTCTCTCACTCTCTCTCTCTCTCTCTCTCTCTCTCTCTCTCTCTCTCTCTCTCTCTCTCCATTGTATTTCTTCCTTTCTGTCTGTCTGTCTCTTTTTGATTAATGGTTCCTGATTTAGTTAAACACAGCAACCCCCTCCCAGACTTGATAATTCGGTGAATTCAAAATGAAATCAATTAGTATTAAATCCCCAAAGATGTTTTTTGTCATATCACGAATTCCTTATGGTTTTTTCCTGAAAAATTAAACTGCAATCTTCATCTCTTTTGAGGTTTAACAGATATTGGATCCAGCGAATCTCTGGCATCACCAACCAGTAAGTAAAACTCACTGCACTCCCAACAGTCCTCCAAATCTCAACGCAATAAGCTCCTATCAAGTTGACGAGGCAGACAGCCAGTTCTTCTTGGAGATATCACACTCCAATTATTCCAGGCACAGCTCTGTATGTAATCAGGACTTCTGTATGAGGTTCCACTGTCCCTTAGCATTGTGGGAGAGGGTTCTGAAGACCCTTTCTGCCTTGACCTCTATACTCCAGCCCAAGCCTTGATGATTTCCACCCAGACCAGAAGCAATAGAAGCTTTCTTTCCTCTGCCTGGCAGAGGTTTCAGAGCTTGGTTCTCAGGACTGTGTCAAGGAGTCTTCATGAAAGGTCAAGAGTTTTCCATCTTTCTTAAGTTGGACTGTCAAGGAAAATACAACCCAGACTCTAATTGCCAGAGCCTCTATAGGCTAGTCCCCTTGTCCCACCTGTAGTCTACCTAACAGTAACACATACTTTTACCACAGGGGACTTTTCTTTCAAGAAGGTAATTAATCACTCCCTCCAGGCTAATCATTAGGACACTAGGACTTTGTGAAAGGTTTATTTAAATCACTCCAAAGCACATGCCGAATTCTCTTCCATGGATCAGGCCCTTTATACATCAAGAAATGATAACATCAGTCTCTGCATTTCTCAGTGTTTCCAGACGCACAAAAGACACCAGGGGCATGGGGTAATACAGCATCTCCTGATTTTTCTCTGATTCATTTCTTATATCATTCATCATTTACTGAATCTACAGGTGTGAGAGATCGCTTGACCGAGACTTGAAGATTATTTTCTTGAAGTGATTAATAGTAAATATTTTCAGCTCTGTGGGGCATAAAATCATTGTTACAATTATTCAATTAGGCCACTGCTGAAGGAAACAGTCACAGACAACATCTGCAATAGTAACAGTGATAATGGTCAGTGAAGCCCTAAGAAAAACAGAGGATCCTGGCCTATAGTGCTCCTACATCAGAGATAAAGGAACAGAAATTCCTGTAATGTGGAAACTTACTTATCAGTTAAGTATTACGAGGAGGAAAAACATCTCACCATGAATGCTTCTGAATTCAGCCATGGCTTCTCCCTTGTACCCTGTGCTTTGGTCTATGCTCGCTTTGGTCTCTGACACTGCCCAGTTCTGCTCTTAGCTGTTATAATTTGCCATTCACAAAATAAATATTGACTTTGTATTTATCATGTGCAAGGATCCTGCATTATGGGAAAACATAATTACATGAGCCGAGTTCCACTCTTTAAAAGATCACACCATCAATGCAGTAAAATGATTATATCACTGGAGTAACCTAGATACAGACCTAGAGATATCTGAACCTGCTGAATTAAGGACAATTTCTAAATGTTAATGTCTGCACTCCCCAATGTAGCTTTAAACTCACAACCATCACACAGAATAAATAAAACATACCACAATTTTTCATTTACATATAAACATGAAAAGCCTACGTTGGCTTTTCTAGAACTGTCTAGCAGAGAGGCTACTCAGCTTCCTCCCTGGGCTACCAGGCTGCCCCACACTGTCTGCCCAAGTTTTGTAACACAACTAATCCTGGTAAGAGACCCAACCCAATATCACTCTGCTTTCACAACCCAGGGATCCTGTTCATGCCTTCAGCTAGAGAACTGCTTGCCTTGGCACAATGACATGAGCCCTCCTCCCACAAACTGGCCTTAAGAAACACTGCTGCGTCCCACATTGGACTGTAAGAAAGCTACTTACTGTGGTTCATCAGAATACCCCTGAGCTGTCTACTGCCCAGGTCAGACTCTCTGGTTCTCCATGGTGTCCTAGTAAAAGATCTGCTCCCCTAGCTCCTTGGGATGGCCTCAAATTACCCATCTACCTACCTGGAGATTCTGATATGATAGAATAAAAACTCTTATCAAAAGACACAAATACCAATCAAATTCCAGATGCCTGGAAAGAAAGAGCAAGACAATGTAACAAATCATATAGTTATTACTCCCAACAGGAACAGCTTAGACAAGATTCAAGACACAGATTTCAAAAAATAAAGTTATAAACATGCTTGAAGAATTAAAATAGCCAAACAACACATCAAATAATAACTGTATAAAATTAGAGAGGACAAGAGTAAGCCAAAGTTCAAAAAAATGGAGATAGATTATTGAATGAAATAACAAGAATAATTCAGGAAATAGAAATGAATCCAATAAAGCAAGAGACAGGAAGACTGAAGGCAACTCAAACTGAAATTAAGCTGTAACTTCAGTGGTATAGAGAAAAACACAGTGGAAAGTCTCTCTAGCAAAGTAGACTATGTAGAAGGCAGAATATCAAATGCTGAAGCCAAGGTAAAAGAATCAAATCACTCACTTAAAGATGTGATAAATTTCAAAATATCCCAATGAATAGAACATACAAATGCATGAAGAGATAAAGGTTGTCAATTGTGGTGTTCAAAGAAGAATAGTAACTTATGTCTGAAGCAAAGACAGAATCATCAATAGAGTCATAGGAAAGAAAGCTCAGGATCTAGAGGATAAACATACACATATGCATATGGCTACTGAGGTGCATGTGTCATAGGGGTGAATGCCTATGTTCTCTAGGGGAATAAGTATTACATATATGCATCTGCTTATTAAGGTACATGTATACATACAGTTATTGAGATACACGTGTTTATCTGCCTATTGGTACATATGTACATATGGCTACTGAGGTACACTTGTCATAGAAAAGAATTCTTCTAATCTATGGAAATAAGCATTACATATATGCATCTGCCATTGAGGTCCATGTGTTTATCTTTCTATTGAAGTGTATGTGTACATATGGTTATTAAGGTCCATTATGTGCCTCTGCCATTAATACACATGTGCATCTGCCTATTGACATACATGTGTCTTTCAGAACACAAAGTAGGTAGGACCAGAAGACAAACTCCTCATAAAACGCTATGGTTAAAACACTAAATAGAGCAGAACAGAGAGAGCATTGACAGCAGCAAGGAGGAATGCCCTGCATCACATATAACTGCAGTTCCACAGGACGGGAGCCAATTCTTCAGCAGGAACTTCAGAATCCAGAAGCGTGTAGAACTTTCACATCTGAAAGGACACAGATGTCCACCTGCAACACTTTTCTAGGCAAAGCTATATATAAAAATAAAGGTTGGAGAAATACTCTTCCATAATAAAAAAGGCTCATGGGAATTTATAACCACCAAACCAACCCTACAAAGAGCTCTAGAAGGAACACTGTATACTTCAGAATAAGTCCACCCAGAAGGTTGTAGGGAGAAGCAAGTAATGCCAAGATAGGACCTACATAAAACATGACTATGACATTGTAGTAATAATTGAGAATATTGATGATCTTGGTTTTTATAATCAGGAATCTGGATAAAAAAATAGGGCCCAAATTTTTGCTGTCTATAAATCAAAACAAAACAAAAACCCTTACACTCTACTTTCAATGGTAGATGCTACCATTTAAGGAAAGAAGGAAAAACATTCTCCAAGGAAATGTGAGCTACCAGTAAGCAGATGTAATTGTCATAATCCCCACTCATTGCTACTCACTATTCCATACATGTAAGTGGAAGAAACACCTCCAAACTCTTTCTCCAGAGGAAGAATTATTCTGATAAGTTCAGAGAGAGACACAGCACAGAGAACTGTAAGTAATGTTCCTAAGGAACATAAATGCAAGTGAGGTCATCAATATCCATGAAAAAAAAACCCCAAAGTTATGCACACATCATAGAGATAATTCTCCATTCTTAAGTGGCTGATTCCCAGGGTTTAGTATAGACAAATCAGTGTGTATTAATAAATCCTGTATATGGACAAAAATCATGGTATCATCTCTGTAGATGTAGAAAACGTCTTGACAAAATCCAGCATTCTTTCATGATAAAAGTCCTAAAGAGAACAGGATTTGAGGGGACACATCAAAATGCAATATTTTTGTATATGACAAACCCAAAGCTAGCATTCAGTTCACCAGTTGCTACTCAAAGCATGAAATATGTTTCCTGCCACAGGAAAGTTTTAGAGACACTGACGTTACAATGAGATGGGAGTCTGAGTGAAAGCATCTTTCATCTGGGGTCATGCACGCTGCCCAGTCCACTCATCACCATAGCAACCCACGACAAACAAAGGACTCCCATGCTCTTTCAGAGGTAAGCATTTACCAACAAGGAAGCACATTCACTCTCCTGACACTTTTGCAAAGAGAGCATTCTGAGACAAAGACTTACTATTGAATGAAGGGCACAGTTCTGCAAGGAAGCCCTCATAGGATCAGGTGACGTGCTGTGGAAGGTACTAAGCATGCAGCCCAGGCAGAGTGCTGGGATACTACAGAGCCATGCTATGCAGACAGGAGATGGATGGAGTCTGTTCTATCAGACAGGGAAGACAAAGGAAATCTTCGGATGATGAGAAGGCAGAACAGATGCAGAAGAGGGGAGCAGGCTGCTTGGCCTCTCAGACATATGAGAGCCTGGGGTGTAAGGACTAGGGTATCAGTGGGGCTCCATTTTCTCAGATGTGGAGAGAGTGGCTCTGGGTGGCAGGAGGACCCTGGAAGGTTTGGATTGCTGGACTTGCATGAGTGTGGAGGACCTGCTGATGCCACAGAGCACCATGAGGACAACTCCACAGCCACCTTGAGCCTCCATGACGGCAAACACAGAGGAAAGAGAAGAGAGAAGGGCCTGAAAGACAGTTCAAAGGCAAAATGACAGGACTCGATGACAGGCTGAATAGTAGGCTTGACTGAGAGTGAAGAGTACAGGATAGTGTGGAAGGACGGTGACAGCAGTGACAGAATCAACACAGCACTCCGTGCTGACAAGCAGATGATCAAAGTGACAGAGCACCCCCTCCTGCCATATGTCAGTGCGTCAGAGACACCCGGCTGAAAGGAGGTTTTTCCTAGACACTTCTTGCTGGGTAGTGCATGGGAAAATGATGAACTCTTACAAAAAGAAGCTCTCTCGGGTACTAGCTGATGTGACCTCAAGTGTCAAAACAAATTAAAAGCCCACAGAGTGAGGGTCAGCTCTGATGTCCACACGGTTTGGAACTGCAAACAGCCACCACTTTCCCTTGGAGAACTTTCATCCAGCTCACCGGTCAGCCTTAATAAAGCGTCCAATAGCATTTGGTTGGTTCTCAATGAAGGTTTGCTGAATGCGTGTAAAGGTAAGGTCATTAGCATGGAGCCAACGACAAGCTAGTCACCTCTCATGGGGCTCACCCTGTGAACAGAGCAGAGAATATAGTAATTCATAAAACCAAGATACGATCATGCAAAGAGGATGGCTACTTCTGAACCTCCCATGCCAGGCATGGCACAGGTAAACAAATAGAAGAAACGTGGCGGTGGGCTTGCCCATCAATGCACACAGCTGCATCAGAACTCTCAGCACAGGCTGTGGGCTGATGACAGAAGCAGGCCGGGTGGTGTGAACTGCCTGCACTTCATACACAAGGACTTCAAAAATAAATGTCCACCTCATCTGGGATTCATTCCTCTCTCTCTGTGTATCAATGGATGGCTTCACCTGAGCTATCCTGGCTGTAAATAACAGGCTAAGAACACGGAATATCAGTAAATCACCATGTGTCTACTGATTTGTGAGAACTGAAGGGAGCCAGCCCCTCCTTGGGCCCTGAAGTTGCAAAGGTAATTCATAAGAAGCTGCTGTGTCTGCAGAGGACTCGCAGGAAGGTATTATCATGTGAACTGACAAGCTGTTCATCCGACTTTCTCAAGGCAGATGATATTGAAATCAGCAGAAGATGAAGTTATTGCTTATTGTGCGTCTACCTCGGTAATATAAATGTAAGTCAAATATTGCTCAATTTTTTTATTTGAAAAAAACAAAACAAAACAAAGCTTCTGCACCTGTCAGTGGTGAGGTGCTTTGAGTTTTAACCGGGAAATACAACAAGCCTCATAATATTTTGAGCCATGTAGTATTGTTTTCTATAAAAACATATCTAACTCTTTCTTATTGGTGGCACAGTCTGTCCCCGGGTGTTGGGAAGTTAGACTCTGAGAAAAGAACTGTTTTTCTAGAGTTAGACAAGCCTAGTTCTTCAGAGAAATTTTTTTTCTGGAGAAACCTGTCCTTTTATGAGCAGTGGGAAATCAAGTGGTACTGAAAACAGGTTCAGTGGTCAAAGCTACCCTGGGCTGGTCACAATCCAGTACTCACTGTGATCCCACGGGGTCTGATCAGTCTTTGATCCCTTGACTCTGCCTTACGACAGAAAGAGGCCCAGTTCTATATGCCAGGTGTTCTGATTTGTAGCTGATCTCAAAAGACTGCCTAAGAAATGCACATGTTCTCTGCCTATGGGGGATTATTCTAACAGGTGTCTCCAGAACTGTGGGTTCATCCCCTCCAGATCCATGTTTCCTTCACGTTGATACCTGCACAGGGTCTGAGCCAGGATTTGGTTTAATTTGTAACCCCAGGAATGATTTGCCTTACCCTGTGTGGATGAATCAGTGTAAAGATGCTCCTGAAGCCATAGGTTATTTCTAAATTAACTGCGTCTCAGGACGAGCATGGAGCTCAGCATATGGCAGACACGACAAGATGGCATGAGATAAACATGTGGCTTCCAGTCTGTGCTGGGCTTGGCTTCACCTCTCCCAGTGTGAGCTTTACCATCTGCCTTGTGCTGGACATGGAACCAACATTCACTTCCTAAGACCTGTCTTAATTCAGAGGTTAAAGTTCTTCAGTAGCCATGAGGAGACGTGTCGAGGCCTTTACTTAGAGCTCCCGTGTTTAATGTTCTCTACTGGGGTAATAGTGATGAGAGACACACACATTGAACATTAATTCCGGGTGTGTCAGTGAAGGAATTTGGGGTTGAGATTAGCACTTGAATGTGAGGATAAAGTTAATTAATTGGTTCTTTCCACATGTGCACGAAAATGGTCCAACCCACCCAAGACAACCATGGAACCAAAGACACAGGAAGAAGGAATTCACTCTCTTTCTCCTTCCTTTCTGGTTGAGCTGGGGTATCCTTGTCTTCTGTCCTAAGGCTGGAGTTTAACTACTAGTTCTCTGATACTCAGGCCTTGAGATTCTGTCACCTTATTTGTTACTTGTACTGTGACAACACACGATGACAAAGGAATCTTATAGAAGGAAGGGTTTATTTGAGGTATAAAATTCCAGAGGGATAATTGGTCCTACTATCATGGTGGGGAAGTGTTGCAGCCAGCATACAGAAGAAGCAGAGAGCTTACTTCCTAGTCAACATACATCCATATGTGTGAGTCAGAGAGAACTAATTGGGAATGATATAGGCTTTTAAGAACCCGAAGCTGCTCTCAGCAACATACCTCCTCCAGCAAGGCCACACCCCCAATCCTTCTCAAACAATTCCACTAACTGAGAACCAAGTATTCAAACACCCGAGCTTATGGAGGCAATTCACACAGGAAGCATCACTGGACATGTTAAGATACTTGTTTTCCTGGGTGTCAACTTCAGAATGTAGGCCAGGGAACTTCTCAGCATCTTCCCTTGTATGAGCCATTCTACTGTTGTTCCTTGTGAAGGCTGCCTCTTTGGAAGACTCTGGCCATGAACAAGCAAGTGCTTCAATGTGGTACTATGAGCTGTGAAAGGTATTCTGGTTCCTGGTTGAGAGGTCTGAAACCCCATGGGAAAAAACAAAGTCGATGAATAAAACCGTACCCCACTTCTCAGGGTAGGCCTGAGGTTTAGGGAAATGTCTACCATCCCTGAGGGTCACTGTGATTTCAAACCTCTCAACCAGGAACCAGGTTACCTTTCCCAGCCCATGGCCCTACACTTAACCATTCCCTACCCATCCATGGGCTTAAGTGTAAGAACACATAGAACTAAACATGGATGTCACTCATTGCTGTGCTACTTCAGCAGAGTTAGTGTGACAGCAGTCACCACTCAGGGCTGATACCATGAGACAGAAGACACAGAGAATGCTTGTTACTAAGAGAAAACGCACAGAGAAAAATCAGTCATCTATATCTTCTTGCAGCTAGTGGCCACCTGTGTAATTCTGTAGGTCTGAGCTCTGCAGCAGGCTGGGTGGCTTTATTCAGGGTCCCAGGCTCTTTTCTCCTTAGCTAGATCATTTACATGTCAGGTTTGGAGCTGGCTGCCAGCTAGAGTCATGGGGCTACTTGTTTCTGTGTATGTTTCCCCCATGATATGGAGGAGATCACATCAAGATTGTATGGATACCTATGATCTCTGTAAACCAAAACAGAGTTGAGTATAGCACTACTTCTAGTACCTTTTGCTGGTTAAAGCCAGTCTCAAGGGCAGGCAGAATCAAGGTAGGAAGCAGACGTATGCTCTGAACATCCATGTTATAGAGAAGCAAAGTCAGAGGGATGGGAGAGAACTCACACTGATATTTGTAACTCACCCTGGCATAGAAAGCTGTTATCATAGCGTCTGTACCTAAGTATTTCATTCATTGGATTTATTATGATTATTGTTAGACTATTTTCTTCAATTTCAGCTCATTACTTTCAAGTATCCAATTCCATAAAGATGATGATCAGGCTAAACCTCCTGCTAACAGTTGTGTTCCCAACACTTGGAATAATAAAGTAGAAGAATTTTATGTTCCATGCCTGTCTGCCCAAAGAGGGAACCCTAAGGCAACTTGGGGAACTTAGCAATACCCTCTCTCCAATATGAAAAGAAAAATGAGCATTTGGGGGGTATATCCCTGTGGTAGAGTGGTGATCTCAAGCACACGAGGCTCTAGATTCTATCCCTATGACTACAAATGGTTCCGAATTGATTAAAGAAAACCTCTTCTTATCACTTTGTCCTCTAATAGCAAATTCCAGGAGTAATTACTAGGGATTACTTCTAGAACTGTTCTGAGTCCTGTGGTTTTTTAAAATTCAGATTCATTGCTGTAAGCAAAGAAGACATAAAGTAAGGCCTCATGGTTAAATAGCCATAACTTAGGACGCTTTGCCTGAATTATAACCTGCCAATTTATATGGTGGGTGAGATACTACATCATGAACATCTATGTCTGGCACACATTGCATAGTTTTTACATGTCACAAATCCCAGTGTGGGATACTGTGAGCTGTGGTAAAGCCTATGCCATGTCTGTCTAGCATCCATCCTCCTCTCATGTGCCAATCCTCAACTGTTAACTACTCATAGCATGCTACTGCCTTCTGAGGTTCCTTGTATGTATATACGTATGCATGTATGTATGTATGTATGTCTTCATGTGAGTTTGCACATGTGTGTGGGGGGGTGCCCATGGATTCCAGAAAAAACACATCAGATCCCTTGAAGATGGAGAAACAGGCAGTTGTGAGTTGCCCTGATGTGGGCACTGGCAACAAAACTCAGGCCTTTTTGAAAGAGCAGTAAGTACAAAGTCCTAACCACAGAGTCATTGCTCCAGCCCCTTCTAAGTACTTTCCAGTGGAAAAAACACACCATGAATATTAACTCTATATATAACCTTTAAAGGGCATTCTGCCTACATGATAAACTTGCTGTTTTGCATTTTGTACTATAAATTATTTTGATATCTGTTATTGTTCAGATTCTGTTGTTCTGTGTATTCATTCTTTTATATAACTCTTCTGTAAAACCACAGAAAATGATAAACTGTATAATTTTATGTCTTGGTAAAATCTGAACTGTCTTCAGTTGGCTCTTGCTCTGGCTTTCTTGTATTCCTCGAGCTTTTTTGCCCTTCACTGACTCATGAGGAATGATGGTTAACAATCCCAAGAGGACCCTCAGAGTCAACTTGGAAATTGCTTGTTTTTTTTTTTTTTTTTTTTTTTTTTAAAGCTGATAAGAGTAACTACAATTTAAAAAATAACTCCCCTGCCAGGAATATGAGCATGTCACACATGTTCCCCACTATCACCTGGCAACTTGGAACTTTTCTATTCCACTTTTGAGACCGAAGAGGTTTATGGTTGCCCAGCTGGGAAGAGAATCTGGGGTCTCCTGAACTTTCATTCTTGTCATTTAAACATTAGGGTAGCATTTCCTTTCAGCCTTATTCTTTAATTTTACCAAGAAGAGCTATTCAGATGAGCTACTTGCTTAACACTCGATAATTTTCTATTGTAATAATGATTGGCTCCAATACTCCACGACCCATTTGTGTTCACGAAGAATGACTCGAGGGGCTGAAGGGACGGCTCAGGCATGAGCTGACAATGCTCACTCAGAATGACTCGAGGGGCTGAAGGGACGGCTCAGGCATGAGCTGACAATGCTCACTCAAACAACTATAGACCAACAAACCTGCTAGTACCAGGCATCAGAAACATCCTTTAGAATGTTTGACCAAGGTACTCCAAGTAATTTCTAAAACAATATAGACTAAGGCTGTTTCTCTTAGCTGCCTCTCAAGGACTGACCATAAGTCCTTATTGTCGAAGACAGTGCCCACTTAGGACACAGGACACAGGTGAGTTGAGCCAAATCTAACCTAAAAGGTTTTTTCTTCATGTCTATCTTCAATGACTTTATAAAGTATAATGCAACTTGCCAAGGGAGAACAATTAAACAATGCTACACAGATGTAACCCTTATCGAATCACAGCAGTTGGCACCTCTCCTCAAATAGGCTTCACTCTAGCTATTACTCCATATACAACTGCAACTTTTCATCTCTAGTTAATATCATTGAAACAAGGCCATCTGAAAGATACTGGGTTGTGAATCACTCAAAATTAAGCATCTGTCTAGTAATAACTGATACTAAAATACTAATCTAGTTTCCCTCTTGTCTCTGCTACATAAATGAGAAGCGTTTCCTAATACTAAGAGGACTTTATAATCTCTCTACCGTTCTAAAATAAGAATCTCCCCATGTCTGCTGAATAAGGCTAATGGTATTTATGCTTCTAAAGATTTTATAGTCTAGATAATGCCCTATTTCTTCAAAAGACATGAAGTGCATTGATGAAAATTCATCAGTTTTCAATTTATAGGATCTAATTTTTTCTCACCTAAAAGAAGTAAGTATATATTTAAACTATGCATTGTGAAAAATGTCATCAGGAAGGTCATAAATACATGCTTTTAAGAAATAAATCCTAAGTTTCCAATAAATTTGCACATTACAAATAATAAAAAGGAGAAACACAACTAGGAGAAATAAGAGCACACAGAGGCCAAATATAGTGTAAATTATTGTTAAAATGCAAGTGTGTAGGAGACAGAGGGCTACAGACTCTTGAGAATTGGTAATGAAACTGTTAATAAACTATTTCTATAGAAGAAGAATGTGCTCTCTCCTTTCTCTCTCTCTCTCTTCCTTCTTCTTCTTCTTCTTCTTCTTCTTCTTCTTCTTCTTCTTCTTCTTCTTCTTCTTCTTCTTCTTCTTCTTCTTCTTCTTCTTCTTCTTCTTCTTCTTCTTCTTCTTCTTCTTCTTCTTCTTCTTCTTCTAATACTACTACTACTACTACTACCACTACTATGACTGAAACATTTCTGTGTTAATACAGGCCTCTTAGCTTTGAGTAAAATAAGAATGTTTATCTTTGAGGAAACTGAGGAGTCCTGTGGGGAAAACTGAGGTCATAGCAGAATGTTATATGGTATGGGACTACAGGCAAGTTCTGTGTAAAACACAAAGGGATACTGAGTGTTTATGGCAGCAGATATGTGTATTTTGTTTTGCTCTTAAGGTCCTCAACTCTACTGTGTTAAGCATCTTCACATATGGTTTGCATTTGGTTTGTTAAAGACATTAATTAAATTCTCAGAGGAGATAAAATATCAGGCAAGAAGATATCATATAATTGTACAAATAGCTTGGGAAAAATGCCTTGAAATTAATCAAACAAGATTTAATCTTGAATTGAAAGGCCAATGTTTTATTAAAAAGGATTCAATAAAGGCTGAGGTAGAATTAAAATTGGTTTCAAATATAATATATTTTAAATGGATAATGCAAAATTGATTTGGTATTCTGTAATAGGGTTGAAGAAAATACAAACTGTTTAAAAAATAAACAACTAAAAACCAAAAGGAATTTGAAATCCTTATAATTACTTCTTACCAAAATAATAATAAGTATTACTGGTGGCTGCCTAAGCAGGTTTTGAAAGGTGAAATGCTACAGACAAATTTGTATCTTAACAGACTACACTGTGTTTAGATGTCCATCTGATGGATGAAAGGAACACAGAGAAAACACCAGAGAAAACTGGAAAGGAAACATGCAGATGGGCGAGAAAGAGAAAGAGAGTGACTTGGCTATGACAATGTTTCACAAATCCTTCAGCAAAACCAAAGGAACCCAAAGAAGAGTAATAATTAAAATCACGGGAAACAAAATGAAAGCTTCGTCTCAGACAGAAGGAACTGATCCGGACACGACACTTGGGCTGCTTCTTTCACAGAACTCACTGTCTTATTAGAAAATAATACAGAGGATTTGATTTCAACCATAGCATTTAAACTCTTCTCAAATTGGAAATTCCATCTTCATTTCTGTAATACTGATTATTCTCAAATATGATATATTCGGGAAGGTTCTTCATAATGTATCCTTTGCAACCTTCCTAGCATTGTTCTTTGAAGGAGACTCTGAAACTCAAGTTACATAATTAGAGTCTGCTATTCTGAGATTCTTACTGGAGAGTTCTCTCTACTGGTATTGAGGAAACGGCAGCAGAATTTAGCTGCAGGTGATGATGGAAAAAGATACCAAACAAGAATGTAAAGAGTCTTTTCCATTTTTAGCAAATGTGATTATGTGTATTATCTCCAGAGTGGATTTCTTTTTTCTGTAAATATAATTCCTGAAAGCACTTGCTATAGGGAAGGGCTATGGAAGCATCAGTGTTGATATTCTCTATAATGCCTGATTTAAGACACCCAAGAAACATGTGTCGACATTCCCTGGATTATGCACAGTGCATAAAGTAACATTAAACTGATACAAGTTTGTTAGGAATTTGCCTCTATAGCATTTAAAGACGTTCAGCATCATCACATCATTTCACAATATTAAAGCTCAGTGCCTTCGCATAGCTCAACACAAGCTCAGTCTGTGCTGAAGAGCTTCCGAAGAATAGAAACTCTCTCCTCAGTGACACATGCGTGTCTTTGTTATTTCATCTAGGACAACAAAGACTTTGTCTTTCTTTTTTGTTGTATTGAAAGATAAATGATTTTGAATTCACAGAATACTTTAGTTGAAGAATGTGTACTCACTAAAATACATGGAGTGAGCTCTAAAATGCATCAGGGGATTGAGAAGATCATGCAGAGTCTGGCACTAGTAACAAGCCTGTAATAGTTAACGTTCTAGCTCAGCTTGACTGGGCTGTGGAGCCTACACATTTTGTGGAATAGTTCAGATGTTTCTAGAAGATTGTGTTGGCTGAAAGTCACATGGGTAGATTTTAAACAGCACACATGCTGCCCATGCTGGTCACATTAAAGTCTGACCTGAACAAGAGTCTGATAACCTTCTCTAGGGAGAACTCTAGATCTCTTGAGGTGCTGACAAGTACAGGAACAAGCCTAAGTCTCCGGGCAGACAGAAGCCAGTCTCTATTATCATGTGCTCATTTATTAATCTGAATATATGCAGGCTCAACTGGCTCTGTTTCTTTGTCGAACCCTGCCAAGTCTTGTGTAACCATATAGTGGAAAGAGCAAGGGTTTAAATGAGATCACCCAGTTGGGATATTTATCTGGTCCACTAGCCAGTGATGATCAATGGTACCACACAATGGCTTTGTTTTTATGACAAATGCATTTAAAATCCTCATATGGTTGATTGCTTTGAGTAGGGGGCTAATGTCTCCACTTGCACGAGGAAGCAGAGGAACCTGTAAGGGTCAGACCTGGAATGGTACACTAAGGCCAGTGTTCTGAGAGGACACTGAGGAATCCTTATCGAGGGCAACAAAAGTTATTAGTCTTCTGCTTCTGTAGTTAATCTTCAACAGGACCAATATGAACATATACGCCACCCTCAGCATCCCTCAGCATAGGAGTACAGTCTTCGCTGTTAGAACAACCCTTTCCACAATCCTCATTCCTAAACCACACAAAGACCCTACAAAGAAAAAGAACTTCAGACCAATCTCACTTATGAACACTGATGCAAAAATACTCAACAAAATCCTTGCAAACAGAATCCAAGAACACATCAAAACAATCATTCACCATGATCAAGTAGGCTTCATCCCTGGCATGTAGTGATGGTTTAATATACGGAAATGCATCACCATAGAAACAAACTTAAAGAAAAAAACCACATGGTCATCTCACTAGATGCTGAGAAAGCATTTGACAAAATTCAACACCCCTTCATGTTAAAAGGCATGGAAAGAACAGGAATCCAAGGCCCATACCTAAACATAATAAAAGAAATTTACAGCAAACCAATAGCCAACATCAAACTTAATGGTGGGAAACTTGAAGCAATCCCACTAAAATCTGGGACTCGACAAGCCTTCCCACTATCCCCCCACCTATTTAACATAGTACGGGAAGTCCAGGCTGGAGCAATTAGACAGCAAAAGGAATACAAATTGAAAAGGAAGAAGTAAAAACATCACTATTTGCAGATGACATGATAGTGTACTTAAGCGACCCCACAAATTCTACCAGAGAACTCCTACAGCTGATAAACAAGTTCAGCAAAGTGGTTGGATATAAAATTAACTCAAACAAATTAGTAGCCTTCCTATATTCAAAGGACAAACTTTGGAGAAAGAAATTAGGGAAAAGATACCCTTCACAATAGTCACAAAAACTATGAAATACCTTGGTGTGACTCTAACTAACAAGTGAAGGACCTGTATGACAAGAACTTCAAACTTCTAAAAAAGGAAATTGAGGAAGATCTCAAAAAATGGAAAGATCTTTCATGCTCATGGATTGGAAGGATCAACATATTAAAAATGACCATTTTACCAAAAGCAATCTACAGATTCAATGCAATCCCCATCAAAATTCCAACCCAATTCTTCATAGAGTTGGAAAGATCAATGTGCAATTTCATCTGGAATAACAAAAGACCCAGAATAGCAAAATCCATCCTCAACAACAAGAAAAAATCTGGGGAATAACTATCCCTGACCTCAAGCTATATTACAAGACAATTGTGCTAAAAACTGCATGGTACTGGTACAGAAATAGGCATGTGGATCAATGGAATAGAATAGAAGATCCAGAAATGACCCTCACACATATGGTCACCTGATTTTTGACAAAGGAGCTGTAAACATTCAATGGAAAAAGGACAGCCTCTTCAACAAATGGTGTGGGTGCAACTGGCACTCAGCATGCAGAAGAATGAAAATAGACCCTTTCTTATCTCCTTGCTCAAAGCTCAAGTGCAAGTGGATCAAAGATCTCCACATTAAACCAGGTACACTGAAATTATTAGAAGAGAAAGTAGAGAAAACTTTAGAACACATAGGCACAGGAGAAAATTTCCTGAACAGAACACCAATAGCTCGTGCTCTAAGATCAAATATTGACAAATGGTACTTAATGAGATTGCAAAGTTTCTGTAAGGCTAAGGACATTGTCAAGAAAACAAAATGGCAGCCAACAGAGTGGGAAAAGATTTTTACCAACTCCACATCAGATAGAGGCCTAATATCTAAGGTACACAAAGAACTCAAAAAGTTAGATACCAGAGAATCAAACAACCCTATTAAAAAATGGGGTACAGAGCTAAACAAAAAGTTCTCAATCGAGGAATATTGAATGGCTGAGAAACATCTAAGGAAGTGCTCAACATCCTTAGCCATCAGGGAAATGTAAATCAAAACAACCCTGAGATTCCACCTCACACCAGTCAGATTAGCCAAGATCCAAATCTCAGATGACAGCAGATGCTGGCGAGGTTGTGGAGAAAGAGGAACACTTCCCCACTGTTGGTGGGGTTGTAAACTGATACAACCACTCTGGTAATCAGTCTGGCAATTCCTTAGAAAATTGTACATAGTACTGCCTGAAGACCCAGCTATTCTACTTTTGGTCATATACCCCAGAGACACTTTAATATAAAACAAAGATACATGCACCACAATGTTCATAGCAGCTCTATTTATAATAGCCAGAAGCTGGAAAGAACCCAAATGTCCTTCAATAGATGAATGGATACAAAAATTGTGGTACATTTACACAATGGAGCTATCAGAAACAATGACTTAACGAAATTCTTAAGAAAATGGATCCATCTAGAGAATATCATCCTGAGTGAGATAACCCAGTCACAAATGAACAGACATAATATGCAGTCACTGATAATGGGATACTAACCCCAGAAAGCTCTGAACACCCCAGAAACAATACATGGACTGTGTGAAGTACAAGAAAAAAAAAAAAAAAAACATTATGCTTAATCCTTACACACCAAGAAAACTTTGACTAATTCCGGGTTGCATCCTATTTTACATGTACTTTTTTGCTCATTGTAACTAGTAAGACCTTAATGCACACCATCAAACCTTTGGGGGAAAAAAAAGCTAAGCACTGACAAACATGTATTCTTATTCTTTTATGCAAAAATACTTAAAATTTTTTCATTCATCTGTTTTTTAAAATAAATTTTTTCAAAAAAAAAAAAAAAACCCACCCCTTTCCATGTAATGTTCCAGCCCCCATACCACCTAGTTTAGGGTTTTTTACGTGTTTCATTTTTTTCAATAACTGCAATAGCTCCCAGCTATTGTTCTTTGAGGAATGGAGCTTTAAGACTCTCCCTAAACTCTTTCGAAATAGTCACTAGTACTCTCTCATTTGATTGAAGATTCTGAGACTTTGAGAGGCAGTAGGGACAACATTGAATTCCAGGATAAATCAAAATTATTTGAATTTTACTGTGCATTTGATTGCTGGTTTCCATTATGTGATTTATTGCAGGCATTTTCTTTTTGAGAAATTCCACAGGAAGTTGCCATTTGTAATGGTTAATATTCATTGCCAGGATGGGAAGATGCACTCTGAATGTGGGCAGCAGTACCCCATGGGCTTTGCCCCCGATTAAATAAAAAAGAAACAGGCAGGAATCAAGTTCTGCTGCAGAATTAATCTCTCAGCTGCCTGGATACAGGTACAGATGCAGTGTGAGCTGAGCAGGTAGAAGTGGACAAGCCTTTCTCCCCACAGGAACTGAATCCTCAGATATGAGCAAAGGCAAACCTTTCCTTCCTCATACTGCTTCCTTCCCTCCCTTCCTCCTTCCTTCCTTCCTTCTGTCCTTCTTCCTTCCTTCCTTCCTTCCTTCCTTCCTTCCTTCCTTTCTTTCTTCTTCTCTCTTTTTTTTTTTTTTTGGGGGGGGGGATTTTCAAAGGCCATGAGGAAACTAACAAACACACCACTAAGCACTAGCTCTGTCCTTCCTTCCCTCTGCACACTTCTCAAGGGCCTCCTGTCCTCACAGTTTCGGAGTCAGACAACAACTGCTTTGATTCCTTAGATGGCAGAACAGAGGAAACTGGAAGGTTATGGAAGCTGGGTCCCTGCTGGTTTCTGTGGAGAGAAATGAGTTCCTTTCTTTGCTCAATTTGAGATGCACCACGGTGCAGTCATGGATAACATTTCTCTTTCAGTGCCTACTTCCCTGAAGAAGAAGATGGACTATTTGTTCTGAAGAGTCTTTTGGCCCCTTGAGCTTTAGAACTTAGCCAAACAGGAAAATGCGTAGGGATGTGTTTAAAACTGGAAAAAAAATGTATTATAGGTAGATTTTTTTCCTACTATGTACAGACATTTCTCTTGTCTTGGTCAATATCAGTAAGTATATATTGTATGCATTTTTAGTTGTAGCATCATTAGAAATACCATGTAAAATAAAAATACTAAAGTGTTTGTCTGTCTCTATTACCCATAGCAATGGGAGGATTTATACACCATCAGATACCCTTCAAGGTAAAGTAAGTCTGCCTTGAATTCTAGGGTATGTCTAACCTTTTGATCACTCTAAAGCCACCATTACCTTCTGATAACTCAGGACACAGTGCTGAAGTGTTGACATACGATTGCTTTGTAACTAACAAGATTCGATATTCTAGAACTATGTTGCCAAGATAAACATGAAACAACCCTATTGTCATTTGTGAGATGCAAGATTATTCCATTTTCTGAAACCCAGCCCAATACTTCTATTTTTCAAACCATTTTTCAAACTCTGTGACTGTGAACAGAAATTCTATTTTTTTTTCTATTTTATAAAATTATTTGTATTTTTTTTTAAAAGAGGGAATACTCCAGCATTGTCTTGGCTGTATGTTTTAGTGCTGCCCTGTAGGAAACTCACTCCGATTAGGGGACACACCTGCCCTAGATAGCTACAGTAAAGTCTCCTGGCTGAGGGTATGCTTTGCTGTGCAAAGGCCTGTCTTACAGGACTTAAACATGGGTTTTCCAGTCTTGGGAGGAACCGGGCTCTGAGACAGGATTGAACATATGAGTGAAAATCCAAACAAGCAAACTAATTGCAAGCAAGCCAAAAGGAAGCCTGTGGCTGGCTCAGGAGAGATACATCAGTTTACTACAGGACAGTAGGAGAGCAGATCCGGGGCCCATTGCCTCCTGAACCCTGAAATGGTGGCAAACCATTAGCACTTTCATCCCAAATGACCTACAAGACAAGAGGATGCCAGTGACTCACTGTTCACCTTCTATGTGTTCTGGGAATAACAGACCCTGACATCTAAGTGACACTCAGGGAGGGTAGGACAGATGACAGATAACAAGGGCAGAAACTCTCCAAACAGCTTTAAGTCCCAAAGACTCCAGAAGAATCTCACTGGTGCATTCCAAAGCCAAGTTGAAAACTCCAGAAACTGGATACATTTTAGGCTGACATTTAAAAAGTTTGAAATTGGCCTATTTTCACACTTCATTGTTTGTCTAATTGGAAAGACAACCCCAGAAACCGAGCAATGATGACAGCATTCTGTTAGCCCAGTGCTCTGCTGGAAGCAGGACCTGTCTAATTGACAGGAGATGCAGAGTTTAAGGTGGTGGCTGTGGTTCTGTGTGGGGATTGTGAATAGCGTCTCACTGCCTTGCTTCAGCTTCTCCCCAAAGTCAGGCCATCTTTTTAATTGAACTAGGGAGGGAGGGAAGAGGTTGTCAGGCTGTCTTCTCTGATGAGTTTCCTCTGTAGTTGGCACTCTTTCTATGGGGACTGGAATGGGGCTAAGGGGACAGGTTCAGTATTTTAAAAAATTACCTGCCATGTACTTTTCCCCCAAATGTCAGGTGGTGGCCTCTATTAGAATTATACCATTCATCAAACTAATGAGAAGCACAGACATAACCAGCTCTCAGAAAGATGTAACACCTCAGTGGGGGAAGGCAGAGATTGCTAAGGCTTTATGCAGCAGCCTTCCCTTGTGGCTACTTGGGTTTGAGTCACGACACTGTGTACACACTGGGGTCCCTTGATTTTATAGCAGTTTAATGTTCTCTAAAGGGCAAGGGCAAGTTACAAAATCAAAGTCAACTTTACTTATGGTTAAAGAGCCACTTTCTTTGCCACAACTGGACATTTTAAAGCCAGTCTTAGTAATTAGAGCTCAATGATCAAAACCGCAGGTCTTGGGAAGGCTTTTAGAAAGAGGGGGGTCTGTGAAGGGAACTATGAGAAAACATCCTTCTGCATTCAAACATTATCAAAACACTTGAATTCTGCCTTAACATTAAATGCAAACTATCAGGGATGGGAAGACACAGGGCCGAGCTTTAAGGTTGATGAGAATCAAGAGGTTCCTTGACAGTCCTTCTGATATCTCATGGGTAGCTTATGAGGGTTGGAGAATGGCCATCACAAAGTTTTCTTCAACACAGCATCACAACATATGCCTGCATTCATAGTTTCTGGGAAAGAGACAAGATCACCATGACTTCCAGGGTAGCCTGGAGCTATATGTGAGTTTCAGGCCAGCCTGGGCTATAAAAGGAAATCTTCCAACCAATAAGCAAACACAATTTTAAGACATGAGTATTTATGGTTCAAGTCAGATAAAGGTTCACTTTTAAGAATATTATAGAGTGAACATTTTATTCAAAAATTTTAATGAAAATTGTTCTTAGGAAATAATCACATTATTTTAATTGCAGAGTTTTCAACCATAGAAGAACATGTACTTTGTTAATTTCCAAATAACATACAGAGGGTAGCTTAGTTTCCTATTCTATGCTGTGGTAATTAATGACATGATTTCATATATTTGCACAAAATAAATTTTGCCCCATAAAATAATATTGTATATAAATAAGAAGCTATAAACAATAATCACATTAGTAGATAATTAAAGAAAGAATTACTGTTATTACAAAACCAGAGCAAAGGAGGGCTGGAAGAGCACATGGGGAATGAAAGCCTGTGTTATGCAGCTCATCATGGCATAGTGGAATTGGTACTCCTGAGTTTCTTCACTGGTTATCACTAAAGCTAAGTGTAATGCTGCTAAATAGTGTGTCTGGCAATCAGGGTATGCCATACTCTACTGTAACTACCTAACGTCCGACAATTTCACAGCCCTTTGGGGAACAGGCATTCTTATCACCTGTTGGCCACCAAGTGAGGAAATTGGGGCACAAAGAGATGAAGCTGACCCAATTTTCATGACACAAAGGCAAGAGACCATATTTGGTCAGCACTGTTCCCTCCTTGGGCCACAGCCTCATTGTCTTCGCTATGGAGCTGGAAGTTGAAAGTGTGTTTCCTTCTTTCTCTCTAGTTTTCTTTGGAGGTAGGGCCATATGGAAGGAATGGCTATCCTAGCTCATACAAATTCTTCCCATAGAGATGACTTCCGGTCCTCAGAACCAGAGTTCCATAAGCTCTAACTCAACGAGGATTCTGAAGAACTTAAACAGATATCTGGTTTGTGTATTTGAGCTACAAATGCAAACACACACACAATGACCCAAGCCACAAGGCTGGTATAGAAAAAACTGCATTGATGAATCTTTTCCATTTCTTGTTGATTTATTCTTATTAAATACTTTATTTGTTTGTTTAAAAGTGTGCTTATATGTATGTGGGGAGTGTGTGTGTGTGTGTGTGTGTGTGTGTGTGCATAGGTGTGCTGTGCTCATGGAGACCAGAATGAAGCTAACGTTATAGGAGGAACTTCCCTATCCGGGTGCTGGGAACAGATCTTTGATCCTGAAGCAAATGCTCTTTGCCATCAATCTGTCTCTGCAGCCCTCACTTCCTATTTCTTATGTGCTTCTCCCTCTTGTCACACACCCTTAAGATCCTCAGATATCTACACAGACTAGTTAGCAGCCTATGTGTCCTTATTGCCATACACTTGATCGTAATCTCCATGGCCCATTACAACAAAGCACGTGGAACAATTTGCAAATAACAAACCTCTCACTGTTCTGAAATCCAAACAGTGCAAGGTCAAGGTACTGCCATGTTTGGTGTCTGGAGAGGCCGGTCCTGTGCTGCCATCTTCTGTACCCTAACACCGTTCGCCATGGCACTGGAGGACCACTGGGGTCCCTTAGAGAGCTGCAGTTCAACTCCACTCCTGTGGGCAGAGCCCTGCTCCCTTAGAGCCCCTCTTAGCTCTCAGACATGCAGATAAGGGTTCCTCCATCAGTCAGAAAGTCTACACCCTGGGGTACACCTCACCCACCAAGTCTCTTTCGCCCCTACTCCTCTCTCAGAAACTGTGCTTCACTTCACTGTCCCCCGAAGCCCTCCTCCTCTTCCTGACTTTTAGCAACAACAAATCCCTGGCACTTCGAACAGGACATATGTTTTATCTACAGAATAAAGCAAAGAACAGGCGACTCCCACGGGGAACAATACCGTGACCTTATTATGTCTGTTTAGATTGTTTCACAGAATTTCTTGTTCTCCCTGGGGACACACAAACATCGCACCTCTTCTGATATGGCCCCAACTACAAAACAATAAGGGGCGTCACCACAGTCAACCTTGGGCTTAGCTGCAGAGCATGGGTAAGGGTTATGGGCAGGAATATGAGTGAGTCCAAGCAGATCCACTGGAAGATCTGTACACAGCATGGCCGTTGGCTTCCACACAGCTACACAGAGGAGCCTCCTCCCTCCTCCCAAATCCTTTACCAGTATATACACTTGAGCCCTTCTCTGAGACATAGAACCATGTGCAATTAGGAAGAATGGCATACGAATAGCTGGTAAGAGAAGGTATAAGAAGGTATATTGTTGTAGGGGTTACGGGTCCAATGGGGGAGACAAAGATCGGTTCACATGCCCATGATAGACTCCGAAAACTGGCTACAGCTGATCTTATCATTATGGCCAGCAGATTGGCTCACAAAATAGCATGGAGGGACACTGGCCACATCTCAGTTGACAAAGATTTGTACTGATCCATTCTGTAGGATGAGACACTGTGACGTCAGCAGACCCAGAGGAGGAGCTGAGTCAATCTGCTTATCAGCTGCAATGCATGTGGACCATTTATTTGTGTCTGATGAGAAGACTGGCAATACAGTGCCTTAGCAGAGAACTTCACTGCACAAAACAAACTCCCACTCTGTACACCGCAGCTCTTAGGGAGCTCACGGGCAGAAGCCTACAAGTAACTTGTTCACCTCATTTATACTGGAGCAGCGCCAAATAGCATAGCATACGTACTTATGTGTTTGCTTTTATAATGATTCTCTCTCTCTCTCTCTCTCTCTCTCTCTCTCTCTCTCTCCCTCTCCCCCCCCCCCCAGTGTTAAAGACTGGTATATAGCCATACATTTGGAGGTTTTGGCAGTTTGACTGCAGGCCATCTAGAGGATATAATCTTGTTACTATCTGAGGTAAGTCCATGACAATAATTTGAGGACTTTTACTGTGTAAAGTATACTTCAAAATGAAACCTGGGCTGGAGACCTCGGGCGGATATTTTCAAAATGCTTAGAATGCTGTTTATAATAACTTGTGAGTCCACGTTTGGGGATGTGTTCCTGGCCAGAGGAACAGTCTGAGCCTTAGTGTGTTCTGACATCTGCCCCTGAGGGTTTGAGATGAGCCTGATGTCCCTGGTCTCTCTGCAAGTGCAGCTCATTTCTTCTGAGGAGAAGGAGACTTGCCAACATATAGGCTGGCCATCTGCATGGCAGCAAAGGAGGCTTTGGCAGGAAACTGCAAAGCACAGCAATGCATCCTGGTTTGGACAAAATGTTTTTATGCAATGTGTTACCATGGGGATTGTTTTGCATCTGAAATTACTGCCCACACTCATCAGCCTGGTTTATTTCCTGACCAAATGAAGTTTATTTATTCATTTTCCTTCTTAATATTTTAGAAATACATTTCTAAATTTCTAAATGTAGTTTCTAAATAACTTAATGAACAGTGTTGATGGATTATAATAAAACTTTCAGTTACCATCAGCAAAATGGGGCTGAAGATGCAGATATTTCCTTTAAAATGAATTTTAATTAATATTTTACTACATTTAGACAAAGTACAAATCCTATTTCAAAAGTCAGAAAAATGTTTAAGACATATATATATATACATATATATATATATATATATATATATATATATATATATATATATATATAGTTAATTTCACTCAATACTATTTTAACAGGCTATATGCACAAGAATCTCTCTGTAGGTCAAGAAACTGGAGTCAAGTAATACAGAAGGTCAGGAAAGGGAGAAACATTGAAACAGATGCTAGGGGTTGATTTTACACTGTAGTAGAATCTAAGCAACATTCAGCTACATATAGCCTATAAACATCTATGTATTTTGTATGTTCTAGATGACTTTGAAAAATTAGAAAATTAAAAAAAAACTAAAAATGTTTTCCCAACAGAACTATATAACTCAATATAAAAGTAGTAAGGTTGAAGTGACCTTCCTTTAGAGTGGCTCGGTTTTTCTCTACTGCCTTAATTTTACAAGATTTGCTCATTTTGTTGCCAACCTGGCCCAGTTGGGTTCTCAACAATGTTTCCTGTGTGAAAGTTCAGCATAAGAGACACAGGCATTTTCATGAACATTACTTCTGCACAGGGTAGATCGGGTCATAGAGGAACTGGAATGGGCAGGTAAGAAGAGGCTTCAAGTTACCAAAACATGGCAAGAGAAAGTGGTGGTGTAAAAGCTGTTTCTCAGAAAGGCTTGAGAGAAAGGCAAACAATTAGTCTAAATGGTAAAGCTGTGGGGAGGGGGGATGCTGTGAAGATGAGAAGTCTATAATAGCACAAATCAGAGCCCAGGCATTTCTCCCTCCTTTTAGAAACTTGAGTAGATTTGATACTTTACAATTTCATGCATGTAGCTGATGATTTCTGATTATCCTCACCTGACCCCCATCCCACCTCCCTACAGACCCATTTCACATACTCATGCCTTCTTGCTTTGTGACCACCGAATTTCGCCACAGGAGGATGAGACTACACCACACCCACAGTCAGTCTCCTTTGCATGTTTTATGTGGATTTAAGAGCTCCATTACATCCTCTCAGGGAATGAATGAGCACGGGTTCCCTTTGGGGCACAGTTTTGCATGTCAACTCGAGGAAATTTCCAGTAATCAGGAGTTATAGTAAATCTATGCTGACCTCTCTGAGATATTTGTCAGTGCTGATCAATAACAATAAAGTATGAATCTTCAGGAGCAAGATGAAAGTGTGTCTGTTCTTGTAATTGTAGAGCTTTGCAAACACGAAGTCCTGGTAGATGCTTATCAAAGTAAATTTGAGGAATATGCATGAACTATGTCCTGCATTCTCAAAGACCCTATTCAGAATAATTTGCAGTTTCCAAATCCAGAGCTTAAAGATTTCTCTGAAAGTCCCATTCTCTTGCGAGTTATTCCATAGGAATTAAGACTTGGAAATTCCATGACTTTGCTTAGTGATAACTTAGAGAATCACAGGCTTTGTGTAGAACCCATCTAGAGACACAGTGATGTTGAGATTTTGTGTTCACTGTAATGGGGTGTACTCCCACCAGATTCTGTCCTAAAAGTTCTAGAAGGCATGTAAAACACCAAACACTTAATCCTTTTGGAGGGGCTTAAATGGCAGGAAAGAGGCATATTCTCTAGAGAAAATGGATAGCTAACTGCACACTCTCTTTGGTTCTCTTTAGCTCATTCTTTGTGCTTCAGAATTTATAGGCTTTTTGTGCAAAAACAGACAGATCCACAAAAGGCTTATGATGTTGTCGAAGAAAACAAGCAGGTTTGTTAAAGAAAATTTCTTTACAGAAACTACTAAAGGGAGATGTCATCGGTGGAGGTGAATCCTTGATAAGCCAGGTCCCTCTGGGATGCTTATATGTCAGTGTGCTGTGTGACTGCAGGAGCAGTATTCACATGCACAGAGATCGCTAAGCAGGAGGTGAACGGCTGGGGCTGACCCCTCAGCAACTGTGTCAGATTTGGACCCGTTGAGAGGAGGTGAAGATTTAATGATCACTCGGACGCTTTCTCGGAAAGCTCATGTATCTTGGGACTTTTTCAGTTAAACATTCTGTCCATTCTTTGGCCCACCCTTATTAACCTGGAGAACCCCCACCCATCCATTAAGATGGGTCACAGGTCCTGCTTCTCTTATGAAAAATTTTAAAAGTATTCCTGCTCACATATATGGGTAGTTTCACTCTGCCCTCATTTCTACATTTAGTGTGTGAACTTCTTTACTATTAATCATCTCCCTTGTGGGTTCTAGAATTACTTCTACCTTGGAGTTTCCATAGTTCAAAGATTATATTAATCTTTATATTATCAAAATGGGTAATAGTGCCTAGGGTAGATTTATCTGGAGTAATTTCTTAAATCAAACAAAAACCTTACATAGAACACAACTCTATATTTCTACATATCATTTGATATTTAGGAGAGATTAAATATACAGGCACAAACTATCAGGCTCTAGGGAGGTTATATTATTAAGTATCCACATAGGAGTAGCATAGACTGTATTTACTAGCACTAAGCCTGAACAGTTGTCACAGAGCAGTACAGGACCCCTGTGT
The DNA here is from genome assembly GCF_963924665.1 of Micromys minutus. Classification (NCBI taxonomy): domain Eukaryota; kingdom Metazoa; phylum Chordata; class Mammalia; order Rodentia; family Muridae; genus Micromys; species Micromys minutus. The sequence continues at coordinate 87,370,589 of NC_137973.1, read as the reverse complement.
GAATTCTGGAATCCGCAGTGTTCTGGAGCTTGGACTCAAGTGATTGCAAACTTAAGCACACACAAGTTCCGGACATGGCTTTCCTTGCATTCATTCCCTATTAAAATTTTGACTTGGGTGGACGTTTCCCTCTGTGCAGTTTGTCAGGTCAGATGACAACCCATTTTATTCTCTCTCAAATCTCTTACTTGCCAAGTTTCTCCTAGGGAGGTGCGGCCAATCAGAAAGCAGACCAAGCTGCTCAATCAATACACAATTGCTGAGAAACAACATTTGGATAATCTCTGGCTTCCCCTGGCAGTCCTTGATGGAACTTCATTTTTCATCCATGGGTGAAACTACTGGGAAGACTCTCAACAATATTTTTGGTTTTGTTCTTTTTTAAAATGAAATAAATGAATCTGGGGACTCCTTTGGTCCTAGAAGAAAAGCTGTTGATTTATGAGGCAGAAATAGCCAACTCCACTCTGGAGGAAGCTGCCACAGCCACCTAACCTCCAAAGGAAAAAAAAAAAAAAAAAAAAAAAAAAAACTAAAAAGACCCTTTTAAGATATGTGTATTGACATTTGAAAAATGCTGAAAAATTTAATTGTAAAGATGCTTAATGCTGGGGCCCTGAATGTGTTAAGAACAATAAGGTTGTGATTTTGATTATGCCAATCAACTTTATGGTACAGTACCCACAGCTCTGAATTATTCATCTTTTAGCAGGCTTGAAATTAATAATGCTCTCTTAAATTAGCATTATACTTTTCTGTTAAGGACCTCTAAGTGCTTTAGAGGACACAGGTAATTCTTATGCCACCATGGGAAAAAAAAATCCTGCTTTAAAGAGGAGGGGAACTGTCTGAATTACAAGCTGGAATTCCAGGAGCCTCCTGCAGGAGTGAGTTGGGGTCCTGCTCCTTCCTCCCTGTGTACTAAGGAGCCCTAGCAGTGTTCAGATCTCACAGCACCTGTTTTAGAGCCTCAGAGCTGCTTCATAGCTCCATAACCTGACTGCACCTGCAGCCCAGGACAGCTTCTCTCGTCCAATCCCACAAGCCTCTCTGCCTGCAACTAAGCTGGGGCAGAGCAAAAGCTGATATTCACGAAGCATCAGTATCTAGAGTACTGAACCGCAAATCTGTGAGGAGCTGGAGAGACACCTGTTGTAGGCAGTGCCTGGCTCTGGTCAGGACATTTGTGCATCTAGTGATTCTTTTCACTGGTATGCTGATTGTTGTACAAAAATATAAATCTACATGATATTGCTTCAGTTATTTCTAGGAGAAATATGGGGCTTAAGGGAGATTTCCAAAAAAAAAATGTTTTAATGTTGCTATCTCTAGCATCCTGCCTTAGGATTTTTGGGAGAAGCAAGCTGATACAGGAGTGTGTGTGTGTGTGTGTGTGTGTGTGTGTGTGTGTGTGTGTGTGTGTGTGTGCGTGCATGGCTTTTCATGGTATGATTGAAGAAGCTAGGCCTTTGAAGTCAGAAAGCCAGAATTTCCAAGGCTCAGACGCTATCTTGGGATAGAAGGAAGAACACAGGAGCTGGAGGAAGGGCAGGAGTGCTGTGAGATGCTGTTTTCCAGACATGAGATGGCTACTGGGGCCACTAACCTACAATTAAGCCAACAAGACAAACCCACACTCCAACAAGAGCACTAACTGGACACACTGGGATACAAGGGCAAAACAACGACAAATAAAGGAGAAGGCTGTGCAGTAGGAAGAGGGTCTTCGGGCACCTGTGGGAAGTGGGAGGAGTTGGGGCTCACATGATCAAGATGCATTCCTTAGCTGTTTGGAATTGCCAATAAATCAATAAAGATGGTCTTTAAAAGGAGTGAGCTAAGTCTTCCCCCAACCCAACCTCCGGCACAGCACCATAGACGTTTTCCCGAGATGTAAAGTGGGCAGAGTCCACACAATATCCAGGGATGACTAGAGACAGACTGACAGAGGGCCAGAGCCATTGCTAACCCATGGCTTCTGGGTAGTCCCAAAAATACAGTGCTGAGTATTAACAAAATAGGCTTCTCTGACACAAATCAGACCATAGTACCAAAAGTGATCTGACAGTATGGTTTTCAAGAGTTGGGTTAAAACACTCAGCCCCAAGATATCCCTAAACTCCCTGGCACACCAATTCCTCAGCAGAAAATATCCTGATTCACAGATTCCCTGAGGTTCATCAGATCATCTCATGAGAAGCTGTACAGGATACAGGGGATGACTGTTTATCTGTTTATCTCTTGATAATGACATGCCATCTCTGGGAAGCTTAGTTTTCACAGGGTATATATCCTCAGTGTGTCTCAAATATTTATAAAGCTCTCCACCACCCTATAATTTCTAGAGAATCTAATTGATGGGTTTCTAGGCTTTGTGGGTGAAGGCTTCTTTCTTCGTTTTTTCTTGGAAAACAGGCAAGCTTTTGCCAGAATCTTTCTCCTGAGGTGTACTCTAGGGCACAAGGTTTGACAGCTTTGTTTATAGTTTTAACAGCTCTCTGTGGTTTCCACATTCTTGAGGCTGATTTTCATCTTTCTAACTTTCCCCAGTGCACGAGTGAAGCAACCCTCACAATGGCCATGTGGTAGTGCGTACTCACTAGGGGCTGGTGACCCTTCAGAGTCACAGTCTGGAAAGCACAGCTGAGATCTCCTTCCATTTCTCAAGACAGGAGACAATATTCTCCCTTTTCATTTTATTTTAAAAGTTTTCTATTCCTAAAATCCAGGACCCTGCTGCTCAAACTGAAGTTTCTAGTCATCCTTGCTGGTAAACTGCTAATTCATGGCGGTAATGGAGACGCTTACTTTAAGTTGCTGAAGTTCTCAGTGATAACTGAAGAAAAGGAGCTGCTCAAGTCCCACAAGGGGAGTTGCTTTCCCAGGCTCCATAATGAAAATGAATGAACCATTAAAGCATGTCAAAACCCTGGTTAGCAACACCAGGCATGTACAAAGATAGGATAGAAAGTTAGATAGCAGATATACTGCATTAACATAAAAATCATCATATTCAAAATAGCATGTTAGACAGCCCAACTGAAGAGAGTAGCATCGGAATATTTCTTTTCTTTGTCTTTCCCATGTGTTCACTGAAAGTATGTCCAGATGTAGCATTATGTATCGCCTTGGCTTCTATTCTCCCGCCAGCATCATCTGTGACCTGAACCCCTTAGACTTTTCCTATAGTCCTACAGTGCTTCAGCCCTTATTGCCTTTTTCTACACCAGAGCACTGTATTAACACATAAGCCATATGTCAGCTGGACACCCCCTCCCTTCGATGGCTGCACAGCACCATGGCAACATGAAACCAAGAAACTATGATGGCTCACAAGATGCTGCTGTGACAAGCAGACCCCCTCTACCACATCCTTGTTCCTCTACTTTCTTCCCATCTCTGTCCCAGGGGCACTAGACTTTCTTCTATAATATGCTGAGAAATCCCATCTCATAATTAGACCCTGCAGTTACATGAGTGTTCTTTCTTAAACACTATTTTGTCTCCTTCATGGTTTCCAAAGTCTTACAAGCTCAGTGGCTTGTTCAGAAACCACCCTGTTCCAAGTACTGTACTCTTCGTGCATTTCCTGCACGCTGTTCCCTGTCTCTGCATGCAGGGACCAACAGACTGCACAGATGCAGCCCTGTGTTTTCTGTTGGTTTTGTTCTCCTAAAACATCACTCATCAAAGCTTGGGGTGCACAAATGTCCATGATTTAATTGCTGACCTTCGATCTAACATAAATAACTAGTTATCTACTTATATTGCTAGTCACATTTTTAATACAAATTCTATAACAAGGGTTTAGTTCCCTGCAACAACCCTTAAATCATAGCTACTATTCAATGAAGTGTTCATGTGCTTGCTCGTGCACACACACACACACACACACACACACACGACACTTTTCATTTGTCCATCTAAATATCAACACAACAGACACTTTGCCAAATGAGGATATTAGACAGAGCTCAATCCCACAACCTTCACTGGCTTTCCCTGGATCATAGCCAAGGGCCATCTGCCATGCTCACAATGATTAACAAAGGAAGACAAGGTGCCAACAGTCTGTTTCCAGATCCTGCCTATTGTGTGATCATGATTGAGGGTTTTATTTCCAAGTTCTGTTTAACCGCTGCACAGCATATTCTTTTGTTCTTACAGGTAAGACAAGAAAATGCAAGATCTGTGGCAAATGCACACACTTGTAGAAGGTGTGGCAGATTCATTTCCCAAAAGAGCAATTCCTTAATGGGGGCTATAAAAGAGACAAAGCTTGCTTGCTCCATAAGCTTCACGCCAGCCTCATGCCTGCTTCATGGAACCTCATGCCAGATTCATGTGCTTTTCCTGCTACTGTCTATAAGCTGCATCAGTGAACATGGGATGTGTAAGCTGGGAAGGATAATTGCACAGCAAAACCATATATTATATTTTATTTTTTATGGCTGATAGAACTTTTTAAATTTTTTTGATGTGTTAATACAAAGAGGAATGTTTAAGCCCTTACCCCCACTCTTAGTTTCTCCTTATGGTATGTTTTTTTTCTCATTTCTTTTCTTCTGTGTATTTATATCCAGAGGGCTTGTCTGATGTGTGTGTGTGTGTGTGTGTGTGTGTGTGTGTGTGTGTGAGAGAGAGAGAGAGAGAGAGAGAGAGAGAGAAGTGTGTGTGTGTGTGTGTGTGTGTGTGTGTGTGAGAGAGAGAGAGAGAGAGAGAGAGAGAGAAAGAGAGAGAGAGAGAAGTGTGTGTGTGTGTGTGTGTGTGTGTGAGAGAGAGAGAGAGAGAGAGAAGTGTGTGTGTGTGTGTGTGTGTGAGAGAGAGAGAGAGAGAGAGAGAGAAGTGTGTGTGTGTGTGTGTGTATGTGAGAGAGAGAGAGAGAGAGAGAGAGAGAGGTGTGTGTGTGTGTGTGTGTGTGTGTGTGTCTATGTGTGTGTAAACCTGACACTGGGCATCTTCTCAGATTTCTCTGCTCCTGAGATGAGATGGAAGCAGGGTCTCTTGTTCATGGATTCTGTAGTCTAGTGGCTAATGCACTCTAGGGAATCTCATCTCAGCCTTCTGAGTGCTGGGATTACAGGCAATGCCACGCCCTCACAGGTTTCCTGTAGGTACCTGGACCTATACCCAGGGATCCATCAGCCCAGCCCCCAGGAGGCACAGGAGATTCCCGTAGCCCAGGTGATGTTGCGCTTAACTAGTTCTGAGTCTGATGCTTAACTCATGTTATATTTCAGAAAATTATTCCTGGAGGTACTGCGTGAACATGGCAATGACTCATTGAATTTAGCAGTTAATAAAAAAGTGTTTGGATAATAATTATACTGGAGTTTATATTTCACTAAATATAGTGGCCCTGAGACAGCATACTGAGACCAGCTATAAAGTTTGGATTTGAAGATGTGTGAGATTGAAAAGAGCAGCGTGGTCCTTAAGATAGATCGTGCAGAATCACAGCAAGAAAGGATGCTGAGGGTGAAAACCCTACAGGGACTTTAAGTAAATCTGTCTTCTACGGACAGATGGAAAACAGAAGCCCTTCCATAGAAAGGGTAAAAAGTCTTCCCAGGTGCAAAGCACTCTGGGTAAGGAATAGTGAACATACAGACAGAAAGAGAATGGAGATCACTGTGTAGAAATGAACATGTGCAGGACTCTGTGAAGTAGTGGAGGGAGCCTGGAATCAGAGTGAGGAGAAGCCATTGACGGATCATCTTTCTGCTGAGTAGTAAAAACTAAGAAGTTTCTCTTGTGTTTCAGACTTGGAAGATGGTAACTGTGAGTTGTACGACCGAGACCTCTGTACTCAAACCAGCTGGGAATATTGTTTCAGATTCTCTCCTCTCTGTCTCTGTCTCTTTCTGTCTCTGTCTGTCTGTCTCTCTCCCCCCCCCCACACACACAAAGGGCTCTGACTCTTAGTAGCAACACAGAGTATCTGTAGGACCCGAGCATGCTTCTTAATTTCTCAGTGACTCAGTTTCTTCTTCTATGAAATGAGGGACAGTGGTATAAACTTGCTCCTGGCTTTCCATGATGATAAAGCCACATAATCAGAACACTGGCCAAAATAAAGTTGATAGCTTGTGCAGATTAGAACCAAGGCAGGGGGAAAGCATCCTTTCAGCTCAGTGCTGAGTGGTTAAGTGCTTTTTCTTCTGCAATCATGGAGTCTAGACTCTTTTAAGGGAGGCATTAGAACATAGTCCAGTGCTCAAGGGCTTTTTGAAGCTGAAGTCCAGCCCCCATGTCCCATGCCAGCTGCCCACGGAAGGTTCTCTTCCTGCTGTGTCGTCACCACCAAAGAGAACTAGAGAATGGGCCTGTGTACTGCTCCAGCCTCAGCTTCAGTAGCATGATACAATAAGCAACGTGGAAGGAATAACACACACTGCTAGAGATGGCTCACCTTTTAAAAGTCATCATTTGCAAGCATAACGTGAAACTAATTGTGTTTTGTTAAGGAGGAGACAGTGGCTATTAGGGTTTAAGGAAGCTGCAATACTTCAAGCTAGTAATTATTGCTGTCCCCATCTTTCTTTTTAACCATGGGAGAGGTTGGCTGAATGGCACTGCATGGGGTGGAGGAGAACCTATGTATTTAGGTACGAGATCTTCTGCTTCTGCAGTAGCAAATGCTCTCTCCATCCTCTGGTGCATTCTCTTTTTATAGACACAGAGGTGAAACACCAGAAACCAATTCTGTTGTTTTAGAAAAAGGTCAACACGTATCTCTATCTTAATTCTTTAAACAAACTTTTCTTTTACATTTTTGCATATTTGAGGACAACCTGCATGTAATCTCTGGCATTGCTTCATACTGGGATACTGCTCACCCTGAAAGACATGTTTGTTATCAGGATGACCAACGTTTTCCTTTTCTGGGCATGATTGTGTGATGTGAGTCCTTCTGGTTATAAAAACAAATAAAAGTTATAACTTTAGTCTTTTTAACTCCCCGAAAAACCCTTAGTAAAGGAAATCTGAACCAAAAATAAACAATAAATAAACAAACATGCATAAGTAGGAGGAGAGAATTAACCCTGGGAATGCAATCTGTGTCTCAGCATCCTGACACTCAGCCTCTGCTTTACTTGATCTCATAACAATGCTGGCCTAATGAGTGTGGGAAGAAGGCTCAACCAGCTTCCTCAGGGATGGGTGCTTGTGGGTCTTTCTGTTTTCCTGGATCCTCAGCCAGTATGATCTATGCAGGCAACGGGTTCAGAAGCCCTGAGAGTCGATATGACAAGTGACCACACTGGGACCAGCTATCAGGAGGCATATTAACATTTTTGGGGTGATTCAAAGGTTACAAAACTGGGACTAGAGCCAGGAACATCCAGGATGGACAAAGGTCATTGGGTTAGGTCAATACCTAATACCATGGGGTACCAAATACCTTATTAGTATGGGGAAGCAATTCAGGAGTCTGAGGTGCTAGATGAACAGGTTCTAATCAGGAGAAAGAAAACCAATGCTGTAATCTAACTAAGGCTATGTGACTCCTTAGGTAGACACTCTTGTTGGAGCTTAGAATTCCCCCAGACAAGGTCAGAGAAGGAGAAGCCCCACTTAAGAAGAGAGTCTCCCAATAAACCAAGCCCAGAGGCTATCTGGTCAATGGTGGAATTCAGTTTTGATTAGCTGAGTTTTCCCACAGGTGTTTCTGAGTCACCCTGCTGCCATTCTACAAGCGGGTCAGAAGTCTTCATGCAGTGTGGATTGTACTGCACAGAACTCAACCTGTGCCTATGATGGATTTCTGAGGAGGGGTCCACCGTCTTCACTTCTGAAACCCATCATTTGCCTCAAAAAGTCTATTTGGTTCTAAGTGAAGGAAACTACTATTGTATTGACTCTCTCTCTTCAGCTAGGTCTTCAATAATACACTGGTGTTAGATGTTTCAAAAATGATGGGACCCTTCTCAACTGAGACATGAAAGTACCAGTTTGCCAGAGAACAAAACTTTGAATAATCAGGACCCAAAGTGATGACTGCACGAAGAATAAAGACAGTATTAATAGGACATTAGAAGGCCAGTTTAACATTGATCTTATAGCTAAAATCACCTGCTTTTTAATTTAGCATTTTATGTGTATGAGTTTTCCACGCATGTGCCTGGTACCCATGGAGGCTAGAAGAGGGTGCTGGATCTCCTGGAAATGGAGTTAAAGAAGATTGTGAGTTTCCACATGGGTCCTGGGAACTGCAATCAGAGTCTTTATAAGAGCAACCTGTGCTCCTAACCACTGAACCATCTCTCCACCTCCTATATCTACAGTCTTAAGTCAGTTGCTGTATCCTGTCCCATTTTTGTGGTCATTGATCTGAACAATGCTTCATGAAATCTCTAGGAAAGAGTGCAGACAGGCCTCAAAGATACACGGGTCTCAGGAGTTGCCCTAGGTCTCATGGTTAGTGGTTTATAGTCATGGAGGCTGCAGCTCACCGCACGTGGAGAACAAGGCCATACAGCTCATCCCACTGACCATTCAGAAGCTGGGCCTTGCCTTTTCCTCTCCCTCTCTCTCAGGTTGGCTTCCACTCTGGAAGGTGCTATGTCTCGTGTCCTAATGTCTTAGCATGCCTGGATCTTCAGATACTAGGTGCATATCTCATGTCTTTCAGGATAGTTTGATGGCAACTGGAAATCAGAAGGCCATCAATGGAAAACAAGGAAATAATTATTTTCTGTGAAGAAGCTGTGACTGAGGTGATTTCCCTGTCCCAAACCATTGATGAATGTTGTATTACAGGGGGAAAAAGTGGCAGGTGGCATTTTTCATACCTTAATTTACTGACCTAGTGCCCTCCTGCCACCACAGCTCCAACGTTTGACAGAAATTAAAAAAATCTCAAAGCAAAGGGCAGCACAGGACTGGAGCTATTTCAAGTCTGAGCAAGAATGGCAATCATAAGGAGAGAAGTCCCTCCTAGAAAGCCCAATAAATAAAACATCAAAAGCACAAACAGAAGAACTCAATTAAAATATAAAAGTTTTCAGCCTCCCCTGAAGGACACAGGCGTCACTATTTATTATTTATACATTGTTCCATGTATAGACGGGTTCCTGTTCCAGGATGAATGTCATCTGAGAAACAAAACAGTGTCTTCACGGGCTGATTGGGGGAACAGCAAGGGCAAGAATATTCAACTATTTTATCAAAAGAAAAAAATGCATTCAACATTGCTCTTTTAAAATATTTTTATTTTTAATTCTGTCTGTCTCTGTCTCTGTCTCTGTCTCTCTCTCTCTCTCTCTCTCTCTCTCTCTCTCTCTCTGTGTGTGTGTATGTGTGTGTATGTGTGTGTGTATGTGTGTATGTGTGTGTGTGTGTGTGTGTGTGTGTGTGTGTCTGTAGGCAGGTATCTGCATGTGGATGCAGTTGCTAACAGAGGCCAGAGGTGGACACTGAACTCTCTGAAGCTGTAGTTACAGGCAAGCCTCTTGACATAGTTGCTGGAAGCTGAGCTGGGTCCTCAGAGAGGGCTGTGTACACTCTTAACTGAGTCTCTCTAGTCTGCTTTCCATGATCTTCTATGAAACAGTCTTTTTGGAGAACATTCTCTGACAAATGTTCCAAGGACAAGATGGCTGGATTCAGATCAGAACTGGATGTTTGCTTCACTTGGACAACCAACTTCTTATTATTGCAGAATTAAAAGGCTTATAGCAGCTAAGGTTTTTGGTTTCCACGGCGACTTCCTCATTCTCAGCTCACTTGTTCTCAGCTTTACTTGCCTGGTAGGTTAGATATAAAATGATCTTCTATCCAGGACCAGAACACCAGCATGGAATATGTCCAGCAACTGTTTGAGCTCTGAGGCCGTGGATAAGAACCTCTGAGCGGCAAGACCATGGATCTATCCAGAGCAAATCTCCTTTGCTTAAAAGAATAGCTTGGATTGCAAAATACTAATAGCTTTTGTTGATCTTCTCATCAAGACAGAGGCATCATAGGTCTCATGAATAACCACTATACTGCTATTCTTTACTTCTATGTGTGCAGGTAGAGGCCAGAAGACAATGTCATGTCTCAGGCATGCATCACAGTCCAGAATGTTTTGAGAAACAGTTCTCTGGCCTGAAGTTTGTTAAGTAGGCTAGCTGACTGTCCATCAGCCTCCAGGGATTCATCTGTGTTTGTCTTCTCACAACCGTGTTGCTCATTTGTGGTTCCTAGGTGGTTCCATGGTTCTTGGAGTCGAATACAGATCTCCATGCTCATCAGGCAAGCATTCTGCCCAGTGAGCTGTCTTCAGGCACCATTATTCCTGTTCCATTAGGTTGTCTTTAAAATGACATCATTTAACCACCCACCACCAGACTGCTATAGTCTGCTTTCCAAAACCTTATGTATTGATAGCAGCAATAAAAAGTCAGCCCTAATAAAAATATAAGTGGCCTCGGAAGAGGAATAAGTTGGTTCTCAGGAGAGTGGAATATCATAGGATATCCCATAATGCTGTCATATACCACCAGACTGAGACTTCTTGTACTTGACATTTATACCTCTTTTCTTACAGAGTGCCAAGCTTGTGCATTTTGTGACAGCAACAAAAATGGACTAACCTACCAACCTGGTTTGAAATATTCTCATTTTCTGCCATTGAGCTTGTGTGCACATGTGCGTGCATGTGTGTGTGTATATAGAATATATGTATACAATATATATATGTGTGTGTATCAATATACTATATATGTATACATATATATATACTATGTATGTATATGTACACACACATATATATATATATTTATATATAAATGTATGAACATATAAATACTGTTCTCCCAGTTAACACAAAAAAGCTGAAAAGAAGAAATGGCTGAGGAGATGGCTTAGTAGGTTAAAGCACTTCCAGAACAAACCTTAGGATCTGAGTTCAGATCCCAGGACCCATGTAAGAGTCTATGAATGCTGGGTGTGAGGATAATTAAGTAATTATCCCCAGCATGATTACAATACCAGGGGGGCAGAGAAAGGAAGGTCAGCAGTGCTTGCTGGGGAGCTAACCTAGACAACTGGTACGTTCCATTTCCAGATAGAGACAATCTCTCAACGGTGACATGGAACTCACATGAAGAAGACACTGACAGGGACTTTTTGTGGTCACACATGTACATAATCTCATTCAAACCTGAATACACATACACACAAACACAAATTCCACAACAATACTAATAAACACATACACACATACATACCCTGCCACACATATACATCAAATAAGATAAGTAACGTATTCAAGCATGGGTTGCAAAAGCTACTAGGGTCATTTACAAATCTTTAATTGAACAATAACTAAAACCTGAGTAAGGATAACAAAGTATTTCCTAAGTTGACCACTTGTAACCAGGAACTGGTTTCTGACATTGTTACATAACTTGTCACAGTTGTCCCTTACAGCACCAGATAAAAGGGCCTAATCAAATCACAACAAATAGCAGATGTGTCCCAGTCTATTTCATTTTTTTAGTATTTCAACTTTTGAGAAATGGTAATAATCCACAACTGTTGTCACTCCTGTGAGATGTCACGAATGTTCACAGTCTTCATTAAAATGACTGCAATGTTACATCACACATTACCTCCAGCCCCTTTAAAAGAAAGAGTCCCATGTAGCACAGGCTAGACCTCTCTATGTACCCGTAGTTGATCTTGAACCTGAAGCTTCTCCCACCATATTTGGTTTTGCTCGGATAATAATCAAATATAATTGACAATCAATTACTCTGCCAGATGATCCCTTGCTCTATCCCATCCTACATTAGGCTGACTTTAAAATATCCCATAAATAATAACGTTCTTGATATCATAGGGATCACAGGTGTGACCCGGGAAATAAAAAATATGAATCCTACGCTACTGTAAGCAGCACACCATCGAGACCGGAAGATTGGCTGACCTGTTCTCACCGTAACAGACTCTCTGACCCGGGGCTCTCAAATCTCTCCATCTTGCTCGCTAAGTTTCCATGGCAGGCTGCTAACACGCCAGCCCCAAGCTTCCAAATTCCGATGGCTAGTTGGGGTGCACTTCTTGCAAAGCCATGCTTTGCTGCGGTATCTTTCTGTAACTTTCTCTCTGGAATCCAGCTGAGTCTCTGCCTGAAGGAAAACACTACACAAACTTAGTTTAGAATCAACCGGTAATCGCTGGGCACAGCAACTGGCATCCTAACTTGAAGGCTATTCTAAGATACAAATCCTCCAATAGCCGATCCTGGTGGATCTGCCACCTGAAGTAGCAGCCTCCTCTACCTAGGTTTTGTCGTCCATCAATCATCTCTCATAACCAAAAGACCTATTTTTTCTCCCGCTTCCCCTCTCTCACCCGGAAGTCCCGCCTACTTGCCCAGGCTCCTTGAAATCGGGGAAGGTTCTGCCACTCTGACCTTTCTGTAGTTCACAGGTGGTTTTATGTTCTGCAAATCCGGGGATGCTGCCTGGGTTTAATGTCGGAAGAAAACTCAGCACATCTCATAATTTATCCTCACTGCACAGCAGTGTGCTCCGGAAAAAAGAAGTACATCTGCTCCTGGATGTGGGATGAGGGAAAAGCCTGAAGAGGTTGGAATAAGTGCGTGGGGAGAGGAAGGAAATGAGTGCTTGGAAGGCTGCCTTCTGGACGTGGCATGGCTGCCGCACATGTACATATGAATTCATAGTTGTCTGTGGTTATTTGCCTGCAAGATACATGTGCAAGATCAAGTCAGTCAAAAATGCCTGCCTGAAAAGGAAAGGCTACCCCTGTATCACGAGCTGCTGGCAGCTGCGGGGGGCACAGTTTCTTCCCCTTGGGTTGGTTTGCCTGTGCTTTCCGTTGTCTGTGCTTTGGTGCAGCACCTTACACACATGTGCACACGGGCAGCAACAGCTAGCTGCATTTAGTGAGTTGTTTTTCATTAAACACACTTGTTAAGGTATAGAATTAAAAAATCAATAAACAAGATTCAGTAGTAGTTCTATATTTAAATGACAAATATACCAGGAAAGAGACCTGGCAAACGGCACTATTCACAAAAGCCACAATAAAAATACCTCGGAATAAACACAACGAAGAAGATGAATAGGGAAAAGAAACCAAAGAAAAGAGATCGGAAGACCTGACAGGATTGGTAGGATTAATATTGTGAAAATTGTTATTCTACCAAAAAATTATCTACAGATACATGTAATCCTCATTAAAATTCAGTCACAATTCTTTAAATAAACTGAAGATATAACCTTTCCCCTACTTTTCACAATAAAATACAGTAAGATAAATCCGTTCAGTGGAATTGGAGAAAACAAGCAGTGGGGGAAATGCCCAAGAGAAGGCACAAAACGTTGACATCCACTTGGTTACACATTCCAGGATCCCATATAGACACCAGTAATATGAACGGAGGACCTGTTGTAAATCTGTGACAGCCCTGGGCACACTACTGCAGAGACACTTGTTCAACCGTGTTCATTGCTGCTAGATTCATACAGGCAGAGACTGAAAACAGTTTAGATGTTCTTCATCAAGGCATTTTGTTGTTGTACTGGGTTTTTTGTTTTGTTTTGTTTTGGTTTGGGTTTGGGGGGTTTGTTTGTTTGTTCTTTGTTTTTATTTGAGAAAGAAGTTAATCATGGGTGAGTAGGGAGGAGAGAATCTGTAGAAACTTTAGGGAGGGGAAAGACTATGATTAAAATATATTTAAGTTTGTAATTTGTTTTAAATAATTAAAAATAAAATAAAAATTTAAAAAGTGACACATTTACACAATGAATAATTACTCAGCCATTAAAAATGGAAGTATTTATTTCCTCAGGTGTGAATGAATTGGGGGGGGGGATCATGAGTTGAGTAATCCAGACCCTTACAAATATGTTATGTATTCATTTATATGAGGATATTGGCTGTTAAGTCATTGATAATCAAGTTATAATCCATAGAATCATGAGGGCTGGGTTAAGAGTAAGGGACTGAGGGGGAAGGGAGCAATCCTGTCGGGAAAGGAAAATAGAATAGACTGTTCTGTATGGATGTGGGGGACACTGAAATAGGACAATCAAGTGGGGAAGAGAAAAGGATGAAAGTGAGGAAGGCAATGAGGGGAGAGACAGCTGAAATTAAAGGCTATTTCACAAGGTTATTAAAAAACAATAAAATTTGGAGGTACGTGTGTCAGAAAGCCCAGGTAGATTGGAGGTATGATCAAGATAGTAGGATGCATTTCAAAGAAGAATGTAAGGCAAAGTACATCTCAAAATTTCAAAGAATAACAAAAAATATGGTTCTAAACATCTGCCGGAATGTCAGTAAACTTTATGTAACAATGTTTAAAGCCAATTAGAGACAGTATAATAGATTATGATAAGAAAAAAATAAAATCATGACATTTGATGGAGAGTGGAGAAGCCTAAATATTATCGTATTAAGTGCAATAAGTCTCAGAGAGACACTCATTGTATGTCCTCTCATAGGCAGAATATGCATTTATATACCTAGTAATTAGGACACAGAGGGGAAGGGAAGGTGAAGAGCTGAAGGAGAGGTAGAGAGAACAGGAGAGAAGGGTGGGATAAAAGAAAGACACATGTTATTTTGCACAGATAAAATTTATTCCTACCTAGACAAATGTTAATGTATTAAACTTAAATGAAATAAAAGCTCAGGAGGACTAATTGGGAAGGAAGACGATGGTGGGTCTGGATATAAGCTAAGAATATCAAAGATAATGAATTCTTTATAAGAAATTTTTCCACGATGAAGTACTAATTACAAAAGACAAAATTAATTTTTACTTATTTATTTCTAGCATATGGGAAGGTCATTAACTTATATTCACCTCTTGGAATATACTTGGGATTTTCTACAAATATATTCATGTTACCCATGAATAAATATCATTCAACCTTCCCACCTACTGTCTATATATCTGTGTGTTGCATCTATCTCTATCATCTATTTACCTAACCTCTTGAGTATCTACCCCTCTTCCTACCTACTGCTCATCTGTCATCTACGTAGCCATAAACCAGCTGCCTCTGTGAATCATCTGCATATTTATCTGCCCACTTCAAGTGTCTTGGGAGGTTGTTCAAAACACAGCGAGCCTCTAAAGGTAAGTTGTCAACAATGCTCCAGTACTTCCTAAGACTTCTAGTCCATTGATCACTACTCCTGGTTTTGGGTCACAGACCTTTCCTGGCACACCAAACTCGGGTATTTTACTTCTCTCCTCCACAAGATCACATTCTACTTGGCCAGGATTTCCCTGGGTCTTGTTCAAAGATAGTATTCATTATCTAATGCTCCATTGCACTTAAAATCCTTGCTCAGGTAAACATTTACTAAATGGTTAGAACATCCACATGAAGGGAGGCTCATTTAAACTAAATAAATTATTATTAGGCAAACAAAAAAAATTCTCAAAGCCTTGATCATTTAAAGTGTTAAATGTATACACATTAAAGGCGTGAACCCACAGATTAACATTGTGCTATAAAATAATGAATATTCGTGAAATAGAAACTTCTAGAAGATGGCGAAGAGCTACAAAGTAATCTTAGAGAAATTGTCAGAGGCAAAATCGACTGCGTGGTAGAACTCTGGAAGACAGAAAATAGCTCATGAGGGGAATGCTCATGCTCTCCCGTTTGTTCAGTGTGAGGATGCGGACTTCTGCACAGTGTGGATAGTATGCAAGGCCCTGCATTTTAAGGTATTTTATTATGAAAAGTAGATGAGTGCGGCAAAATCTTGGGACTTTTCCAGATCACATTTGTGTAGCTCGATAGTAAGACTTGATAAACAAAGATACAGAGTTAGTAAGTAATAATTTCTGTAAAGAATAATCTTTCTTTTGACACCAACTACTGTTGAAAACCATTAGCATCCTTACAATGCTCTGCTACATGTCATAGTGGCCTTGCCTGTTCCTGGATTGCTGTGGTTTACTTTGATAGTTTTTACAAACCATGTTTTTCAAAAGATTTATTATTTATTTTGTATATGTGGGTAAACTGTTATTGTCTTCACACACACCAGAAGAGGGCATTGGATCCCATTACAAATAGTTGTAAGCCACCATGTGGCTGCTGGGAATTGAACTCAGGACCTCTGGAAGAGCAGTCAGTGCTCTTAACTGCTGAGCCAAAAACTACATTTTTAAGCATATTAATTCCAAAACCATAAACCATATAAATTTTTGGCTCTAGTATTTATATTGACAAGGATTTTGCTTGAAACATTATGGTTTTATAACAATTACATTTTAGTGCAAGGGAATGACATAGTTAGTGCATAGTTGCATTAGGAATGTCATTAACAGAGATGTGATTGATACACACTTCCCTGAAAACTGCTGGGAAAGCTAACATCAATTTGTAATGATCACCACTGATAAGAGAAAATCCTCTAACATTTAGAAATCCATCCATGATCCTGAAAGCACTGGACTGAAACAATTTCATACTTTATTTGGGTCCCAATTAAAACTCCAGTGGGGGCAGGCAGGAGCAGCCACCTGATTCCTAACTCTAGAATTTGATATGGTAAAATCTGAAGGATTAGGTGGTAATTTTATCATCCATTCTGTTACACAGTGTGAAACTATGTTGGCCTGCAGCGAGGATGAAGAATCAGCCTATGAATGTGGCTATTACCTGGCTCTGCTAGGGCCTTTTTATTCATTCAAATCTGCAAGCACAAATGTGAGCTCATCTCAGCCTCATGAGATGCTTTGTAATGAATTGCTAACCTGGAGGGGTGAATGCTCAAAACACTGCAGAGGCTATGTGCGCCCAAAATGCAATAAACCAACACATTTTGTATGTGCCTTGCCTAAGCAGGATTTTGAAAATTCACCCTGGAGGTTGGACTGTTCTGTTTATAAGAATCTTAGATTGCCAATGAGACCTGGGGATAAGAGAGCTGTGACAAGCCAGCCTAACAGAAGCTAAATTCCATTTCAGTGCTGCATTGAGTAGATGGTCCTTGGAGAAGTTGCATTTTTGCATGTTTTTTTTCTATGGTCAATGTTTGGTAACTCATGACTGAAGGAATCTCTTATAAAAAGCCTCCTTTTCAGGCTTACTAATGCAGGTGATACATTCATTATACTGAAAGAAGAAAACACATTTTAGTGGTCACTCAAAGGTGACGGAAAGACATTATCAGATCCTACCTAAGCCTCAGTGCTCTGAAATAATGCCAGTGTAGATGGCATTTGGACAGACCAGTACTTTGGTGAATTTTGTGATGGAGTTGTAAAGTTTAAATAGCTCTGGCTTGTTGGGTAGACTTTAATGGCAGGATTTTAAGAGTCAGGAGAAAATTTAAAATCAGTATGATTCAGAACCAAGTCTTTTCCCTTGCCAATCACTCCTTGGGAGCAATGGCCACTTAATAATCATTACAGGGTCAAAATGTGTATCAGAAAGTCCTCTCACGGTACAGCCCACAGACTGGTGGGCTACTGTCAGAGCATGCTTTATGTTGGTGTATCAATACAAGTTAAACCAATATGTAATGGTAATAAAAACCAAGCCAGCTTTCAAATAGGCTCTAACTCGTGTGATGTTCACCATTTTATGATCAACAAAAAAAATCTTTTATTGAAACTAATATGTATTTTTTAATTTATTTTAGAAATTACCCTTTGTTCCCTTATAGTTATCCATGAATTGAGATTCCCCTCACTAGACCTAGGATGATCTATCTGTATCAGGAATAGCAGAGATACCAACTTGTCTTTCTGGAGAGGAATCAGATGAATCATCTCATAGTTGCTTAATTTTTCCTTACATTGAGTCCATTAAAGCTGTCCATACCTTATACTTACAGACTGTGAAGTCAATGAAGTTTACTGCTTTGGCCAAATAACGAAGGGGAAGTTAGCTCAAATGATGACCGCCTTAGGCCACTTCTAAAATGTTTCTAAATAATATTGTAATAAAGAGTTTACATGCTGTCTAAACTGCACATTAAAGAAACACATTTTCTTTTTAAAGATCAACCTGTGATGTAGCTTTTATGGCTGTTGCTCAGGCACAGCGGTGTGCCTATCATATTTAGTAGAGCCACAGCCCAGTGCCCTCTCTGCAGGCCTCAGACTGTTTGTGAGTTTTGACCCATTACATAAAACTTCCCATCTGCATGGGCCGTGGAGCTCACATCCATGCTCTGATATGTGCATTTGGGATACAACAGTAAACTAACTTGGATTATTTCTTGTCAGGAAGGCATTTTATGTTTCTCTTTGGAAGCCGTGAGTCACAAGGATCTTTACTGTGGTGCTTTGGGGTCTTTGCTGACTAAAGGCAGGTTTTGAAGGCAAGAATTGTAGTGCCAGACAGAGCCTGTGAACCAGAGTGAGGAGTGTGGACAGACCATCCCCTCTAAAGCATCAACACTGCAGGCTTGACCAAGAAGGAGGAATCAAGACTTACCAGAGACTTGGTTCTCATCCAAAAGCCATGGATTCTCTCATTCAGAAACCACAGAGAGCAAATCTGAACACTGCTCCCCATTTTTAAAACTGTGGGTTTCCAACATCTGTTTCTACTTAACTGTTGTGAGAACTACATTGGCTTTGCTGGGATGTGGCCACTGGCTCTGTTTGAATACTCTGTGGAAAGCCAATCACTGAGAGCTTGAGGTTAGAGGTGAATGGCTCTTAAGGCTCTGCTGAGGGTTTCTAAACATTCCCTCCTTTGCTTGCAACAGTGATACCCAGGATAGCTGCTTCCCTTGCAACCCAAAGCTCAGAGACCATGATGAACTGGACAAGGTGGACTAAGCCACTGAAGATCATGAATGCCTCAATATCACTGAGTAGGAACCCAGCTTGTCAGACCACATTAAACCTCAGAGCAAAACTCTTTTTTCATACTGAGAGAGAGTAGCATGTGGGGATGGCGGTGAGTGTGAGAGGTGGTCCATGGTACCTCATCGTCTCTTTTGTGTTTGTCTGTCTATACACCATTTTGTCTTTTCTTATATCTTGTGGATAGTTAATGGAAAGAGAAGAATCCATGAGCTTCAATGATGTTTGATGTTCAAAACAAAAATGGCCTTCTCTTACAGGTCAGATGTACCATTCCTTGGTGTTTCTCTGTCCCTGTACAGCTGAGGAACTGAAGTACATTGAATTTCTAAATAAGTATAAAATACAGGAAGAGTATGAGGTGCCAAATGATTTGATTTTTGCCAATGGAAGAGTTCATTCATCCACTTCCACAGAGCAACAGCTGTGTCCACAAAGTGATCTGAGTTCTGAGTTTGAGAAAATACTTAAATAATTGAACAAATATACAAAGGTTATAAAGCTTGTGGCTGAACTTCATACCTGCCTTTTGCTTTTTACTGTAAAGTTCTCAAGTGTCTATTGATAACAAAACAGCCTCCAAATATCTTTTAAAAGAAATCTCCCTGGACCATGTGTTATTGAAATGTTTGGGATGCAAATTCTTTGTTTAAATTTTTATATGTATTAGCAGTTGGGTCACTGTAGGACTTCAAGCCAGTTAATTAAAGTATATAAAGTGGCTTCCATTTTGTACTATAAGGAAATGAGATCTAGCTATTAATAAGTGTAGTTAAATTAAATGAAGACAGTGGCTATAAAATCACGTGTTCTACACAATCTGCACACACTTGTGCTGCTGTTTTGAGTATGCTTCTGTTTTTACAGCAACCTTCTCATACACCTTCCTCTTCCCAAATCCACACAAGTGCCTGAGAAGAATGCGATGGGCAAGGCCAACAATGACTCAGGCTGCAGTGGGTGTTGCATTCATCCGCATCACTATGGCTGAGAATGTGCATTTAGCTGTGGTTGAATTGTTCACATCAAAACAAAATCTCATCTGTATTACAGAAACTCGGCTGTGTTGGGCTTTGAATAACATCCAAGATACTGAAGATGGGAACAGAATTGGGCATTTGGAGAAGCCTGAGTGAGAAAGGCGTTCTTCATTTTTGTGCTTATTTGCCTCAAAGGGTGCTCTGATTTTGCTAATTGCTCAGAGAGCGCTTCGATTTGCTATTTTCTGCAAACAGTATTCTAATCCAGTTTAGCTTCTGGGTTGCAGCTGTGTTCAAGTGGCCTAATAGGTTTGCTGCATGCCGCACTACATTGCAATTAATTCACTGGGTTCCTCATGTGAAATGATTTACACCTATTTAGAACTAAATTGGAAGCCATTCCACCATTGCATCTGAAGTCATTAACACAGCTTTTAAACGACATTAATATGCACTTAATCCTTTTCAGATAAGGATCTCAAAGCACTCTGAGTTCATTATCATTAATATGGTAGGGAGAATTGAAAGCTGTATTCAGAAGTTACTTTGAAAGATAGGAAATAAACAAAAATTCATTTAAAACATAAGACTGTTAATGGTTAATTCTGGTTTTGACAACCCCCAAGTTCTTTCACTTTTGAAACTTGACTGTCTAGTTTTGTGGGTCTTCTTTCTCAACCAACCTTTATTTCTGCTCTGTATTTAGGGGCCAAACTATCTTAGTTTTGAGGCTTATATCTTTCTCAGAGAAGAATTATAATTAGCACCACTGTACCAAATATCAATACAGTTTTCTGAGTTGTTCCAAAGTGGTCTAGCCATTTCCTGTTTGTGTCTCTGGGACAGACGTGCTGACATGAGCTAAAATCATCTGCCAAACATAACCTCTGCATACGTCTCTGACTGAGTTTCTAGATGAGGGTAATTCTAATTGGAAATGTTATTAAATGACATAATTCAAATCTTTGAATATGGAATATAGGATGGGATGTCAGGATGCTCAGAGCTAGCAGGTTCTGGAAGAGGACTCTTACAGGAGACCAGAAGACATCTGAATTATATAACTTATAACACAGGCAGAAATGATGTAAATCTTGAGCAATGAAGACTCTCAGGCTAAAGGAGAGGAGAGAGCAGAGTGTGAGGTGTGGGTGAAGGGTGAGGGGAGGAAGTGTCAGAGCATCGGAGAGCTTTGCAAAGGAACTGGATCATAAACAAGCAAACTGAGAGTACGCAAGCCAGCAGGGAACAACCTTGTACATCCCAGAACAACCACAAGATCCAAGGGAGAGAGATTGGTCCACTATGGCTGACCGACATGCTGCTGACACATAGCACATGCTCATCTCATGTTCTAGAAAGTTTCAAAGTTGATACTAGGATCCAGAACAAATGTTGACTGGGGACTGTCTCTGGCTCAGAGATGGCTGCCTTCTCTCTCTGTGTCACATGTCTGTCCATTTGTGCTGTGTTCATGCTCATGTCCTCTTACATGTCACAGAACTCACGTTTACAGGCTCCTCTGATGTTAGCCATTAAAGTCCGTTCTTTCAAACCCAGCCATATTAGGACACATCAGAGAGTCATGACTGTCATATAAATTCAGTGGGGGAGTTTAATTTACAGTAACCAGAAAAGTTAAATGGACAAATGGACAAAAGTAGACTGTGGCTTTAGTTTTATTAACTTACTGTAAAATTCACATTGATTTTGTAAGAATGAGGGTATCATCTTGTTTGATGGTCTCTTTCCTAAGTTCCCATTAATTTTATAAGAACAAGGGTATCATTTTTCCTGATGGTCCCTATCCTAAGACTCATTCTGTCCATCTGTGAGGGTCAACTCCATAGTCACTGATGTTTAATTTCATAATTTAGGAACTGCAGTAAAATTTATCACTGCCTGTATAGGCTAAGGTTCATTCAGAGATGGCACTGTCTCCCCACGGAGAGATTTCAGGCACATGGAAAGCTTCCCCCTGCCATTGAGTTTTGTTTGTTGTGGTGGAGGAAGAAGTGGCAGAAGGTCCTTGAAAACAATCAACCTAAATCAAGACAAAGGTCAATGGATCCCTTCATCTTTAAAATAGACCCAATTCAAGTAAAAAAAAAAAAATCAATAGATTCCTTCATCATTAAAATAGGCCCAAATCAAGTCAAAGATCAATGGAGTCCTTCATCATAACACATCTCACTTTTAGAGAAACAGAAGGACAACATTTGCTTCCCTCAAAATATTTTACCAATATTACCCACCTCTCAATAAAATCTCATTGTCTTTCCAGCTGTGATTCTCACACTTGTACCCTGGTGAGACTTCTAAAGGGCTATTTAACCTAATATATGATCCTCACCCACAGACTTTCTGACTCTCAGTCTAGGGTAGGCCCTGGACTTCTGGGCAGTTAACAAATTCTTCTGAAGGCCTTATAATACGAAAAATGCCTGCTTTCCAGGGATATCCATGCCTATGAAACCAAATTTTATACTCATTGAGGCAAAGCATTTTATCTTAAGATCGTGTGGTTTTAAGTGAATAACTGAAGTAATTTCTTGTTCTTGACCAAATGCCAGAAACAGTCACAGAACATGACATCTAAGAAGACTTGCTGTCACCAAACACCAATTTCAAGAATTAGTAATTCAAAGGGTTTATTGACTAAAAGTACTTATGTATTTGCTGTATTCTGAATGCCAAATTTTCTTAGCTGCTTCAGAGTAAATATCATGAAATCAATGCATTACACATATCTCTTAGTAAATTTTTCAATAATTTATGTGGAGAATAAATGGCTGTTTCTAGATTTGATGTATGGGACTGAAAGAAAGCAGAAAACTTGAAAACAGCCAGGTAAGACCATTTCTTACCAGTTATCTACCTTCCGTCACATAAATGATAAAAGTACAGGAAAATGACAGTGAAAATGCTTTACTGTCTCCTGCTGGTCTAGACTTGAAACAAAGAACCCATGAGGAACGTAGATGCCCCTCCCTGCAATGTGCAGGTCAGAAAGGGCGCTTATCATCAATTGAGTGGTGTGTGTGTAAAGGGGCAGCCTTGGTAGAGCCTGCATTCTCTTTAGGATGTCTATATCCACCAGGGTGTTGGACTATCTCAGTGTGTGCAACTGCTGACTTTCTGAAAAGATAGCGGCAACCCTTATGTCACACACCCTGAGAATGACACAAAAGCTCCTAGAGTTAGGAATCTAAGATCCCTAAACTTTCCAAGGCTTCTCCCTCATAGAGAAGCTACGAAGAATATTTCTTCTTACTATGGGAAAATCAATGTCACATTTTCTTTACTAAGACTTTTTTTCCTCACAAAAAGTGATATTAGAAATGCCACATGACATTTGTAACATTCCTTGAGACTGAATGTGTTTTGTGCCCTTCACCATTCATGTGCATCATTGAATAAAACTTCTTTTTAACTTAAAAATAATTATCTGAAATAAATAAAAGTATAAAAATGTTAAAACTTCTCTTTGCTGATGGTCCACTTTAGAAACATTAATCTGATAATAAAAGTCTAGTGAGAAATTATTTTCAACGCTGGCTTTTTTTTTGTAAATAATTTTTACTGGATATTCTCTGCATTTACATTTCAAATGTT
The DNA here is from genome assembly GCF_963924665.1 of Micromys minutus. Lineage (NCBI taxonomy): Eukaryota > Metazoa > Chordata > Mammalia > Rodentia > Muridae > Micromys > Micromys minutus. The sequence continues at coordinate 87,347,183 of NC_137973.1, read as the reverse complement.
ATCCCCTTCCCCCAATCTCATCCCCCCTCCACGACCTTACATTGCCTCCATGGGGTTGCTCCCTTTCCCAGCCACCCTCTCCCACCTCAGCACATTGGCATTCCCCTACACTAGAGAAATGCCAGCCTTCCCTGGATCAAAGTCCTCTCCTCCCATTGATGCCAGACAATGCTATCCTCTACTACATATATACCTGGAGCCATGGGTCTCTCTGTGTGAACTCACTGGTTGGTGTTTTAGTCCCTGGGATCTGTGGTGGGTTTGGTTAGTTGATAATTTTGTTCTTCCTATGGGATTGCAGACCCTTTCAGCTCCTTCAATCTTTTCTCTAGCTCCTTCACCGGGGTCCTCATGTTCAGTCTGATGGTTAGCTGCAAGCATTCTCCTCTGTATCAGTATGGCTCTGGCAGAGCATCTGAGGGGGCATGCGTATTATGTTCCTTTGAGTAAGCACTACTTGGCATCAGCAATAGTGCTTGGATTTAGTGGCTGCATATGGGGTGTATCCCCTGGTGAAGTTTCTTTGGATGATCTTTTCTCCAATCCCTGCTGGTTTAAGAACTGAGGCTTTCAAGTAACTTCTATAGGAATCTTACAATGACAGATGATGATGTAAATGTATTTCCCTTCCAATATTTTCAGAAGTCTATCCTTCTCACTTCAGCTTAACTTTAACATGAACAGATACTTAAGGGCTTATGCTTGAAAATACCCACATGTGAAGGAGAAAATCTTGATTATATGCTTCAAATTAATACAATACTTCATGAACAAAGATGTGTATAATTTTAAACATTTTATTAATGTATTTCCTACCAAATAGACCATTTGCATTTCAAAGATGTATCCAGAGTTTTAAACTGATATTTGTCGCCATCCCCTTAAAACTGATGAAATACCATTTTGAATATGTTTAAAGATTTATTTTTAACAAGTAACCATCAGGGGTCAAAGACACTGTGCTCACCCTTTAGTTTATTTCTTCCTGTTCAACCCTAAGACAGCCCTTGCTTCTCCTTTGCAATTTTTTTAAGTCCTTTGAACTCTGAGCACTTAGATACAGAAAGAGCCTTATGCTGGCAATGGGCGTTTGCAATGTACTTTGTCAGCCCCTGGTAAATATTATTTTTTCTGGTTCGAATGATGATAACCCACTGCCTTAAATCCAGGTTGCATGCATGAATATTTTTTTTCATATTCATGAATGCAGCATTTCAAAGGAAGCTAAGAGCTGTGAGCATACAGGCCTGCTTACAGCTAGAGTTCTCTTTAAGAATTCTCTTCTTGCCCCAGTGAGGGATACACAGGTGGAGGGGATTAATACTTATTTAATTATTGACTTGTATTTTAAGATTCAATTTATGGCTTGAAATCAAGCTTCCTGGAATTCTGTGAGAGTGATAGGCAATTTATTTAGTCAGCTCAACAATAATGCCAAGCATGGAAGCCTAGATGAGTCACTGCCAGGCTCTTCCGTAAGAGAAATTCATTTCTCAGACTCGAATCTGCCTGGAGTCTCACTCACAGTTTTTGCCTAAGAAAGGTTTTTCAAAAGAGCTCTGGTTAGTTAGAATCCGTCCCTCTTAAGTGCGGCATATTTCAAGCCTGGAAATCCTTTCTCTAGAAAATTTAAGGTAATAGGATCTTGAAATATGCAGATGTTCTTTGAGAAGCTTTTGTAGGGGACAATAAGGGTCTGATTCAGAAAGGAGACATGAAGAAAAGAAAAGAGACAAGAAAGTGTTAGCCCAGGGAGAGTGTCTGCCCTGCAGCAAATTCGGCTTTTGATAAAAATACTATTGATGAGTTCCCTTTTTCTGTGCCAGTGACATCAACAACTCGTTTGACACTTGCACAGAAAGTCCCTCAAGAGTCATAAATCTCACTGTAAAATAAGTTTCATCTGTTAATTTCCAGGCAATTAACCCTTCCAACAAATTCTACATCTATATCTCCCAAATAATCTCTGACTGTGCTCATCTATTTTACATTTACAGGATGCTTAAGGGGAGCATCATGAGCAGACCACTTCAAACAAAGGTCTGGCATGGTGGCTTCCTCCACTGTTCCCATTTGGCTAGTCACTGCTACATTTGTAGGAATTTCTTCTGAAGATGATGTCATGCAACATTCCTCATTTGACAAGAGGGCTCAGACCGCAAACGGGTCATTAGTTGGATTATTTTAGACCTAAGATATTTTTTTCTCTTAAGTATCTCTCCTCTAGACTGCTTTTTCCTTGAGATTTCTTTTTAAGAGCACATATTTAACCATGCTCCTTTGTTTACAATCATGCTACACAGGCTCTTAGCCTGGCTGATAAGCTGATGGACCATAGTAATCTATGTACACTTTAGAGAAATGCATTTCAGCTGTAGATGCTTCCATAGGTAGATGATGTATACAAAACCAATCTGTACCCAGAAGACATGCTCACATGAACATGTTCCTTTAGAAACTCCCACTTCCCTGTACAGTCCAACAGCAATGTCCTTCTGCATCAGACTCTCTAGCCTACTGTCCATCACAGACATGAAGAAACTGTTCCACCAAAGTGAGCAAGTAGGTTCAAACCTGCTTTTACTTACAAGGGTAATTTAAGTCTACTGATCCTGCTTATATATTTAGTATCAAATAGTTATCCTACTTTATGGTATAGCTGCTGATATCTAAACCAAGAGAAAAGATAATCTTTGTCTGAAAGGTCCTCCCTGGTCAGGCCTTCATGGCATCTTTAGGAAAGATTTCTCCCCACAGGACTTTTATTATTAATGTGAACTGCCCACATGCTTTGAAGGAAGAATGGACTTCCTCAATTAGAAGACCTTTCAAGAGAGTTAACAGAGAATTTATTCTTTCATTTAAGAAGGAGAATGCTTCCCATGAGAACCCTGAATCTCTTGTGGCTGATGTTCTCGCAAATACAACGTGTATAACTTTTAGTTCCTTAAAAATTAAACAGATACTGTGAAATTCAGTAAGACTTAAAGGCTTAAAGAGAACCTGGCTTTAGCATCCCTGGGTTCTTACCACCTAATAATCTTGTAAACAGGGAGTGGGCTTCACAACATAAACACAACAAACAAACAAACGAAAACTTCGTTGTCAGGGGAACTGCTAAAGTATTCATTCAGATCAGAGAAGTCAGATGGTGGAGAATGTGGGAGGTATGCCTTTTGATTGGATTTACAAGCTATGAGGTTTGTGCACAATTTTCTTTGCTTTTAGAAGTTCTGAGATTCCATTTGGGAGGCAAGTTACCTGAGCTGTAGGCTGAAAAATTAGAGAAAATGTATGCAAAATACCCTAGCACATATGTAGGTATTTATGTGAACACTTGGTAATCATGTGCTTGTTGGTGCAATGTTTGCTTACATTTAATGTAGCATATGTAAACAGAATGCTGCAATTTGTACTTTGCTACAGTGCAGCCTCAAGGCACTAGTTTTTTTGGGCCTCAGTTTCCCCTATCTTTAGAGTATTATATGAACAATAAAAAAAATCACAGGTGCTTATGACAACTACCACTGCTGTTGAATATACTAATTATGAAGATATGTTTTTCCCCTAAGATATATACCAACACAATGCTGTTTTCATTCTGCAATATTTCTTATTTTTGACCAAAAAATAATTTTGACATCACCCCACACACTGAAATGACCAATATTCTGTAGCATTGATTAATAGTCCACCACTGTTTAATAAGTTTCATGTTTACAAACTTTGGATTTCTTGCTAATAGTAAAACAAAAGAAAAAATGTTGTGCCTGCCAGGAAACTGTTAGAAACCCAGGACTCACACTGAAGTCTCCAAGGAAGGCCCGATGAGCCAAGTGATGATGAAAGGTCAAAGCACAAAACCAAGTTTATTCTACAACGCAACTTCAAGGAAATGTGTACTCAGAGCTCACATCAGCCCACTTTAGGGAGCACGCGCACAGGGAAGGGCCGGAATGGCTGTTGGGAGTGAAGGTTCAAGCAAGATCAATATTCTGAAGATCCTTGGGAAAGGAGTCCACCAAATTAAAATGATCTTCCCTCTCCTTTCATGTCACCCACAACACACTTCTGTCTTTATACTTTTCTGAGATCAGTGAAGCCAAATCTCTCAGCTTGTCTGAGGGATCCCTAAGTTCACAGAAAGTGATTGAGCTCACCTTCCCTGCTATGCACTTCCTCTAACACTGCTTAAGTAAGGGGCCTACCCCCTCTTCCCCTAGGTCACCTATAGATTATACTTTGATTTTCTTCTTTATTATTGTCTTCGTTCAACATTGGTATTTCCTAGAATAGGAGAAGTTGGAAAATTGGATTGCCCATTGTTTGTAAACTTACCATGACTACTGCACACTGTAAGCATCCACACCCACTCTCAGTCTGAGCACAACATAGCAGACCATTGAGCACGTGGTCACGCAAACATAGCCCACTTGACTAAATTTTGTTTAATTTGATTGTTTTAGATTATTTGGTTATAAGGCTATGAGAAATAGGATAAACAAATAATTAAATGTACAGAATTGGATACTCAGAGGAGCAAAATTAAATTTCAGTAAACAGCATCAATACTATATGTCTCCCTTGGCACAAGAAAGGCTTTGATTTCTCACTTAAGATTTACAGTAACCAAAATATTGGCATGCGAACCTGCAGGCCAACTAACACACCCTCCAGTTTCAGGACAATAACTCACCAGGAGAAATGTCATTGGGAAGGAAGAACCTTTAGTGATATTGAACAGGACAGGTGACCTGTCACCAGCCCTGACACTTGGGGATACACAGCAGTTGCAAACCAGAGTTTCAAATTCACACAGACAAGGGTTGGACTCTTCCTGCATTTCTTCCTGTTGACATTTCTCTCTTTGTCTCTGAGACAGGAATGTGAAGAACTCTGAAGCAATTTCAGAGGCTTCCCTGCTTAACAAGGTAATTCTCTGCCAAGTGTTAACCTTAGCCTTTTTTCATAAACGGATGTCTTTGGGTTCTGCCTTGGTCTAAATGGGCTCACAGTACAGCAGCATGAGTTCATCTAAGCAAAGGTATTGGTAATTTTAGACTGACATCTCCCCACCTGAGTGATTCCAAAGATGTCACAGAGTAATGAGCACAGCAAACAATTAGCATCATCCAGGAAACAGCCTTCAAATCGGCTGAGGCATCTGCTCACCCCCAGCTCCGCAGCTAATCAGAGCCAGGACTCCCCAAGGCATCTTCCTTCTCAGCTTCAAGTCTAATTACACTTTCTGAATTCCAAACCAGAAAAGGTGCTTGTGGCTCGCTCGCTTGGGAGAAAACGTCCATTTTTCATTGTGGAAAGATATTGAGAATCCCAGCCTAAGTGGTAAGAACACTGCTTGCACTTCTCCCCAAAGACCTGATGTGCAGAAGCCAAGCTTCCCATGAGATTCCTACTTTGTCAGAGACCCCACCCTAGGTTATAATTTTCATTATAAGAAAAAGCTCCACATTAGTTGTTTTTAAATTTCTGTGGTTAAAAAAATAAATAAACTTAGCAATTCAAATAAGAGTTTTAGCGAATTAAAAAAGAGCACATGAAATTCACACATGAAAACTGGAACACATAATAAAATTTATAAATGAGCTAAGAAATGGTTCAGAGCCATTAATTAATCTCATGGCCAGAATGTTTTCTGTTAACACACTTCTGGATAATAGAGTGGAGAACAGAGTGCTCGTATTTTATGTTTTGTTTTGGTTGATTACATATATTAGAATTATTATAATGTATTCAACCATCTGAAATAGTGCACTTTCTTTTCATTGTGTCTATTCTGAGGTCAGGTGAGTTGTTTCCACCACAAACAAATAGCTTATTCATATCCTTTGTGGAAAAATATAAAACACATTTCACAATAATTTTTGTATATGATGTTAAGTAATACATAAGAATGCTTTTAATAAGCAGGTCAGAGACACAGGAGAAAGGTTTCTATGTCAAAAGTGGACAGCTTTTTCACTTACATGCTCTGGGAAAAGACTACCAGCCACTAATAGTCCTGTGACAAGCATGAACCCTAATGGCTGAAAACTTTCAAGAGAGTTGATAATTATACACCTAGGAATGTAAGTTGCTGAGTTTGGGAACAAAAGAGCTTAGACTGGCCCAGGGACACTTCAAAGCCTCAAAGCTAGGTAAACATCTATACCACTATATAGAAACAGCCAAATAAAAGTCTGTTGGCTTGCTAGTACTGACCTAAAAATAATAACACGTATCAATTGTATTTTTTTCTTCCTGTAGTGTTAGCCTGTGTTTTCTATGAGAATGATTGTACATTGTCTCACTTGGAGGCCTCTGATTGCAGAGTTCATACTAAAATTAAGACATATTAAAAAGAAAAGAAAGGAAAAATGTAAAGAAAGAAGGGAGGGAGGGAAGCAATATTTAGTACTTAGTGGATTATACTTTCTCTGCATCCTACAGTGGCAAATATTTCATTTTATATTTCATTTTCATTAGTATTTTATTTTCTCATATCTCATATACCCCAGGCTTCCTCAAACTCACTATTTAGCAGAGGATGGCTAAATATTATTGAGGGAGTGTTAACTGCGGGGGAAAATACCTGACTCTGAATGAGAACAGTGCCATCAGATGATGTTCTAGATTTAAAAAAAGGGGGTGGGGGGAGAAGAAAGGCAGCTGAGTGTCAGATATACACTATTCACTTGTTCTAGCACAAAGGCCACCACCAGTCTCAGGCTTTGGTCACTAGAGCTAAGAGCCAGGGCCACTATTAGGCCTTCAGACCACATGAAGATGAGAACCTAGAATCTTAGGGAAGACAGGGAAGGCAGATCGCTGGAGTTAACGGCTGGACGCTCAGCTTAACCAGGAGCTCTATGTCCAGAGAGACCTTCTCTCAAGCAACTAGTGGACAACACATGAATAGGGAGCCTGGCATTGAATAATGCCCTCCAAAGGCATATGGTATCTCTGTGTACCCATACACAATCACAAAACAGAATGGCACGCACACATACACACACACACACACACACACACACACACCTTTTTTGAAATATGTAATATCTACTATTTATTTTTACCCCTAGCTTGGGAAATACTCTCCTAATACATCTTTATAAATGTATATTTGAAGTTTATCTGAAGCAGAGGTAAGAGCATATTAACCTTACAACTTTAATGAGATTAATTCAGACTTTAAAGCACAGAGTGACTGTACTGTTCAGTGTCAAACACAATCAAAGGTGGCTACAGACAGAGGCATACAAAATTCATGAAAACCAAAGGAAATTTTGCCTTTTTTACTTAAAAATTTGTCAAACTTTTCATCGTTGGTCCCTATATAATTTGAGGGAATATTTATAATTCTTAATCCTAAATTTAATCCAACAAATGTTAGCAATACTGAATTTTCTAAAAATGTAATCAATATCCAATTTTAGAGAATTTTATTTCATTCACAAATCTGGGTGAAAAAAATTTCAGTTTAAGATTTTGAAACTTATAGTAGCAGTAGGAAGTCAATGGACAGCTCAGGATCGAGATGGCCTTTTCACTGAGCTGGTATGTAAGTTCTCATTAACTTCTGAGCAAGTGCTCTCACTGAGGTCTCCTGACACCGAGTGACAAGCCACTCACTTTGAGGTCCGGCAATCACCTTAGTTTGTTCACAGTTTTCTTCAAGGATGTTAATCAATGCCCTCCCAGTAAAATTCCAGTGTCTCTTAATTTTTCATTTCTTGATGCATTTTTATCCAGTTTGTCTCAAATGGGATCCCCTCATGAAATGTATAGAGTCATCAAAATCCTAGACTTTCCTCAAAGAAAAAAAATGCCAGGCAGGTTTTGTAAAAAAAAAAAAAAATAGAAGTCTTTATATTCTAGTCATTTTTAAACATTGCAAACACTTCTTATAGTAATTGAGACTTAAAGTTCTACTATAGTGAGAAATAGATTATAGTGTCACTATAGTGAAAATAGCAAGGACCTCACTAATACAGAGATCCATAGTCCCTCGGGAAGGATATTCTACAACTTGCAAAACAAAAACAAACAAACAAACCAACCGACCCCCTGCTATATCAAACATTTCTCTCCTACACTGTCACCTACTAACTGTGATGACTGCTAAGACATTTTCACGGGTTTGTAAAGGGCTTATATAGATGTAAGACAGGTGACAGACAGGCATATGAAGATGTATCGTATGGAGACTGGGGATAAGTGACACACAGATAATGATGATGATGATGATGATGATGATGATGATGATGATCATGATGATCATGATGACCATGATGATGATGATGATGGCCATGATGGAAATTGATGTAGAGGTGAAAGAGAGGGGAATACATAGGTGAATACAGTATGCAAATCCTAGATGCACAAGATATAACATGGATTCCATGCTTGAGTGAGACAATGCATTTCAATGTATGGAAGGCTTAAGTAGGCAAATGGCACAAGCCAGTCTGTCAACAAGTGAGTGGATAGGTCTGCCGATGGGGCAGTTCTGAGAAATTTTTGGATATTAATCCAGGTCAGGAAGTCTAGGAATCAAGGGTGAGTTTCATCCTTAAGGATTCCGTGTGTGGTACTGTGAAAATAGCCCAGGAGACATACTGAGGTGAGTGCTGTCTGTCAGCACACAGGAGCTGCAGGCTCTAGCTCCTGAAGGCCTGAATAACCTAAAGGTACTCAGCTTCTGCAAGGATGCTGACTTACCCAAATTAAAGGGAGCATTTATATTCTAATTAAGTGTGATAAAATTTAATTTCTGGAAATGTTTTTATTTCTTGTGGGAATATTTTTTTTCTTTTTCCTGAGGTCAGGCTATGGACAGAATCTATTTTAAGCAGAAAATATCTTCTCATGAAATATGGATCTTAAAATTATCAAAGATGAATCATTTTACTAAATGTCCAAATGCTCAAGAACACTGCCTAAGGAGCTTCTCAGTGGCTGACAGTTTTTTTTTTTTTTTTTTTTTTTTAGACTGCATTTCTCTCCTTCCTTCAGAAGCACTGATGGGAGTGTTTATGGCCCAAATGTGGCCAGAGAAGGAATAACCTGAGGTGCATACAACCAGTAAACCCCAAGTCTGAGCCCTGGCTACTCAGAGTTTCCATCTCTTCTCTTACAAATGAATAGTACAGTGACCCACAGAGTGGGAAATCCTGCTTAAGGAGGCTGTGATATGCCTGGTTTGCTTGATGCATGGGGATTTCTTAACATGACACATGGGGGGATTAGTGCTCAGACAAAGATGCCAAAGTGGAGCTGAGCCAACTGAATGGCAGTACAGTGTTACATCCCATGAAGTAAGTAGAAGGCTGTTTTCCCCATTAGATGGTTTGGTATTTGTACAATCCACTCTTTATCAAAGCTACACAAATAATTCCATTACTTATTGTTATTATGAATTAAAATTATTTATTTTACTCATTTCATTATATTGAATTGTCCAATTATTTGTTGAGGCAATTTCACAGTGCAAAAATCCCTAAGCATATTTATTTAGTTTTTTTGAGACAGAAATAGTTCATTTTCATTTAATAATATTCAAATCATCTTAATTGTATTCACTGATACATGTAATGTTTTGAATCTTAATAATTAGAGTTATTTAACTTGCAGGGTAGCCAGCTATGTGCTGGAAAATGAGGGCAGGCCTCCAATTAATAGAGGAGAAGAATGTTTGCATGTTTTAATAACTTTTAAGAGGAAACATAAGATTTAAGCTGTCCACTCAATTACAGATGCTAGAGACAGAAGGCACATTTCTTTGCTTAACTTGTCTTTAAACATGCACAGAATTATTCCATACAAAATGAGGTTTTATTTAACAATGTTAATCAAATATTGTACTAGGGAAGACACATTGAAAAGAAGGCCTCTGTAAAGCAAGGGAGATCTATAATGGGCGGTGGTTATACATAGATATACAAACTACTGCCAACATTGCATGGGCTAACTGAGCAAGCATCTGGTGATCCAAATATTATTACCTGGTTAGTCAAGTAATGGGTGGGTGCATGATCTGAGGTCATAACACTGGTATTTGTTGAGGTTTTGCTGAGGAACCATGTGGGATCCAACATGCATGTTTCAAACTCCTGATGAAAGTTTGAAAATAACACTTGTGTTTAAAGAAAAGTAGGTCAAATTGAAATCATCCAGAAATAAAGAATAAATGCTGCCCATATTTCCTTAGCCAACCATTCCTAACACTGTGGTACTGCTAATCACAGGACCAGTACCTACTACAGAACAAGAATCTACACATTTTAATAACTTTTCAGAGAAAAGATTTAAGCCACACTCTAGTTACAGCTGCTGGAATGGAACCCACATTTGTTTGCTTAACGAGTCTTTAAATATGTGTAGAATTATTCCACTTAAAATAAAGTTGCAACATCCTAAGGAGATTGCTATGAGCAGTTGCTATGATTTCCTGTTTGTCCTACATCTCTTGTTGCCAGAATGTATATCAAACATAAGCAGGCTAATGGGGTTTTCCTGTGAGCTGCTGAATTAACAGCTCCCATACTGCACAGGGTACATATGAAATGCTAAACTTGGGTATCAACAGCTTGGTGAGTCTACTGGATTAATGAGCTTTTAAATCATCTAGAGGTCTCACAAAGATCACAGTCCCCCTTAAAGAGAACATGGCAATAGGGCTCTAATGTCTATCTATGGAGAGGTTCTGTCCCTAGGAATGAGATACGGATTTCTTAAATGTGACTCTTGTACACAACACACAAAAACTCAGGAAGAAAATTCAGTAATAGCTAGTGTATCTTCCTTTAAAATAATTTTTAATATTAAATTTCTAGGGAAACTAAACAAGTAAAACCTTACTTTATTTCACAGACTCTGAAATGTGAGTCAAAGGACTGGCCAGTGTTCACAGGTCCAGACAATGACTGGCCACTACATCCTGATGCCCTTGCAGGGACCAATGCCCCACGGTGCTTGTGACTGTGTGCTTTGATGTTGGATAGGAATGCAGACATATGTTATTTGAAGCTTGTTTGAATACAAGATATATGTTAATTTATGAATTTTATTAGCTCTAAAGTATTGAAAATCAACAAAGTTGAAACTTTTTTTTTCTCAGTAAGTCTTGTTTCTTAAGTGTTACATATTAATTCATCTTAATATAACATATTATGAATGGTCCATTATAGCCAGACTATTTATATCCACTAGTATATTTGTGGAAATATTAGCATGTTTATCAAATATATTTTACCAAGATTTTATGCTCATAAATTCATGTCTACTTACTATCTACACAGATCTTCAGTAAGACTAAAAATAAGCATTATGATTTTATGTTTCATTTCAAGAATATATCATCTAATCCCACCCAAGCAGTCAACCCTGAGCATATACTCATACAAGCAACACAAAATGTACTGAGTGAGTTGAATCTACATCACATGTTTCTATATCATCTAGTGCTACAATATCTATAACCACGTGTATCTAATTTCTATCCCTGTGTCTGTCTGTCTCTCTCTCTCTCTCTCTCTCTCTCTCTCTCTCTCTCTCTCTCTCTCTCTCTCTGTGTGTGTGTGTGTGTGTGTGTGTGTGTGTGTGTGTTTGTGTGTATGACAGAGGAAGGCAGGGAGGGGGAGGAACATTAACTAAAGAAGAGGTGATGTATGTGAGAGGGAGTAAAGAGGACATGTGTGGAGTGGATGCTGGAGAGGAACAGGGCAAGGTGGGAATTTTATAAATACAGTACTCATGTAGGAACGTCTCAGTGAGTCAGCCACTTAAGCCCTTTCTCACATTCTACCTGTCCGTGTGCTTTATTCAGAATCCACACTCTCGGTGCTGCTTTCATTCAAATGTTTCCATTGCCCTAATTCAAGCCATACAACTCATACATTATTGTTTCTTTTTTTTTAACGAATGTATCTGTTAAATAACATTATAGATGATGTCATCGCTAATTTTAATCAATGATGTCATCGCTAATTTTGAGGTGTGCTTTCAAAGAAAGTGGTTACAGTTCTCTGGGTTAACTTCATTCAGAAGTTTGATGTTCTTATTTTATTTGCTCACTAAATAAGTTGACACAACGAATATTTGAGATAGGGAATTAATGAAACACTCTGATTCCCTTTTCTTATTTGCTGTTTTTAATTGATCTACTACCTACCTTCAGATTTTAAATGTAGGAATTTTCGGATCCAATGAAAGTGACACTTTTTCTCAAAAATGTCAAAGTCCAAAGAAACTCTAGTTTTCAGGTCAAAAAGCACAGCTGGCTTCTGGTCAGGAGGACTTGTGTGCACATAACTGCACACCAGCACAAGTGTGGCTGACTTTTGAGGCCACTGAGGAGACTAACTGACTTTTCAATGTCTGTGTCATTAGTATGCTTACTAGCTAAGAAATAAATTTCACATGCTTTTGGTTCTGACACTAATTCTATACAGTTCACACGGGACACATTAACTGAACTCAACAGAAGAGCTTCCTTAGGCAATGGCAGCTCACTCCCTTAGCATGTTATTGGTTATTGGTATGACTTCAGCCTTTCCTGTAGAAATATTCCAGAATCCCATGGCTAGGAGGAAGATTTAATCCTGTAGTAGCAATCATCAGATATGTAGAATTTGCAGTGTTCAAATTTATTTCCATTGTATATGTTCCTTATTTTTGGCATACAGATGTATATATATCAAAATGTGTTTGCATGTAATCTCCAAGTATATTTACTTATGTGACTGTCTAGATCCTGATTCTGTGTGTCCATCTCTGCCTTCCTACTTATACCCCTTCTCCTGGACACAATGACCTTCTCTGTCGCTCTGTCTGCCTGTGTGTGTGTGTGTGTGTGTGTGTGTGTGTATGTGCGTGCACGCATGCATGCACAGCATACATTTTCCTTCCATTAGTCAGGGATATGTATAATCTGCATGATATTATTTATTGACTTTAATGTTAGTCCACAAAGCAGATTTTTGCACTTGTAAGTTGTATGAGTCTCATTTTTTTCATTTAATAAAAATTGATTTATTACTTTGCTGTTCTGTGTGCACAGGAATGAGAGGACACAGCGATCACTCCATGTCATCACCCTGCTCTATATTTTATTACAGTCCTTTAGTGTATCTTTTATCTAGCCAAAATGAAATCCACTCTGGAGCTGTGCCGCAGGGAACAAAAGCGATTGTGGTTTTGCTGAGGGGAGCAATTGTACCAGTCAGCATATACAAAACCAGGGAGATGGAACTTGGCTTTTCTTTTATTAATAACTGGGTCTCCAGTAGATACTGTTTAATGAAATTAATTTATATTGTTAATCAAAAATTGCATTATAACCCTGTAGGGTATCACTATTAATAACACTGACATGCCAATTCCACCCAGTGGAAAGCAATATTTAATGTTTTTAGTCTTATTTCCAAAACCCAGTGGCTTGCTTCATGATACTAAGATTGCTATAACTTTAAGTGGAAGATAATGCGGTTGCCACAAGAAAAAACAGAGTCTGAAAAAGTTATATGAACTTAGTGCAGTAGAAATGTTTCTCAAAGTTCCAAGTGCTGTCACTAGGGTGTTAGCTCCTCTTCTCTCCCAATATGGCAGCTGGCAAGAAAGGTGTCTTCACCAGAAGACATGTGAATGTCTGCCCCACACAGGGGGCTGGAGGCATCACAAGGTGGTACTCTACAAGCCATGGCTGACACATAACCTAGTTCTGAAACCACTTGCTCGCGAGTTGTCACTTTCCTTGGAAGCTCCATGCATTTGTTCCCCAGCCTCCAACTCCGTTTCATAAAGAAGTCAACACCAGGACACAGGTGAGTATAACACTTGAAGGCACACCTTTCACAGGACACAGAAGGGAATCTGACAGTCTATAGCATGTGTGTTAGTGTCTCTTATGCCCAGCCTTCCTTGGTGGGACTTGTTCCCTTCTAATCCCAGTCAGTTCCTTTCTACTGCCTCCCTTCAAAGAACACTGCAGTGGCCAACTCAGTTCTCTACAAGCTGAGAATTGTCTCAGAAGACTGAGACTGAGAGGATTTTCTTTTCTTTGTCTTTTTCTGATTTGTTTGTTTGTTTGTTTATTAGCCTTTTCCCCTGACTCCTTTCCTCCCATTCCTTCCCCTTCACCTCCCACACCCCATTCATTCCATCTCCCTTTCTCTTTACACAGAGAGAGGCCTGCCATGGGTAAGGACCAGACTCAGCATATGGAGTTGCAGTAGCACCAGGTATAGTTTCTCCAGCTGAGGCTAGACGAGGCAGTGCAGAAGAAGGAAAGGGGTTGCAAAGTTAGGCAGCAGAATCAGAAACAGCCCCTGCTCCTGTTGTTGAGAGTCCCGTATGAAAACCAAGCTATACAAGTGTTATGCATGTGCAGAGGGCCCAGGTAAGTTCCATACATGCTCCTGGTTGGTGGTTCAGTCTCTGCGAGTCTCTACAAGCCCAGGCTGGGTGATTTTCTAAGTTCTCTGGTAGTGTCCTTCATCCCTCTGGTTTCCATAATTCTTACTCCCCATTCTGTGGCCAGTTGTTTTGCCCTTTTAATGGTACCTTACAGAATTTTTCAGTTTCATGAAATCTAATTTTATTAATTGTTGATCTTAGTACCTGAGCTATTGGCATTCTGTTCAGAAAGTTTTCTCCTGTGACAATGACACCACCATTTCTCTGATAACCGAATCACGCAAAGATTCCACAAACAAAGAGAATTGCAGACCAATTTCCCTCACAAATAAAACTCAATAAAACACTTGCTAACCAAATCCTGGAACACATCAAAAACATTATTCACTACAATCAAGTAAGTTTCATCCAAGAGATGCAGGATGGTTCAACACAACTGGAAATAAAAAATCATCTCATTAGATGCTGAAAAAGCAAACTCCAACTCTGCTTTCAAGTCATACTGCAGGGCAATAGAAACAAAAATGTATCTTATTGATATAAAACCAGACAGATTAATTCATATATTCTAATTGAAGACACAGATGTAAATCTATACATTTATAGACACTCGACAGTTTACAAAAAAGCTGAAATTATACAATAGAATAAAGAAAACACCTTCAGCAAGTGGTGATGGTCTAACTGGATGCCTGCATGTAGAAGAATGCCAACAGATCTACGTACATCACCTTGTAGAACACTCAGGTCCAAGAGGATAAAAGACCTCAAAATAAAGCCAGATACCAATCCCAATAGAAGGGAAAGTGATGAACAACCTTGGAGATTTTCTTTTTAATCAAGACATCTTCATATTCATTGAATGGTGTTTTTCATTATCTCTATTTTGAACATAAAGATACAGAATCCAATATTTTGCTTGAGATGTTTGAAGAAGCAATCACATATATCAAGTTTCTCAATTCAAACATGATGCCTATTGGTAGACAACTCAAAAAGTGCATCCTCTTTTCTTTCTTCTGTATGTATAAAAATATTTTATTTATATTTACATATAATATTTTCAATGATAATTTCATATGAATAAAAATGTAAAAATCCCATGTCACAGTATTCTAGTTAAAGGATTTATATATTATTCATGCTTATATATTATTCATACCCGGGAAATTGTTCACTCAGTTGAAATTCTCTTCTTTCATTGGACCATGGTAAATACAATTAACAGAAGTGAAAATCATGAGTGCTCTTACACAGTTTCATCATTCCCACCCTGTAACACAGCTGAGGAAAGTCTATGATTTAAGGTGCTCACTGGAAACTCTGAAACCCCATAAAGCTGAGTCACAATACCTTTCTATTAAAAAAATATATATCAAATTTAATTTGCCTAAAGGTTTTCTTTTACTGGAAGTATCTGTCCTTAACACCTTCTAATCTACCAAGAAACACAAGATAAAGAGCAGCAAGTTCTTCACATTCTGCTCTCTTTGCTGGTCAGATTCAGGTGGCTTTGGCTGAACTTTAAGTAGTTCCATCCTATGCCTTCTTCCCAGGCCTGAGTGACTGTCACTGAAGACTATCAGAGTCTGCCTGAGTTTGTGAAGACACCCTCTTTCTCTCAGTTCTCAGGGCCACCACCCTAGTCCCTGCACTCACCCATCTCAGCTAAGATGAAGCACATGACTCAAAACCAAGATTTCTAAGATTTTAGGGTAAAGTCTAGGTCTGGTTCAATCGCTTCTTGGTCTAGAAACCACAGGGTTTTCATTGAATCCCAGTCAATATGCTTGCATAATTGGTAAAAATATTGAAGTTCATCATTATTAGAAGCACCAAATAATATATTTATAGGAAGATTTGAAAGTCCTATCAATTTGTCCTACATGGAGAAAGCAGTTCCCATGTGTCATTTACAGACAATATCTTGGATCCTTTCCAGAGTAATCTATACCCTAGTGTGATGCAAACTTTTCTGAAAGTAAAACCAAGCTACAAACCTGAGTTATGGCAAAGTTTTAATGTCAGCCTCTGGCCCAAGTTTAGAAGATGTGTCATAAAAATGCAATTCAGAAAATAATGGAACTGTGTGGAGTTAAAGCGAGCAAGCCAGTGTCTACAGGACTTCAGCGCAGTCCTCCAGAAGTTACAGAGACCTTCAGACCAGAAACAGATGATATTCTAAACTTCTTTGTCATGTTAAGTCTCTAAGCCACTAAAGTCAGTCAACTATAAGGGGTCCCCTTCTCCATGTTTAAAACTGTACATTCTCAGCCTGTAACTGTACAATAAATTAATTTAATTTTTATTACAATATTATTACAAAATTATTAACCACTTGTAGAGTCATGCACATAATTCATACTCTGTATTCTAAATAAATCCATGTGTGTTTTTGTAGTTATTAATCAATATCTAATCATATATTAATTTCTTATGCTGTGTTTCCTTTAATTTCTCACATTTTTTTCCTTTTTATGTGTGTGTGTGTCACATGTGTAAGTGTGCACATTTGTGAGTGTGCACATGCATGAAATGCAGGTATGTGTCAGTGCATATATGTATGCAGTGATGCATATTTGGAGATCCTAGGAGCAGCAGAGTTTCATATAAATGCCTGATTGGTTATTCGGGGTCTGGGGACTTAAAATCTGGTCCTCAAGTTTGTACATCACGCTTCTCACGGAGTCCTCTAGATCTTTTTCAATTATTTGCTGCAATCTATCTTTTTAAAGAGTGTTAAGTTAGAAATTGCTTGTAGCAGGTTAATCATTAAATGATTCAAGTTTTAAACAACATACAATTCTCAGTGGAGTAACAGGTTTAGGACACTGACTTAAGCAGACACTGGAGTCCCTCTTGACAGCTTGCTGGGCTCTCAGAACAATTAACTTTTGCTACAGGGCTCTTTGGGTGTAGTCCTGAAGGGGAGAGGAAGTAGTCTGTTAACAGGAAACTTTGCAGAGGCTCTGTTGTATATTCATTAACATGCAGCAGGATCCCATGCTGCTCGCATTTTTGTCCTAAAAAATTTTCCAGGAGACTAGAAGAGGAATAGGATAGAGAAACTTATCAGGGTCCTAAATATTCTATTGTCTTTCTTCTTCATCAACACATCTAACATTAAATTTGCATTTACTGCTCCTCATCTTCACTGACAGCAATAGTTTTGTGACTGCTAATCACCACAAATACTTTGGAACTCAAGAGAGATTACTTTCTTTTCTTTTTTGTTTTTATTTCTCCTTTCTTTATTTTTTCTTCTTTTCTTTTACCAGGTCTGAGTTAAGACAAGATGGCAACTGTAGCAAGAACAGGTGGGTAAGTATATAGCCCAGACTGACATCGTGTTCAAGGCCTTGTGGTTTAAAAGTGATGATTTCAAATCAATTTCAATATTTATGTTATTCCTCTTTGTTCAAATCTTCACATGATTCATCTTGTCAGTTCTAAATGTAAGTCTTTCTCAGCCAAATTTTGAAAATAAATTAGACTTCACAAATACCGTAAAGATTGAATCAATGTATTAGTACTGAGAATGCATTTGATTTATTAACTTCACAAAGATAGCAAATATTATATCAGAAACATTAAATATGTTTAAGAGGAGTCATTAACTACAGTTTTACAGAGAAGTTGTAGTCCAGAGATTTGAGCCAATCTTGTCCATCATGGGACCAGAGCTTAGAAATTAATAAAAAGAAATTAAAAATAAACTCAACAGATGAAGGAGGACAGGTCCAATTAAAAAGTTGTCTCCTCACTCGTTGTTTCTATTCCATGTAATTCTATGAACTCATACATGAAGAGCTTCCCATTCCACACCCAGTGGAGTCTCCCACACATGCTCTGAGTGCTACACAGGCCGTGGAGTGCAGGCACCACATGAAAGTCCAGTGAGGCTCTTTACAGGCTCAGTCTCAATACTTTACAGACATTGACTCTGGAATAAGCAAGGAAGCAGCTGTTATAGTGCTGAAGACATTCAAAATCAGGGAGACTTCAGAAAGGCTTTTGGTACTAGGAGGCTTTGCTACTCTGTAGCCAATCAAATATTTATATCTTTATGCAGAGCCAGAAGCGCCAAGACCAAGCAGATTACTGTCACTTTTCGAAAGAGCAAACAAAGCCCGATTGATGGTGCTACTCTAATTGTTTGCTGAAGATGAGAGCATTATCCATGGCAGAATGGAATTTAGGTCCAGGCATTTTCAGTTGAAAACTAATTATAAAGTTTTCCAGCCATGTCTTCCATTCTGTTCATTCAAAACTTAAATCCAAAGTTGTATTTGGGTTATCTAGCAAAGTTCTAAGCTCCTAGAGTAGGTTGAGTTACCTTATATGAGGATGTTTTGAAACTTTGAACACTATTCAGGGTTATCTGTCAGATTTTGAAAACATTCACACAGCATTAAACCTCATTGTTAGAGATGTTGGTTCTTTGACTTTCTTAAGAGAAGAAAACCAGGCTCCCAGGATGGGCAGTTCTACAAGGCCTCTAATTGGACTGAATCAAATGCTGACTGTTGTATGTTATCATCCTTAGGTGACAGGGAGAAGGCCATAGGAGCCATTGTCACCATGGTGATGATTATGTGCAGTAGAGTGAAATGAACCGCACAGGAGGCTGAGAATATTCATACCTGGCTCTTCTCTGGTAATTCCTATTTCTCTATGGGGGCCAAAAGTCTGGCTATTCATTTATTCTCATCTGAAAAATGGAAAGAGGATCCTCATTCATCAGTCCTGATGATTTTGGTAAATTAATGAAAACAATTTTTGCTGGAGGCTTGAATGAATCTAAAGATCAGAGTCTGAACTCCATGAGACTTAGAGTAGTTTGTAGAGCATCAGTTCCAGAAAAAGTTGAGGCAAGTAAATACAAAACTGTCTTATCAGATTGATGTAAACATCAGGAATCAAGGTTGGACTTCCTATGATAAAACCATCCTTAGAAAAGGGGATAACATTTGTAAAGTAAATACAGAGAATAAAAGGGGTAGGCAGAGAAAGAATAAAGTTGTTTTAGGTTAAAAAAAAAAAAAACAAAGAAAGAAAAAAGAAAAAAAATCCTAAGTCTGTTTTTCCTTATTTTTAAGATTATTTTATTTTGATTTTTGATTTTTAGTGTTTCTGTCTCTTTACAGGGATGTCTGGTACACACGAACACTGTTCATAGAATCAGTCAAGGGCAATAGATCCCCTACAACTGGAGTTACAGGTGTTTGCAAGCCACTATGTGGGTGCTAGAAATTGAACCTGGGTCCTCTGGAAGAGCAATTATGCCTCTTAATTGTAGAACCATCTCTCCAATATAACTTTCATATCATACTTGTGAATTTATCACTCCCAGGAATATGCTTTAAGGACATATTCATTAAAGAACATACTCTGAGAACAAATTGGTGGATATATATATATATATATATATATATATATATATATATATATATGTGTGTGTGTGTGTGTGTGTGTGTGTGTGTATGTGTGTGTGTGTGTATACACATATATGTATGTATGTATGTATGTATGTATGTATGTATGTATGTATATATGTAAATGGACAGATCCATAGATAGATAATAAGTAGATAAATGGATAAATGGTAGATGATAAGTATAACTAGATGATAGATTAACAGGTAGATGATTGATCATAAATAAATCATAGATTATAGAAGATAATCGATGATAAACAGGTGATAAATAGGAGGTAGATAGGCAGAGACATAGTACTTACATGATTAATAGGGAGGTAGATAAGTAGATAAATCAATAGGAGACTGCTACATAGTTGAGAGGTAAATGAGTAATAAAAAGGTTGTTTGCCTTGTTTACCTCTCCTCTGTATCAATTTACTTATATCGAACACCTTTATAAAATTTATAATAATTCTTTTGCTCTTTAAAATCAAGTTCTTTAACACCCATTAGAACATATTGAGCTATTTGTTGTCTTATAGTTCTCTTGTGCAGTGGTTCGAATGAGAATGGCCCCTGTAAGTACCCACATTTTAATGGTTGATCCCAAGTTGGTAGCTGTTTGGGTTGGATTAGAAAATGGGGCCTTTCTGGAGGTTGCATGCCACTGGGGTTGACTTTGAAGTTCCAAAGGCCCATCGTTTTTCCTGGGTGGTCTCTCTGTTTCCTTCTGTAGATCAGATTCAGCTATAAGGAATGTTAAGTTCTCAACAAGTGCTTCCTCGGCCTGCTGCCTGCCTGCTGCCATGCTTCCTGCCACAATGGTAATGGGCTCCCTCTGGAACCATCGGCCTCAATAAACCTCCTTATATCTGGGGCATTACTCATGATGCTTTGTTACAGCAAAAGAAAAGTAACAGATACATTTCGTGACATTGAACAGTGCATATCCTGAGAAGGCCTGGCCATCTACATGACAGGCTTCAAATTGGCAGTTCAGGAGATGAGGCCTAAATCTCTGTTTCCAAGAGCTGGGCAAGTCTAGGCAAGTCCAGGCCTCAGAAGCTGTTCTGCTACCTGGCCTGAGTCAAGGACAATAGGTCAGCAGCAGTTTCCAGAATTCTTCAGGAAGAGTTTCTCCCCCCACTCCCAAGCCCTGGTAATGTTTCTGGAATGTCCCTAAAGATAAAGCAAGATAAAGGTCACCTATCTCTGAATTCCCCTAATGCGCTTTAAATCTGGCCTTCAAGCTCACTTGGTTGTCTATCTTGGTAATGGGAGACCCCAGCATGCTGAACTTCTACAGAATAAAACAATCTTTCCATATACTAATATCTGATTCCAGGATATCATTCTTTGGTGAATCATGGACCCTTATAATTCCAACCTAGACTCATGCATTCTAACTTCATGAAATATGGAGGAAAACCCTTTCTGCATTTCCTGTTGTTTACTACAGAAAACAAAAGGAAGGCATCTGGTGCATGCTGTCACTTCCAAACTCATAACCTTCTCCTGCTGCTCCTACATTAATAGATGGAAGACCCAATGCCCATGGCTTCCGTGGCAGACTAGAATTTTCCTTTTATTATCTTATCCTGCCTTAAATTCCAGTCGTTTCTTCCCAATCATTCAGCACTTTCTAATCTTCTAAGACCAATAAATGGATAACACACTAAGAAGAGCTAGCATTCCTAAGGCCCATTGTTCTGGAGTCATTAATGTGTGCTTGCTAAAGTCTAGTAACACAAAGTATTTCCTCTGAGGAAACAGAAATGAAGGCAGATGGAGTCTCTGAGAGAATCCCTTGGCATTTTCCAGACAACATTTTCCCAATTTGTCCTGAGGGTCTCTAATCCCTTGGTAACAAGTGGTTCTTTGTGAAGAGTTAGTCACAATACCAACATCCTCTACCATTAACATAAGAATGACAAAATTTAAAACAATAACATTCTAATTTCAACAATATAAGAAGATTGTGAGATATTTCTGGCCCCTGAAGCTAGTGCTTATGGCCAACATACCACATCATTTTGAGATGCTGAACGTGAGTAGAAATTAACTCTTTCCATGCCATACAAATCATGCCATATTCTGCATCCATAGAATGACAAAAGAACCCATAAGAACAGTAATACATTGGTTTTCCTTTCTTTAGATTCATCATGGTCCAGTTTTAACATAATGAGATTCTAGCCATCAAAACTGAACTGATGTGTTACTAATTTGTCTACTTAAATGAATCTGATTTCATTTCCCTCTCTCACTACCAAAAATGAAAAAAAAATAAAGTTGTTGGCTGTAAGAGAGGAAGTTAACTGGAAACTCCACTTGCAGGAAGTCATGTCATGTCTGTATGTCGTCTCTTGGAACACCAGAACACCAAAGAACTAGTGATGTCATTCACAGGGACACCCCAAACCCACACCAGTGTGGGAAACACGTGCTTTCCTCCCATGATGATAAAGTTCATGAGAATCAAGTCTATGTAAGTGTACCCCTTCAAATGAACGTTGTGTACTTGAAGCATACCCTTCTGTGTTGTTTACACCCTTTTCATTCACTGACTTCTCAGGAGCATGGTACTTCTTCATGCTGATGTCATTCTGGTCACTTAGTTCTGCCATCCTAGGATCATCTGCCCTTTCATAAAGCCTCCCTTAGGTATCCTCTTAGTGCTAGTACCCCACTTATCACTCAGGCAACATGTCCTTCATCTTCCTCACAGAAAGTGTGAAGATGCCCCCTCTTGTAGATCCTCGTGAGGTCTTCAGTAATCTATTAACTAACTATCTGATCATACTATATTTTATAAGCAGCCCTATTAAACATTAATCCTCGCTTTAGGTTACTTTTAGAAAGACCACTCTGCTGTGTAAGTTGAAAGAGGAACACATCACACACACAAAGCTATAAAGGCTGTGTGAGCTGGGAGCTTAGAGGCCTTATGTCATGTTAACTCAAGCCAAATCTTAAAAAAGTAGGACAGTGTCTCCTCCTCTTGAGACCAGGATATGCACTCATAGGAATGCAGGGCAGACCCATGCTCCAGGCGACAGGACAGGCAAACCCTGAGAAGTCTGCTGGCTGCTAATAGTTGTTGCAGGCACCTCAAGGCCTCTTCAATAGCTAAATAAATACCTTTGAGCACAATTTTTTATTTTTCCAGGCATGCTTTTAAAGGAACTATGTTCAGAAATCTTTAGTAGGTCAAAAGCTTCAAGGGAGAATTTATGCCACCTTGAAAGAATACGCACAGAACACTCTGAGACTGCTGATCTATCTTTAAAACTCAAGGGAGTTTTTTACTTTGTGTTGTTATCCTGACATTTCTGTCTTGGGCACTCAAATGCCTGTCCACAAACACACGCAGAGCCAATCTCACTGCACTCTGTTCAATTGTTTGCTCAGAGCAGATTGTATGACAAAGTGCAAAGGTCAAGTTGATCAACCAAATTTCACAGCACTGGTGTCTCTGTTAAACTAGGGTGACTGACTCCTAGAGAGCTTAATCCAGAAGAATTTTCCTCGATGCAGCGAATTTGACAAAACTCAGCAACTTTGCATAATTTCAGAAACATACTAGATAGAACGTAGACATCAGTGTTAATTTTCTTTTAAAATTAGACTTAGTTATTATTTTTATACTTAGTTATTATTCATTCATTCATTTATTGTGTGTGCACCTATTTGTGGCAGTGAACTTTCTCCTTACTTGCTGAGCCATCATTCGGGGACTCATGCTGTCTTTCAGAAGGTACACATCTTTATGTCACATCCACTCTCCACTTCCGTGACCTACTAACTTGTTCCCATACCGCACTGCTAGTGGTTTGTCCAGCCGAGAGTCTTTCCTTTGGAATTCCCACTGTACACTTATTCTACCCAAGTCAAACAAGATGGAAGCCAGTGGGCTCTGTATGTGCACCTACAGCTGGAATAGAAATGGCAGGGCGGGGGCAGGTGTCACTGTGGCAGGATCTTGAAGCATTCAGTCAGAGTCAAGAGCAGAGAGAAATAAGAGTGCAAGGGGCTAGTACTTTGCTGCAGTCTACTCTTGTAGAGTGCCGGGTATACTGCCCCTGCCTACCTTCAGTCTGGATCTTCTTACATAGGCACAAGAAGTCAGGACAATACCCAGAAGTAGGTCCACAGGCCTACTAACGGGACTCAGACCATCCTCTAGACTCTCTTCCAGGCAGTCCTTGGCTGTGTCAAATTGAAAAACTAACCATGACAAAGATTCATTAGCAAAAGTGGTCTGCTGTTTGTCACCATCTGAAGTCACATAACTTGATCCGATTGCAGAGTCCGTCACTCTTTTGTCTCCCACTCCAAGGCTCACACCTGATTTTATAACAATGCCCTGCACAGGAACGTGTCCAGAAAATGTGCTTTAGTGACAGAGAGCTCGTGCCCAGATTCAGTTAGTTTCTTTGCCAGAGGAAAGTCTCCAATTGCTCTTCACTGCTTTTCCCACAAGGCACAGGTGCAGTTGTAAAAATCATGGGCCAGGATATTGCTGGTCAGCCCCTAGTTCCTAGGGCAACAGACTCACAATCATACTGTGCCGCCTCATGGGAGATTTTTTTTTCCTTAAAGTCACAGTCAGGGTAAATACTAAAGGATTTCTTTTCTATTCATAGCATTTTGTATTTGTAGCTCAAACATTCATTAAAGATGCAACTGAAATGCTAATGATAATTACACCCAAAAAGGTAATAAAGAGAAGCCCAAGGCTCAAATAAATGCCAACATTTAATAATTATGCATACTTTTAGCTTTCCCCCTACATTTATCTTAATTTCTGATAATTAGTTTAGTAAATCTGAATTTTCAACATATGTGTATTTAATTTTAAGATTTGTTTTCTTGGTTTGCTTATTAGATCTAGGAACAATATATACATCTTGTAAATGTGATGAAGCGATTATCTCTACATAGAACAGATGCCTATATAGAGGGTTTAGTAACATGACTTTGAACAGGGTGACAGGAAGAAGGCAGCTAAATGTTCATCATCAACCAGGAGTTATTCAACCAAGTGGTAATAAGCCAAATTTTAATCAAAAGGCTCATTCACAAGTGAAACTAACCTACAAAGACAGTGTAGGAGGGAAGGGCAGCTCAGTCTTGTTGACAGGAGCAGCTGACACCCCTGCAAGTAGGCAACCTTCTGGGAGCCCAAGGACAGGTCTGCCCAGTGACACAATCTGAGCTCCAGTATAAGCTGCGCCCAAGGCAGAATAGACAATCCAGTCAGAATTGAAGTCCAGGCTCCGGACAGCTGTGCAGAAAGCCCTACCTAAGGCAAGGAGGCAAGAACAGGCCTCGGGTCTCACTGACTCCTGCCTGTCCATTTTGACAGTGTCTCCTGCTGCGGGCAAAATTCACCCAAACCAGAAAACCTTGCCCACTAGTGTCCACTACTGGGGACAGACAGGAGCAGAGCAGAGAGCATTAGGTGGATCTGAGAAGGTCCATGCACAATAGCTTTTCTTTAATCCTAGAACAGTAATTTGAGTTCAAAACTCTGGAATTATTTCGAATTACTCGAGCTCAAAAACCTTAACATTAGTATGAAGTTATTACATCCTTTTTTTTCCACATAGAATTTCTCCCAGAGAAGAGAGAGTAATTAATTTTACTAATATTTTAGTTTAACTTTATTGTCTACACTCATAAATGGAAATCCCTAGAAATCAGTGAAGGCAATATCTAATTCACAGAGAAAGAGTAAAGGACTTGCCTGCACGAGGCTCGTTAGTCTGAGAAAGGAAACTCATATCGTTCCCTGTATGTACTCTGTGATGGGAAGCTGCTAGAAATGTCTTAATGTTCCTGGCATTCCCACAGCAAACCTGAGCAGTGATTTTGTGTTCTCCACCTCACAGAGATGGGTGCTTACAGAGAGGAGGGGTGCTTGCAAGTTTCCTTGAAATGTTACGCTATTTTGTAGGCATCCAAAGACAAAGGCATAGCATGGGTGCTTAATAAATTAAAAGCATCCTGGGTACTCGCTTTGTGTCTTGGTAGTATCGGTGGTAAAGGGTCCTTTAAGCGCTTCCGTGCTTACAGTTCCAGTAGGGATCAGACATGGTGCTAAGGAAACTTCTTGGTGTGAGAGGGGATAGAAAAATCATAGAATAAACTGGAAGTGGGTCCTGGTGAGAAGTGTAGGGCGATGAGAAGCTTTCTACTAGTGAGGCTCCTTGTCCTAACATTCTACAGTTTCTCCAGCAGCGCCAGCAGCTTGGGGCCGAGTGTTGACACTTGAGGCTGAGGGTACTCAGTTTTAAACCAAAGCAGTGGGCTGTGGTCATGTGAAAGACCCTAAGCAGAGGAAACAGTGAGAGCCCTACACATACGACAAATGGCTCATTTCTGTCCTTTTGTCTTCGACATCCCTTCTATGTTTTTCTTTTCTTCTTTTTTTAAAGCAGTCCACTGGTTCAAAGGAAACCTACAATAATGAGCAGAGCTGGAGAAACCCTAGTTGTTCATCCTTGGCTCTTTTCCAATGTAAATCTCTTCTTGTCTTTGGTTCTAGGGCCCTTGCCTGTGACCTTTCAAACTAACTCTTTTATGCAATGGAGTTTTTTTCCTTCTCAGAACAGCATTGCTTGGACATTTTGCCAAATGCTGGCATCTCCCTTATTATTTCCCTTACTTCAACATGCAATCACCAGCCTGTATTTCGTGAATAGCCAAGGATTAGCAAGGGATAAAAATGCAGGACCCTGAGTGAAAATAAGCAAGCCAAGTCAGAAAGGCTAATCCCTTGAATTTAAATTTTTCTTGTTATGTCAGCATTCCTGGTACTAATGCCTTAAAGATAGAATCACTACATTAAGTTAGTTTAAGCAATGGGCTGGCAAAATGCCAGCCACAGCAGGCCGGGGGGGGGGGGGGGGGGGGGGATTGTGTACCTTTGCCCAACCAATAAATGGGCTGAATCTTTGTGTTCCCAGGTCATGTTCTTCATGTCTGTTAGTTTAAAAGGCTCAGAACCCTAGTTCTTACCCAACAGCTCAATCAAAGGACAGCATAGAGCATTGTTGAGCTGTGTGCTGGTACAAAGCCTGACATGCTATCAACACAGACACAGGACTCACAGGTCTTGGACTTTTCATGACCATAAAGCACCTCGGACACACTGGGTGAGAGAGTCAGGAGCTGGATTTTAGCTTCCCTGAGTCTTCCCCTGCGCCATTCACATCACTACTTAGCAGACACTAATGGGCTAAGA